>NC_053149.1:10986725-11289756 GCF_016808335.1 Panicum virgatum | reverse complement strand
GGGGAGGATGGCATTCATACCTCTCGGTAGGCATCGAGCTGGGAAAGTTCCATTCTGCCAAGAATGTCAAATAGTGACAAGTACAAAATGTAATTGCGGGCCTGAGAAACAAGGTCATGAGAAGCATAAACTTTTATAGTTCCTGGGTCAACAAGCACCAGTCCATCTTATTGCATGAGGACCATAGTTCATACAGCAGTTCAAGTGTCAGATAAAACAAAAACAACTATATATTTGTCAGACTATCACTATCTCCAATCAAATAGCTGAATTACCAGTTACCTAGTATAGAAAAAAAAGTAAGAACTACAGCTGTAAATTAACTGTAAAAAGCATCACTCAGATGTAAGCATCCTACTTTGAGGTTGACATAAGATGAGGTATCAGGTACCAATTGCATGAATGCAGAAACGATGCCTAATTAAGCATGATCTAGAAACATATACCCAGAATTTAGCCAATATTATTAGAAGCTGTCTAAAATTAGCATGTGAGTCTGCAGTTCTGTTCCTAATGACTGCAGAAGAAGTTTTGAAATGATTTTCACAGCCGAGAAGATCTTTTGGTAGTATCTTCCAAAAGTACCTTTGTGTCGCGGGATTTCTAGGGTACCCACAGCCGGGTGGCGGAACGCACCCGCCTATTCCCAGAGAGGGAGTGCTCGGGAAGGTACTAGGCGATTGGGCTAATCTAGCTCTGAGACAAGCACACAAGAACACACGATCTAGAGTGGTTCGGGCCGCCGGAGCGTAATACCCTACATCCACTGGGAGAGGTTTTGATCTTGGTTGTGAATGAATCTATCCTCTGCCGGGTCTTGGCTTTCACCCAGCCTGAGTTTTTCTTCTAGCGGGCGCCCCCTTTTATAGACCAAGGGGTGCGGATACATAGGACGTCGGGGCCCCGACAAGTGGGCCCAACGTGACTGTGCAGCATACTGCGCAGAGTACTCAAATGGCTACAGTGGTTACGAATCTTTCCTCCGATATGCTTCCATCCCCTGCTGACCCTCTGACGAAGGGATGCCTTCTCTTGTCCCGTCAGCAAGGTGCTCGTTGGGGGAACGTAGCTTGCGGCGTGACCTGTTGAGGCTATTATGTAGACGTCATAATGGGTGAAGCCGAGTCGTCGTGTCCATCTGTCATGGCAGACTGACAGGAGCGGCGTGGGCGGTGCCAGCGGCTCCACTACACGTCTTGATAATACGCGATCAATAGTGTCCCCTGGTCAAAGACTCGTCTCGGCCTCTGCTATATCAATGCGGACGTTCACCTACCACAATGAATGTAGTGGTAGGTGAACTTTAGTATGGAGACCAAGGGGCCTTACATACGTGTCTGTGCTTGCAGACATGTGGCAGCTCCGGACCTCCCCGAGGCGGGGTGTCAATCCCCTCCCTTAGTGGGGGGTCCGGTTACTATACAGGGGGTCCGGGACCCAACGGGGGTCCGGACCTCTACGGGAGGTCCGGAGCCCCGGCCGTTTGGGCTGAGCGCCTGCTTCTTCCGGAACACGTGGTGCTCCCAGACCTTCCCCAGCCGGGGGACGGGTCCGAGACCGTTGTCAGGTGAACAGGGCTCCGGATCGCAGGGATCCGGCTGTTTGGATGTAGTTAAGGATAACCACAAGGCTCTTGTCTAGACACTGCAAGAGGGGGTACCCCAGTTCTGGGGTACCGACAGTGGCCCCCGGGCCCACCTCGGGAGAGGTACGAACCCGGGGGTGGGGCCTACTATCGTGATGTGTTCTTATGCAAACTTGATTGCGTCGGTGAGCTCATGCAGAGAGCGGACGCTCCGGACCCCTGAGGCCAGTACACTGGTTGCCAGGTCCAGGTACTAGAGTGCTCTCCACAGGGCGACGAAGGTATAGGCTTAGGGTGCGGAACCAAGCTAAGCAGCTACACAGACTTCGGATCGCTCAGGGAGCAAGCACTTTTCCCGGACCCGGCTCTTGGCGACCGCGGCGAGCGGTCTCCGCCGGAGCGGGCCACCGGAGTAGACTTGAGACGACCGTGGCGAGCGGTCTCCGCCGGAGCGGGCCACCGGAGTGGACTTGAGACGACCGTGGCGAGCGGTCTCCGCCGGAGCGGGCCACCGGAGTGGACTTGAGACGACCGTGGCGAGCGGTCTCCGCCGGAGCGGGCCACCGGAGTGGAATTGAGACGACCGTGGCGAGCGGTCTCCGCCGGAGCGGGCCACCGGAGTGGACTTGAGTCGACCGTGGCGAGCGGTCGACGCCGGAGCGGGCCACCGGAGTGGACTTGAGTCGACCGTGGCGAGCGGTCTCCGCCGGAGCGGGCCACCGGAGTGGACTTGAGTCGACCGTGGCGAGCGGTCTCCGCCGAAGCGGGCCACCGGAGTGGACTTGGAGCATTGCTGACAATCCCATGGATTATGCCACCGGACCTTGCAGCAAGGTGTAGGAAACCAGGCCTTATGCTAGAAAGGAGCCCGGGACCTCTAGGGACAGCAGCCTCGGATACTAGGGAACTCGTAACAGGGCAGGGAAGTACATAGGCTTAGGGTACATTACCAGGCTAAGCTACGCGGAGCTTCTCTACCCCAGGATACGGCACCACTTCTCCTGAGGAGGTCCCTAGGGGTCCGAACTGCCTTCCAGCTAGAAGGGGTGTCCCCACCTGACCACAAGCTAGCAGCTCAATTTGGATTGTTTAGCAAAAAAAGAAAGGACTCCACACGGAAGAAAGAAAACATGCAATGCTAAACGGAGAAGTGCTTTTAGGTTAAAGTAAAGACAGGACTGAGGAAGCAAATCTCCTTTATTGCTTGACCGTGGTGTACATCAGAGGTCGGGATTACGAGGGCGGACCTCTACCGCTCTTGACCACTTGCTGGTGTCGCCTGTTTGTGCGATGATGCCAGAGGCCGGGTTTACAAGGACGGACCTTTACCGCTCTGGACCACACGTAGGCACCAAATCATTACAAAGGAGAAACACTCTCAATCCTATCTTAGTGATAACCTACAGCCGTCGCCCCGTAAGGCGTGCATGTTGCTGGTCGTGGTGGAGCTGCCATGTTGGGGGCTCTTCTGAGTCGTTGGGGCGATGGCGCCCTGGACGTGCTTGTACAGCATCATCCAGCATCACCTCGGGAGCTCGGGGGACCACTCCTTGCCTAAGAGCTGTCATACGCTTAGGTAGCATGAGACAAATTCTTTGGCTTTGAATGGGAGAGGCCCCCTGCCGTCGCCGTCTGCCGATGGAAGCCAGCCTGATGGCCGCTCATAGTGAGCCGAAGCCAGTTCGACGCCCTTGCGCTAGCACCAAGGACGGCGCCAAATGTCGCGGGATTTCTAGGGTACCCACAGCCGGGTGGCGGAACGCACCCGCCTATTCCCAGAGACGGAGTGCTCGGGAAGGTACTAGGCGATTGGGCTAATCTAGCTCTGAGACAAGCACACAAGAACACACGATCTAGAGTGGTTCGGGCCGCCGGAGCGTAATACCCTACATCAACTGGGAGAGGTTTTGATCTTGGTTGTGAATGAATCTATCCTCTGCCGGGTCTTGACTTTCACCCAGCCTGAGTTTTTCTTCTAGCGGGCGCCCCCTTTTATAGACCAAGGGGTGCGGATACATAGGACGTTGGGGCCCCGACAAGTGGACCCAACGTGACTGTGCAGCATACTGCGCAGAGTACTCAAATGGCTACAGTGGTTACGAATCTTTCCTTCGATATGCTTCCATCCCCTGCTGACCCTCTGACGAAGGGAGGTCTTCTCTTGTCCCGTCAGCAAGGTGCTCGTTGGGGGAACGTAGCTTGCGGCGTGACATGTTGAGGCTATTATGTAGGCGTCATAATGGGTGAAGCCGAGCCGTCGTGTCCATCTGTCATGGCAGACTGACAGGTGCGGCGTGGGCGGCGCCAGCGTCTCCACTACACGTCTTGGTAATACGCGATCAATAGTGTCCCCTGGTCAAAGACTCGCCTCGGCCTCTGCTATATCAATGCGGACGTTCACCTACCACAATGAATGTAGTGGTAGGTGAACTTTAGTATGGAGACCAAGGGGCCTTACATACGTGTCTGTGCTTGCAGACACGTGGCAGCTCCGGACCTCCCCGAGGCGGGGTGTCAATCCCCTCCCTTAGTGGGGGGTCCGGTTACTATACAGGGGGTCCGAGACCCTATGGGGGGTCCGGGACCCAACGGGGGTTCGGACCTCTACGGGAGGTCCGGAGCCCCGGCCGTTTGGGCTGAGCGCCTGCTTCTTCCGGAACACGTGGTGCTCCCAGACCTTCCCCAGCCGGGGGACGGGTCCGGGACCGTTGTCAGGTGAACAGGGCTCCGGATCGCAGGGGTCTGGCTGTTTGGATGTAGTTAAGGATAACCACAAGGCTCTTGTCTAGACACTGCAAGAGGGGGTACCCCAGTTCTGGGGTACCGACACTTTGTATTCTTTTAATCACTCTTTTATTTGCAAGTTAATTGTTTCAAATGACTAGTATACTTTGTGGGATGATCTACTGTTCATAATTTTGACAAACTATAAACTATTGGTTGTAATTCCTTAGGTCACGAGCTAAGAGACTACATGGTGAGTATTCACTATCAGGAAGTTGCAGAGTGGGCTAGCAAGTTATCCTGCTGGTAGCTATCTGCTATAACTTAAAAACCACATTTCAGAATGTTTTTCTGTTGAACGAAGACACTCTGGAATATGGTATATCTAAATACTACAAACTGGGTATCCGCAGGATCTCACAAGAAAGGAAGGCCTGCTACCTGCAAGCCCTATTTAGGATAGCACATGTGCACACACACCACCATGACACTCTCGGACTCACTCACTCACACCTGGGCGTGCCTCCTATAACATGGATTTTAGATAATCGGTAACTCAGTGCACATAAAAATGTGAGACAAGAAGATTCAGTATTACATTCAGTACATGGTAGCAGCCAGTTCATGGCAACTTATTAGACAAGGCAGCAAAGCAGGATTGACACTCAGATCACGCAGATGAAAATCATGTAATGGCACCTCATATATCATAAAAACATTCAACTCACCTTCACTTTCTTGACAAATCTGAGGGATTCTTCAAATGTCAGCTGCTGTGGTTTCGATGTCAAGGCACCAAAGACCACCATCATTCTTGAATCCGCCCTAAACATCTCATTAGCTCTTGGCATTGTACCTCCCTTGCCTCTCAGCTACAAAAGAAGCAGCAATTGCCATAACTGAAGATTGAAGTAGCAATATTACCTCAGCTATTCTCAGATAATAGGAAGTCTTAACTAAGACCAACAAACAACTGCCTTAAAATTTTCCTATGAACTGTGACCAATGGAAAAGCAGAACAGCAGCAGCTACCAGGAAGCGCCACTGAAGCTTGCAACCGACGTTTTTTATATGATTGGCCAAAGCCAGCAGATTAGAGGTGAATTTCAGTACATGCCAACCGCAACACCAAACACAATAACAAAAGCACCAACCACGCCTGCTTTCCATAATGACGTGAGGTCATTCACTTCATATGCTAAAATCAAGTATTGTTCACATCAAAACAGAAAAGAAGCTTAGGTAAAACGTGTGAACCAAGTCATTTCGTTAGGATGGACCAATCAACCGTGTGTAATACTGAACAGGAAGAGAAATCCAGCACATAGCAGCCTTGAACAAGTAAGAAACAAGCAGAACGAACTACACCACTTCAGTAATCTGAAAGAAAATAGGCAAAAAAGGTAACAAATTAAAACAGGCAATGGGCGTAATCCTGACTGTCGAAACAATAGAGCAGCGGCAAGAACTGAATCACGATATTAATGATGGCAACACTATGTTTTCACTGCCGAAGAACGGCCGTTCCACCAAAAATGCATTTGGAGTACGATCCAAAACCTGTTCAAGTCTCAATCGGCAATCACAACACAGGGTGAAACTTGATAAGAAAACAAAATACAGCCTTGGCGCACTAGCCGGCGGTTAGGCTGAAACCGAAAATGCGGAACTACCTCATGAAACTACGAACCAAATGCCAACGACTGGAAGCTAGCTCGCACCAAGCACAAGGCAATGGCAGGAAACGCCGCCAGAAGGGCGGCAGGAAACGCGCCTCGAATCGGCGGCGGGCGCAGCAGCCCGCAACCGCAACAGCTAGAATGCCCGGTATTTAAAGGGCGAGCAGGCAGAGATGGGGGCGGACGAGCAGGAAGCGGCGCACCTGTTGGCAGTCGACGGAGGCAATTAGGGTTCCGCGCCCGGCTCCCCTCCCCTCCCCTCCTCTTCTCGCAATCGCAATTCGCAAGCTTGGAATATTCGAACGGCGGCGGCGGTGTGGTGGGGTGGTGGTGACTGGTGTGAGAGGGGAGGGGAGGGGAGGGGAAAGGGAAGACGAAGCGGCGAGGCATCATCCTTCGACGCAGCCGCACGTGCATAAAGCGGTTTCCTTTCATGACATGTGGACCCACTGAAGGTTGTCGGCGCCGGAGGCCACATGTCAGTGACGTTGTTCTGCTGTTACGGCCGTTCGTTCTTGTCGTTGGGAGGTCAACGAAGAGTTGGGAAATGGGAACAGGTCACAGACGCACGGACCCGCCGGAGGCCACATGTCAGTGATACATCCCGGCCCAAGCCCACTATGGGTCGAGAATTCAATGGCCCACAAGCCACAATGGGTGCGAGTTGTTGCGGGTTGTGGCCTTTGTTTCTTCGAAGTGCTGAACAACAGAAAACTCAAACTTTTATTTTTGAACGAACAACACTCGATAAGTGCGTTTCTATTAATATAGTAGAAAAAAAATACAAGATTATATTCCAGGGAGACCATAACCAAACAACAAAAAGAAAAAAGAAAAACACACAAACGGCGGGTTGGATTGGGACATCAACGCGCGCCAACGACAACTCAACACCGGCCGGTCGGATTGGGACATCGACACAAGCCGCACAACGCATCTCCACAAGACAGCTCTGTTCGGTCAGATTAGGGCATCGACTCGAACCCCGACAACTGCCTCGTTGAACACGGCAACCGCCAACATTCCGCCCATGTAATCGTCGAAACCTGTAAACGCAACCCTGCGTCGACAGAGATCCAAAATAAGCAGACCGCACCGCACCGAGAAGGCCACTGCTATGCGGAACCCTTCGCCGTAGTGCTGCTGCAACACCACCCACCACCTGACAGGAAGAAACCATCGAATCCGGACCTCTCACAGGATGCCTCGCAGTCGCCACCGCGATAACACAACGGGCGGGGGCCTCGCCACTTCCGCCGTTGGACTCCACCTCGCTCTAGTCGCCTCGGGGAAACACCGCACGCGGGGACCTCGCCTCGCCCACCTCAGTCTCCACATCACAGATCCGTTTTTTAAGTTGCCATCAGGGTGGTGGGCGAACTTGCCCCGCCTCCCTGGATCTCCATCAAACCGTTGAGTCGTCGCTACATGTCGACCTCACTTCCTTGCTTCACCCGCGCACATAGTCTCCGGTGCCATGTCAGCAAGTCGAAGAAGTCGATTGCACCATCTTTCGACGATTACCGCACCGGGTAGCCTAGCCAAGCTAGACAACCCGCCGCAGTCTGCTGCCAGCCAAGTCGTCCCACGATGCCGATGCCGCAAGCGCCGTCCTTCGACGCAGTCCCACGCCGCACTGACAGTTGCCGAGCAACGCCAGCCGCCGCGATCCGCTGCAAGCAGCCACAATCAACAATCATGCAACAACCTTCAACCGCCACCATAGCCGCGAACACAACCACGTGGCTCAACAACACCCATTCAGCTTGTCAAGCGGTGAGGTTACCACCACCGGCTGCAGCCGCCCATGACTAAAGAACCAGAAATGCCCAGAGCTGAGATGGGTCTCTAGAAGTGTCGCCTCCAAGAAGGGCACGACGCCGATGGCGCCGCCGGCACTCGTCCAGGAACTAGACGGGGTTTTCACCCAGAAACCCGTGTAGTAGGGTTGGAGCTCCGACATGACGCCCTCAGCAGGGGAACGACGCCTTGGGGCACCGCCGTCATGTCCACCAGCCAGAAAACCGGTAACACAATGCACATAGTCTCTGGTGCCATGTCAACAAGTCGAAGAAGTCGCTTGTGCCATCTTTCGACGATGTACCGCACCGGGTAGCCCAGCCAAGCTAGACAACCCGCCGCAGTCCGCTGCCAACCAAGTCGTCCCACGATGCCGATGCCGCAAGCGCCGTCCTTCGACGCAGTCCCACGCCGCACTGACGGTTGCCGAGCAACGCCAGCCGCTGCGATCCGCTGCAAGCAGCCACAATCGACAATCATGCGACAACCTTCAACCGCCACCATAGCCGCGAACACCACCACGTGGGCTCAACAACACCCGTTCAGCTTGTCAAGCGGCGAGGTTACCACCACCAAAACTGATGCCGCAAGCGCCGTCCTTCAACGCAGTCCCACGCCACACTAACGGTTGCCGAGCAACGCCAGCCGCCGCGATCCGCTGCAAGCAGCCACAATCGACAATCATGCGACAACCTTCAACCGCCACCATAGCCGCGAACACCACCACGAGGTCCGGATTCGGTGGTTTCTTCCTGTAAGGTGGTGGGTGGTGTTGCAGCGGCACTACGGCGGAGGGTTCCGCATAGCGGTGGGCTTCTCAGTGCGGTGCGGTCTGCTTCTTTTGGATCTCTATCGACGCAGGGTTGCGTTTGCAGGTTTCGACGATTACATGGACGGAATGTTGGCGGTTGCCGTGGGGAACGAGGGGGAACTCAAATTTTGATAAATTCCAGTAGAATTCCAAACCATCGATCTTTACATAAGGTAAGGTAGGATGCGTCTCCCTGCCTAATCCAGCTGTAGACTTGTTCCTAAAAGAAAGTAAGAAGCAAATAAATGGCGTAATTTTATTCCTAAATTCTAGAGAACGAAGGAAATCCTTCATTTTTCTTTTATGGCATCGGCAGAGCTCATGATATCGATATGTACATGCGACAGCGACGTCAGGGTCTACAATAGGAAACAAGAAGAAAAAAAGATAGATGCATGGAAAACAGGAAGATGATGATCTGTGGTGAGCACAAGGCCACAAGAAGATGAGGCAATTCGGCCAACGGAGGCAATATAATGATGTGGTGAGCACACGCAGACACAGTCACACATCAACTTATGGAGCAATGGATGGACGTATGGAGTCGATCAATGGCCGCCGCCGTCGTCCAGGTTCATGTCCCGGATGAAGTAGGCGGCGAGCTCGTCGACCCCGACCTGGATCCTGCGGCCCTTGGGCAGGAAGACGTTGAAGCCCAGCGCCAGCTCGGGGCTGTCCCGGAACAGGGCCGCGGCGGTGGACGTCACCTCGTCGATGCCGACCCGCTGGTTCCGGAAGTCGTCCATGACGCGGAGGAAGAGGTGGTACTTGTCCGGGTGCCGGTCCTTGAACGCCGCCTTCACCGCCAGCACGAAGCCCAGCGCGTCCTCCGCCGACGGCGACCATGCCTCGGCGGCCGCGCTCTTCCTCCCGCCTCCGACGGGCCTGAACCCAGATCAGACAAAAAAAAAACAGATTAGGACGCATCGATCCTACCGAAAAGCTCGGCTAGGAACCGAAGATCGTGTACCTACCGGTCACTGGAGAACGACGAGTAGGTCATGCCCAATGATGCTGGCCGGAATTCAGATACAGGCAGATCGATCAAAAAGTGCAGCAGCTGAAAGGATGGACTCTCACTGCACTCTGCAGGCTGGTACGGGAGGATCTGTATTCCTGACAATCTGTAGGGAATAGGGATTAGGGATTAGGGATTAGGAAGGCAAGATCTTTGTATCAGTGAAGAATGCCTTGCTTAATTTATAGAGCCGTGGATTCAGCAGGGATGGATTAGGCCGGCAGGCAGCTAGCTCGATCATCGACTGAAGATCGGATGGACATGGACAATGGGGAGGAATGGGGTGGATAGATAGATACTGACCGGGCAATGGCGAGACCTGGCTCCTTGCGCCGTTGCGCGGGTTCAAGATCGCAACGACTTCCCCTTTTCTGCGCCTCTTCTTTTGCTGCTCTCCAGTCCATCTCGCCAGCAACTGAACTCAACTCAGTCGTATGCATGCGGATGGAAATGCAGTTTTCCGGGGTTTTTTTTTTCATTTTCATTTTTGAGAAGGATTGGCAGCCAAGCTAGCGAATCTAGCTAGAGTCCGGTAAGCACGCCCAGTAACTTGTACTCTCTCCAACTCGGCCCGAACGTGGCTACTGGGCCGCAAAGTTCTCAAACAGCCACCGTGGATATTTCTTTTCAGTCCAATAATAAGTTGGTTTTACATTTTGATTTCAAGTAAACCGCAACGGAGTCTTTGGTCTTTTATGTCACATAAGATCGTGATTGTTGTTTAAAAAAGAGATTATCATTGAAGAGCACCTCCAAGAGACTAATCATAATCCTAGCTAAATACAGAGATTTTGAAGCTAGCTAAAAAAATAGAAAGCTTAAAAAACGGAGGCGTAAACAAACAGGCTCTCTAAAACTAGACTCATATGTTAGTACTAGTGGGTCCCATATGTCATACTCTCTTACTCCTCCCCCTGCTTCCTGCCGCCCACCGCTCTCCGCTCCAGCCACCCCCGCGCCGACCTCCGACGGTCCGGCCGCCTCTCACTACCCTGGCAGCCGGCGTACGCTCGCCGCCTCGGCCTCTGTCCGCCACTGCAGCGCGTCCAGTGATTGGAGCAGAGCAATGCCTCGCCCGAGATGAGGGTGGCAGCAGTGAGAAATTGGGGTTTTTTTATGTGGGCTTGTGGATCAAATTAGTGGCGCGGGAAGGCATATACAGACCTCCGGGATCCTATTTTGGGGCTCGATTGGGTTTGAGGTGGCTCCATGGCGGGCGGCGATAGGCAAGAGTGGAGGCGGCGCCATGACCGAGGTGGAGGCTCGGTGGAGAAGTGGAAAAAATAAAATTGATGGAGAGGAAGGCTTGGAGGGAGGTCGGGAGTGCTCACAGCTAGGGGGGGGGGCTGGTCGGCTGCCAATGGTGGTGTCTGGTTATTGAACAGAGAGGGCAGAGAGAGATGAAACGAAACTTTGCTGTGGTGTGCGTGCTGTGGTGTGCACCGAGGATGTCCAAGGTCGTCGCGCCGCCACTAGTTAACCCATGCCGGGAGGGATCTCACGCTGGATCAACCGATCCGAGGGCAAGCTGACCCGCCGCCGCACGCCGGGGAGGAGGTTCGCCGTCCGTATCTGGTCAGCGCGCGGGAGCGCACGTGGGAATCTAGCGGCCTCGCGTGGGAAGAGGATTTGCTGAGCAGCGCGGCCTTGGCAAACATTCCGAGCGGGGGCTCTGGTTTGCCGATTCGGATGGTGAGCCGACAGGGATAACGAGTCTGTTGGATGGCTGTTTTTTCGGTTTTTCCAAAAGGGAAAAAAGCGTTTCTGCCCTTATTTTAAAGTGTAATTGTGATTTTACCCCTCCTTTTTAAACTTTGTGATTTTACCCCTGCGATTTCAAAATGAAGCTGCCGTTTACCCCTGTTTCGTGACACCGTTAACGTTTCTTGGATTAAACGGTCGAAAAAAGAAAATAAAAAAAAACAAATAGATGCAAAAGACAGAAGTACCCATACCTTATCTCCTCTCTCCCCGTCACCCTCCCTGCCACTACCCCTCCCCATCGCCCTCCATGGCACCCAGCTAGGGTTTGGGGCGGCGACCTCCCTGCCCTCCCTGTGACCCCGCCCCTGCAGACTCCAGGGCGCCTTCTTGCTCCTCCTGCGCGCCGTCTTTCCCGTGACCCCACCCCTGCCGAATCCAGCCGGGAGGACCGTGCGCGGCAGGGAGGGCCGCCGAGTCCCTGCGCGCGCGGCAGGGAGGGGCGTGCAGCTCCTGCGCGCGTGGCAGGGAGGGCTGCCGAGCCCCTGCGCGTGGCAGGGAGGGCCATGTAGCCCCTGCGCGCGGCGGCAGGGAGGGGCGCCAGGCCCCTATGCGTGCGGCGGGCAGGGGCACCTGGCCCTGTGTGCGGCAAGGAGGAGGTCCCCCATCGTGGATTCCAGCGCACGGTGGAACAGCCAAGATCCATGGAAGAACAGTCAAGTACCATGGAAGGACAGAGGTAAACCCTAAACCAATTTATGAGATGTGTTCATGAGATGGAAGAAATGACCCATGATTAGTAGATGTGTTAACTTCCCCCTAACTTCTTTATTCCCTGCTGTGATTTGTAGGGTGAATCATAGAGAATTGAAACTTGTTGTTAGAGTGCGCTCGTTTTTCAGTTTGCCTGACAATGGTCTAAAATCATGGTGGCAAGGTAGAACTTTGCCAACCAAGATTATTGACATAAATAGCTTTGGGCTGATGCAGCTAGTTGATTTTATTGCTGAGCACTGCTTGTGAGGTTCTAAACAATACATGACTTTATGGTGTGATTTGGATAATTACTCTATGGAGATAAAATCTGATGAAAATTTGTTAGAGTGGTCTCTATTGAATGTAGAGAAGGGAGTAGTACGCACCAATGCTCAGGTAAATGATTTTCACGGGCCACTTCAGTTTTCACCAACAAAGCGAAGGTTTCACCCTTCGGTGAGGTCTAGGGTGCTCTTGATTGAGTAAGGCACTAGCAAGAGAGCCACAAATGAGAGAGCCACTAACCAAACATCCACAAATGAGATAGGCACAAACAAAACAGCCACAAATGAGAGAGCCACAAATGAGGAAGGGGAAGAGGTACAAAGTGATAGTAGCTATGACACAGATTTGGCTGCGTCATCTGACTCTGGGGATAATAGCAACTCTGACACTGAGTTTAATCCCGATGGTGAAATTTTTGATGAGGAAAATGAGTATGATCTTACCATGTTTTCATATGACACTGATGATCCATGTATTGATGTGAATGTGGTCTTCCCAGATACGGATCAATGCAAATTAGCAGTCACACATCATGCTGTACTGCATGATCATGCTTTTGATATTATGAAAAAAGACACGACCAGATTTAGAGCTAAGTGTAAGAGAGCTAAACAAGAATGCAAGTACGCTGGTTGCAAGGTAAATGGTGTCTATTTGGATCATTTAGTTGTAAGTGCACATATTTTTATGACTTGTTCTCATACATCTCTTGGTGCAGGTTAAGACAAGTGGACCAAAGCATACATGTGGTTCATTCAACAAGTGTGATCAGACAATGGCCTCTAATAAATGGGTGGCTGCTAGAGTGGTTGTTTTGTTGATGGAGGATCCTGAAATGAAACCGTCGGTGCTGAGGGACAAATTGAAGAAACAATACTCGGTGGATGTGCCATATGACAGAGTTGTTAGAGGGAAGTTCAGAGATCTAGACATGATATATGGTAAATGGTCTGAAAGTTATGAGATGTTGCCAACTTATCAAGCTGAACTTCTGAGATCATTACCTGGTAGTGTAGTAGAGCTAGAAACTGAAGAACACAATGGTGATGTGTGTTTTATGAGGTTTTTTGTTGCTCTTAAACCATGCATAGATGGCTTCTTACAAGGGTGTAGACCATATATTGCAATGGATGCAACACACATGACAGGGAGGTCCAGAGGTCAGTTGGCAGCAGCTGTTGCAGTGGATGGTCATAACAGGTTGTTCCCAGTGGCATATGGAGTGATCGAGACTGAGTCTAAGGAAAGTTGGACTTGGTTTGTGAATAATGTTAAGAAGGCTATCGGTACACCTCCACGTATATTCATTCTCTACTTCTAACAGTACTTTTGTATCTGAACTTCAAGTTTTTAATATTTTCTAACGTAATGCAATGTTCATACAGGCTTGGTCATTAGCACAGATGCTGGAAAAGGAATAGAATTGGCTGTGGAAGATGTGTATCCTGGAGTAGAGCACAGATAATGTATGAGGCATTTGTGGAAGAACATGAAGAAAAAAATTCAGTGGTGATCTTTATGGGAAAAATATGAGGTTTACTGCCAAGAGCTTCACAATTTCCAAGTTCAACTATTTCATGGGCAAGATAGAAGAGAAGGATCCTAGTGCCATTGAATGGTTGGACGAAAACCATCCATATGTGTGGAGTAGAAGCAAATTCAGTGAAGACTGCAAGGTAGCTTACATTAATAACAATCTCTCTGAATGTTTTAATAGTTGGGTGTCAAAAACTAAGCACTACTAGATTGTGGAAATGCTTGACCACGTTAGACAAATGATCATTGAGAAGTTTGTTTCTAGATCCAAGATTGGTAGTAATATGTCAGGCATTATAATCCCAGCTATTATCAATGATTTGAATGCTAAAACAAAGAGTATCAAAGACCATGAGTTATTAATATGTGGGCCTGCGAAAGCTGAAGTAAGTGTGAATAGATTCAGGAATGCAGTCAACTTGGAGGAAAAGACTTGTAGCTGTCGGGCTTGGCAAGTAACTGGAAAACCATGCAACCATGCTTTGGCTTTCATTGCAAAGATCAGTAGAGAGGTCCAGATGGATGAATTTGTCCCTGATTACTTCTCTGTTGATAGGTACAGAAAGGCATATGCTAGTAAGTTCAGTCCAATGACATTCAAAGATGACTGGGACCATGTTGATTTAGGCTACAAAATCAAGAAACCAAAGTTGAGAAGGAAACCTGGTAGGCCTAGAAAAACTAGGATCAAGGCATATGATGAAGTTGGCACTAGTAAGAAAAGAAAGATGTGTTCTGAATGCAACGAACTAGGCCATACAGCCAAGACTTGCCAAGGAGGTCTTACAGCTAGTCAAAAGAGGATGCAGTCACAAGATGGATCAGGACAAGGAGGCACTGACCCAATGTGAGTAATACATGCATTGCTGCCTACTTCCATTTATTTAGCCCAATTATGCAAATTTACTTGTACTGACACTATTTTTGAACAAACATTAAGTGCAAATGATAGTACAAGTGCTAGTGCAAGGGGAAGGGGAAGGGGAAGAGGAAGGGGAAGTGGAAGGGATTCAAGAGAGGACAACAATGAGACAATGTATGTGATTGATGGCTGCTGTTCATTAATATTTTCCAACAAAATTTCTGTGTTACCATGCATATTAACTTGCTTTTATTCTCTTCTTGACAAGTGCAAGCGATACAGGAAGGGGAAGGGGAAGGGGAAGGGGAAAGGGAAGGGGAAGGGGAAGAGGAAGGGGAAGGGGAATGGATCAAGGAGAGGACAATAATGAGACAATGTATGTGATTCATGGCTGCTATTCCTTACTATTTTCCCAGCAAATTTCAGTGTTGCCACATAAATTAACTTGCTGTTACTCTCTACTTGTGAAGTGCAAGTGATACATGAAGGGGAAGGGGAAGAGGTTCAGCAGAGGCCAACAATGAGACAAAGTAAGACAATCCACCATTGCCTATATTTACTACATATTTCAGTAACTTTACTAACATAATTCTGCTCTTTTTCATATAAAGCGCAACTGCATTAGGAAGGGGAACAGGAAGGAGTGGAAGAGGAGCAACTTCAGGGAGGCTTGCAACTTTGTTGGGTTTCAATGCTTGATATGTAGCTCACTACTAGTTGCTTAGGAAACCCACTACTTTTGTTAGACATGTCATTCAGACCTATGTGTTGGTGTTTGACATGTTCTCTGGACCTCTATGTTGTCATCAAACATGGTACTAAGATGGCATGTTATATGGATTTGATTTCTTGTTGTTTATGCAATATTTGACAAATTAGTTTGTTGTATGATGTCTAATTCTGTTTACATGGATTGTCAGTTGAAATGCTGTCGAAATTTTCTTTAATTTATTTACTCAAAATGTCAACTTGCTGATCTAATACAGGGGTATAATCACAATTATCATAAGAAACAGGGGTAAAAACGCAAGGGAAAAGTTGTTCATTTGTCCAAAAGTTAACACCGTTACATAGACTTAACAGAATCGGGGTAAACTCAACCTTCGTTTTGAAATCACAGGGGTAAAATCACAAAGTTAAAAAAGTAGGGGTTAAATCACCATTACGTTCCAAAACAGGGGTAGAAACGCTTTTGCCCCTTTCCAAAATTTTAGCTAGCTAGATCCATTTACATAGTTTGTTGGAGATGCTCTTAGGGTACTCCAAAAGCTCGCTATCGACAAGCACGCCACAACGCTATTAAGTTTTAAAGTAAATTTAGAAAAATGGATGAACAGGTGTGGCTGTTTGAGAACTTTGCGGCCTTTGGATGTTTACTCACCTAAGGTTATTTTAATTTTTTGCGAGGAGATGTTAATTTAATTTTTGATTGCTGTGGTATGTAATATTACGTGTATGGTGGAATAATATTATGCATATGACGGATATTATTGCTAGTCAGCAAAACTATACTACATCCTTTTGCAAACATATGATGTTTGTGTTGCAAAAAGTTAATATTTATGGCAAACTAATTAATTAGTAAATGTCATATAGCATTTTCTTGTTAATTAAGACTCCTATAATATGCGACCTAACTATTTTTTTTGCTGGTATGCGACCTAACTATATATTCCATCAGGATAAATCCAGATATAGGAATATTGCTATACAATCGCCATGTTAATACTCTCTTCACGATTCAACTTGATCCTTAATATTTTAGCTCAAAATTGAATAAGATCAGAGCCTGGCTCTTTTAGGGTCCGGCTCTTAAATTATCTAGGCTAAAAATTAAGGTCCTTTACCAACCCTACTTGCATCACCTACACGACGAGCCGCACTTTGCGTCACGAGACAAGCTATATAGAGATTAGCTGGTGCTAATGTACCCCTAAAAATTGAAAAGCAGTGATTACATCCAAATTTGCACCCACTCAACTTTAGTTGGTGAAATTAAAAATTTTGGGTGTCACATCGAATGTTTGACCAGATGTCGGAAGAAATTTTCGGGCACTAATTAAAAAACTAATTTTAGAACTCGCTTGGAAACTGTGAGACGAATCTTTTGAGACCTTTGACCGCATCATTAGCACATGTGGATTACTGTAGGACTCATGGCTAATCATACATTAATTAGGCTCAAAAGATTCGTCTCGTCGTGTACATCCAAACTGTGCAATTAACTTTGTTTTTTAACGGCATTTAATACTTCTAATTAGTGTTGAAAAAGTGTCCAAAAATTTTTGGGTGAAATTTTTTGGAAACTAAACGGGCATGGATTGAATTGGCACATAAGTATATACATTATGCATACAAAAGGAGATGAGAGCATTGCATGCCTGAGCTTAGCAGAGGCTTCATGAAGCATATCAGAACCCACTCGCTCTACCATCAGAGCTCCACTTTTAGGGACAGGGAGCTACAGCTAGCGATGGATCGGATATCAGAAGGGAACCGATCCTCTCTTGCTCGAGAGTGGGAGTCTATATGATTATTCCACATTTTCCAAGACGACAAATCTTATCTCCAGGGTTTTTGCGTTTTCTGGAGAGCAGATCGTCGATCATGGCAGGTACGCCGGGCATCGCATATTTCATTCATTCTGGAATTGTTGTGGTGAAACAACAAGAATAATTGCTGTGGCTGAATGTATAATTCGCAGCAGTGCAGATGTTCCAACATTCAGCATCGCTGGCTGATGCATCATGTGCCCTTTTTTTTCATATTTTACATGGGAATCGAATGAAAGATTAATTTAATAACTATTCCTCCAGGAAAAATGATCATCGCTCCTTTTGGCACCGAGGAACCTTAGCTCGCAATCTCATATATGTGTATAGTACAATGCATTATTGCTTGATGTTTGCCATGCATAAGGCACATGCACAAACTTTGATTCTCCATGTTAGCCTTGTTTTTTTTTAAAAAAATGACTAGTAATAACATATAATATATTTACTTTTGGACTTTGAAAGTCATATGTGCTTAGGGAAAATGCTTGCTTAATTAAGACTGTATAAGTTTATTATATTGCATTATAAAATCTATGAACCGAGGTTGGTTAGGTTCCTTGTGGTGGAACCTGTGCTCGGACCTAAGTTGGCATAGATTTATTAGCAAGAGTTCTCATATTTTTTCAAGATTTATTCAAGAATTATTGGACACAACTTTTTTAGTAGTAGGCGACAGACGGTTATGCTGACTTCGTTGATCTCAAGATGTGCACATGTCATTATCCCAAACATCGAGTTCTCATGACTGTAGAAGGAAATATTACCCCCACATGTCTATGTCAATTGTCAGTAATAACATATAATATATTTAGTTTTGGAATGTGAAAGTCATATATGCTTAGGGAAAATGCTAGCTTAAGACTGTGAGTTTATTATATTGGATTTATTATTATAAAGTTCATGAATTGAGGTTGGTTAGGTTCCTTGCGGTGGAACACGTGCTCAGGACTTGAGTTGTCATAGACTTATTATCAAGAGTTTTCATATTTTTCTGGATTTATTCAAAAATTAGTTGGACTAGTGGCGAATCTAGGATTTTTAGTTAGGGTGGTTCAATAATTTTTTTGTTACAGTGGTGAATAAATCTTATATAATTTATTATTTTTATCTTCTTAATTCAATTATCAATTGTTGTATTTAAGAAAATATTTTTTATTACAATTTTAAAAAAATAATTAGTTGCTATTTTCTGTGAGTAATAAATAAAACATATAACAGAAAACCTGACGATAGGAGTGCTTGGGCCAAATCTTAGGGCTCACCCCCTAGATACGCACTTGAGTTGGACACAATATTTTTAGTAGTAGGCGACATAACGATAGACTATTATGCTGAGTTCGTTGTGTCATTATCCAAAACAGTTCTCGTGATTGTAGGAGGTAATGTTATCCCCACATGTCTATGATCCTGTTTGTTTCCGCTTTTTTTGGACCTCACTTCTGTGAGAAGTAAGATTGTGAGATAAGCCAGCTCTATTTGGAGAATCGGCTATCTGAAAAGCTGGGCAAAATATCTAAGTTTGTAGAGATGATATCTCCAAACACCCAGCTTATTTAGATATCTATCATCACTTCTGTTATGATTGTAGAGAAGCGGCGGCTTGAAAAATCCGATTTTAATCGAGACGTTTGGGTGAGTTTCTCGTTTCCATCGAGAATCCGCTTATAAACGGAAACAAACAGGACCCATGTCAATTGTTAGCCACATATATATTCTCAACAGCAGCATTAGATCAATTATGGAATATATTCTTTACAGTTCACTTTTTTATGTGTTAGAAGTGTTAATGATACTGTTTTCTATCAATTTGATTAAATTTAAAATAGTTTTACATAGAACACACTTAGAATCTATTATCTTATTATTTGGCCAACAAATGGAGCCTCTACGTTTGCTTTCAAGGCCTAAAAATTTCCACGTTAATCGGAGAAAAATAAAAATTACCCACCACTGCCATTATGATAAAAATTAGCCTAAAATACCCCTGTGCCTAATTAAAAATCACCCACCAATGCCATTATAAAAAATTAAATATAAAATATCATTTATTTATGTATCAGTTACAAACATATACTATTAATAAAAACTAAAACTAACAAAAATCAATCAAAAGAAGACAAACATAAAGAATAATTATATGCATGATATAAAAGCTCAACAAATCAAATTGCTATTATAGTTAGATCATATTTGAATTCTTTTAACCAACAATAAGACATAATTTACGATAATAAACAGGGTAATGTATGATAAAAAAATAATATAATCTTTAAATAAGGATACAAAGACATACGAATTTTTGAATTTTCAATACTACCCGCGCAAATGGACGGTTCTCGACGGTTCATGAGCACGCAGGTAGTGGAGTGGACGCTCGGGAATCAGGATATATGCATGCATGGGCCATGAGGCCTCATCAGCAATCCATGCATTATCGATCAAGATCTTTACCTGCCCTTGGAGGCTAGTACCTACCTGTGGGCTGTGTGGATAGCTGGTGTGAAAGTGATCGGGTGCTCTAGTCTAAGAGGGGGAGGGGGTGAATTAGGCACTTATAAAAACTTAGACCTATGGCTCGAACTAGTTTGCACAAAACTTAAACTAAAACAAGCTATCTAGATCTGCAACTAGGTTGTTCAAGTGTAAAACCCCTATCCCAAAAGAGTTTAGCAACCTATAGCCTTTCCTATCAAGAAACTATTCTATGAAAGTAAAGGCACACAAATTACTAGTATGGAATGCGGAAGCTTAAAGAGCGGGATAGGAGATAGCAAACTCTTGACGCGGGTGTTTATCCCGTGGTTCGGTTAGCCACAAAGGCACACCTACATCCACGTTGTTGTAGCACTCACTAAGAGTATCGCTACTCGGCCACCAAGTCTCTTCCGTGAACACAATCACGGTCACCTTGGCCCCGGGTTCCACTAAGGAGCTTCTCCACAAAGGATGGGGGTCTCCACGTCCCCCGCACAAAGATGTCGTCGCCGCTCCACACCAAGTCGGAGGGTCGATGACGTTGCCGGCGAGCTTCACGTTCCAAGGTGCCGGCGCACCAAGCTCTTGTTTTGGTTCGCTAAAGAACCACAGCACAAAGGCTTAAGGCCTTGCAATCTCACTCACTAAGAGCTAATCCTTTACACAACACTCTCAAAGTGTGCTAAGGGCTAAGGATATGATCTTGATGCTTTTGTATGGCTTGGAGATGTTCTTGGGTGTGTGTGGGATGTCCAGCAACTCCAGCAATCTTCAAATGGCCGGGGTGAGGCGTATATATAGGCCACCAAGTCTTGTAGCCGTTGCTCCAACGGTTAGCTGAAAATCTGCGTATCACCGGAAGAACCGATGCCTCTGGCAAGGGTAGCGTCGGTTCTTCCGGTCACTCTAAGACACGAAATAGCCGTTGAGCTTCTGACTGCTGACACAGTGACCACCGGTTGAACCGATGCATCACCGGTTCATCCGGTGCTTAAGAATCTTTTCCTGGGCGCTGACGTCATTGCACCGACGCAAAACTCCGATGCACCGTCGGTTCAACCAGTGCTGAAGAAACTTCTCCTGGGCACTTGACATCGTCTCTGGAACATAGGACGCCCAATGCACCGATGGCTCCTTTTTGACCCGTCGGTTCAACCGGTGCCTATAGACTGACTTGGCTTCGACTCCCTTCTGCACCAAAGTACCATTGCGTCGGTTCTTCCGACTACCATCGGATGCTCCGATGCCCTGGCGTCGGTTCTTCCGGTGCTACTGACCGTAGGGGCGGCCCTTTGGGCCTTGCTACGCCTATCTTCTCTTTCTCTTTGTCATCACTTGAACCTAAAAGCCTGAGAATGGTCATTTTAACAATCATATTAGTTCAAGTGTTGTGTTGTCATTTGATCACCAAAATCACTCGAAATGGCATAAATGGTGCCACGTTCGTTACATGGTGCTAGCTCGATGGTGCTACTTGCAGGCTTGCAGCTTGAGGGGGTACTACCCCGTATCCGAATCCGAGAGTGTGATCCACCACATGTAATCCAGGCCCCCGGTAGTGAAGTGATGGTGGCATCGATCCATTATTCCAGCCATGAATCCATACATATATGTGTCATTATTTTATTCTTGTAAAGGTTAAAACATCATTGTAGTACTCTTTACCAGGACAGAGACATAAAAATTTAGCCTATGGCTCGGCAGCTTTTCTAGTTACCACTTACCCGCTGATGAAACTGACTGATTGTGATTGTGCTGATTCTATTGCTGCAGTGAATTACTCCAACTGTTCCAAATTATTAATCAAAACGACTAATAATTTGGACGGAAGGGACTCACCCTTAGAAATGAATTTTGATTCTGTACTGCACATGCATGCATCAACTACCACGAATGGACGATCGATGATCTGAAAACTGAACCGAATTCGCCTATGCGTGATTGATTTATTATATACTGACGGATGAGCCTGAAGCATCACACTATTATGCACTATTTGTATGCAAGAACCTGATAAGTGAGGACGAGAGGAGAGCTGACGGTGCAGACATTCAGAAAAGATCGGGGGAAAGAATACATGTGCAGCGCAGACAGCATTTTCGTCATCACTTCAGATGAGCATGTGTGCGATAACTGGACACTTGCGCCAACAGGACTTTTTCCTGTAAGACACAAAATGGAGCAGCAGAACTAAGACAGGTTTTTCTGACCCTGGGTCGTCGTCGCTTATTCACTTCCACGATATCTGTTTCTGTTTGTTTATTTTTTTACCATTACAACAAAAAGTCTAAAATCATGCCCAGAAAGAACGCGAATTAGAAGAGCAGCAATAGACCTACACACCTAGCTAGCTAGAGAAAAGTAAAAAAAAAGGAAAAATGAAACAAATTCAAAAGACCTAGCTGGTGTGTAATAAAGAGAGAAAAAGCAGAAAAAGGTGCAAGCAAGAGAGGACGAAGTAGTGGAAATATGACAAATACCACACAACCGTACCAGTATCCTGCAACATCGATCTGCTTTCCATTTTGTACCAGCTGTCAGTTAAGCAAGAGCGAATCGCAGCTCGATAGGTGGGACGGCAAAAAGGTTTGGAGGGAGGGAGCCATGCACGCCATTGGGAGTGATCATGGATTTCGCAGCCCGTGCCTCCTCCTTCACCGCCATTGGAATGCATTCCCTATTGGTGGTGTTAATTGATGACCCTATGCCCACAATCCTCTTTAGATCAAAATTTTGTACTATTTCTCTAAAATAAGATTTTATTTTAAAAAAATAGTACAAAATTTTAAACTAAATAGGGTTGGAAAAGTACCAAAATGTCATTAATTAACACCCCTATTCCCCATTCAATGTCGTGGAGTTGTTACCGGCCGATGCTTGCAGAGGCAACAAAAGGGTTCGTCCCACTTAGGGTGTGTTTAGTTGGTGAAAAAGTTTGAGTTTTGGTACTGTAGTATATTTTGTTGTTACTTGACAAATAATATCCAATTATGGACTAATAAGGCTTAAAAAATTTAGCTCGTGCTAATCAGTTAGACTGTGTAATTAGTTATTTTTCAACTGCATTTAATGCTTCATGCATGTGTTCGAAGATTTGATGTGACGGGTACTGTGCAAAAATTTTTAGGAACTAAACAGGGCCTATAGCTTGTGCTCTAGCTCTACTCTCTGACGAAAGAATTCCCTATCCGACACCGGTAATAATGAATGCTTTCTTCTTCTATAGCTCTGAAAATTTCAGCCTCCCTTATGACACTAGATCTAACTTTTGCTCTCAATGTAGCTTCCTTCTATTGAATATCTTTGATAATGCAACATTGATACGGAGATACAGACTATAGATCATGATCCAGTGTTAGAAATCGTGTGTCGTCAGAGTCCTAATTATTACATGGCAAATCCATTTATTTCTTTCCGATCCTTATAAAATCACCACCTTGGTATGTGGGGTCCTTGAAGCTAAAGGCCCACTAAAGATCGATGTGCATTCCACCACGGAGGATACATATATTGACATGGCCCATCGATCCATCTCTTAGCTCCAGTGCAAAAGCTGTAAAAGAGCCCACACCGTACCACCCAATGCGAAGTGGCGAGCAGTCCGTGTGTCCAAGCCGAATGTACAAGGATGTAGGCGAGCACGGATGCACATCGTGCATGCAGTGCGTGCCAAAGTTAGGTGCAGATTAGGGCCAACCCACGATGGAGTAGCTTGCATTGCTTGAAGTCGTAGGGCCAGCCGAGCACCATGAAGACCTTGCTCCATGATCTTGCATTGTCTGCGCAACGATCAGCAGCTTATGAAGATCATGTCGATGGTGTTCACGTGTAGGAGATAGATCTGATTTACCCGGAGCACTATCTGAGAGAGAAGTGTGTTGCCTGTGCCCTGTTGGTTGCAAGGAGCACAGGAGCAGGCCTATAATTCGCCTGCTTGTTTTCTTTTCGATCTGGGAACAACGAACTACTTTATCTCCTACAGGTAGCAGTATAGCATACCGTTTCACATATAACTAGGCGTATAGCCCGCGCATTTGCGCGGCTAGTATTGAAAATTCAAAAAATTACATGTCGTTATATTCTTACTTAAAGATTATACTATTTTTTACTATATATCACCATGTTCATTATCATAAATTATGTCTTATTGTTGGTTAAAACAATTCAAATATGATCTACCTATAATAACAATTTGATTTGTTGAGCTTTAATAATAATATGCATAAAATTATTTCTTATTTTCATTTTATTTTGATTGATGATTGTTAGCTTTAGTTTCATTATTAGGATATGTTTGTAACTAAACATAGCTAAATGGTATTTTACATTTAATTTTTCATAATGGCATTGGTGGGTAATTTTTAATTAAGTATAGGGGTATTTTAGGCTAATTTTATTATAATGGTAGTGGTGGGTAATTTTAATTTTTCTATTTTTCTCCGATTAACGTGGGAATTTTTAGGCCTTGAGAGCGAACGTGGAGGCTCTGTTTGTTGGCCAAATAATAAGATAATAGATGACATAGATCGTCTCTTATAGCTAGCTCATTGTACCTTACTGTAGAACCCCTTACTCCATTGGTTGCCCGCATTTATATACGTAGTGTGGCAAAGCCAAGGTAAAATAATATCTTTAAGTTGTCGTGGTCGACTTATGTCGTGGGATTTTTGGGGGCTAAAATGTTATTTGAGGCTAAAGAATGAATGAGAAGTACCTCTTGAGGAGTTTTTGGAGACTAAAAACCTACATGAGGCCTACTATTCCACCTCCTAGCCCGGTCCCCACCTCTTGGATGCATGCAGATTAGGGATATATGGTACTTTGTGCACTCATTTAATGACTTTTCTTTTTAGTCCCTAGAACCAAACAGTCCATGGAGTAAAATTAGTGTAGGGACTTTTGGCAACCAAACACCACCAAGAAGTGATAGATTGACTCTGAAGACATTATTTGGATTTCATCTAAAGATAAAGGTCAATGCATCACATGTTCAGTTCATACCCATTACAATGATGATGCACTTTAATCGTTGACATGTGTTGTACTAGGAGGAAAGCGTACGCCTTCGAAGTCATCAACTATGACAGTAGACTTTGCTGATGCGTCGTACATGACCAGACTCTGTGCAAAGTCACATATGCTTATTTGAAATACTAGTCCGTCAACTCATAAGTGTTTACAAACATAAGTATTAGAAAGTCATGAAAAAAAAGGCTCATGAATTGTCACACCCGGTTTTAAGAATAAAACCGAATGCATAACTATATGTATGCCAGGATCAAGTTTCATACATATAGAGACATCATAAGTGAATAATCAGTAACAGTATCACGTAAAAGAGTAAATAAAACAATTAAAAGACTATCAGAGTTATACAGCTTATCCTGGAAACGGAGGCTTCAAACTTCACAGGCAATCGACTGGGGGTTGCGTACGCCTAGAACTCAGCATCATCTTCAAAATACTCCACAACAACTTTCTCTTCTGAGCAGCAGTAAGCAAGGGTGAGTAAACTTATGGTTGGTACTCAGCAAGGCCACAAGAAATAACCAGAATGTGATTTATATCCATCTTTAAGTTTATTAATCATGTGAGGGTCCAAGCCGCTCTTGACCGTGAGCACGGCTAACCGGTTAGTTTTAACTCTGCAGAGGTTGTACACTTTCACCACAATTCGCGTAAAAGTTCCGAAGAACTTTGAACCCAACCACGCATATGTGCTGATCAGGCACAATACCACACTTCCGAGGTGTGATTGCATAGGGACGCTACGAGGCCTTTACAAAGAATTCCTATATGTATGTGTTGGTCCCTGCCGTGCGGTCCCTCAGAAGACGCAGCTTCCTTCACCCGCTCCACAACACAAACTCATAACCACCAAGCGGAACAACCCCAACACAACATATAGTTCATCTAATTACTTAGCCAAGACCAGAGCCCATTAGTATTGTGGTTGTACTATTTTCTTGGGTGGTTCTCCATGTTCCAATTAAATCATATCATCTTGTGAATAAAGCATAGATAGAAAGATGGTTAGGGTCACTTGCCTTTCTCCAACGAAAAGCTACTCTTACTGCTCTTCAGCTTTTGCTCACTTGGAACTCTTGATCTTCAATCTTCAAACAGCGATCCTTATACTCAGAGCAATCAACGAGCAATCATACAAAGCAAACAACAAGTACAACTAAGAACAATACACCAAAACAAAAGAAAGGCTTAAAAAGAACGTACAGAAAGATAGGGCTCGTTGCTACGGTTACGAGAACGCAAGAAACGCAGAAAACAGAGCTACGGTTGAAAAAGATACAACTACCGAAAGATTTGTGTTATAAAAGAAACAAAAGAACTTTACTTTATTTATTTTAATTAGAAACCACATGTGAAGGACATTCAAAAGAATTATCCTTGATTATAATTAACTCACATTATATTTGAATTTATAAAAAAATAAAGTAAAACTTAGTCAAATTTTATTTAAGTATCTATGTATAAATTACTATTTTAAACAATTAATTAGAAAGAAACTGGTGAGAACACATAACTTTATATGAGTGGTGTTGAACTAAACAAATTAAATTACAAACACATTTGAGTTGATATTTAATCAAGTTAACATTAATTATGAAAACTGGAGTAGAACTCTAATTTGCTTTTAATTAGAAAAGCTAAATGAGAGATCATTATTCAAATCAAATTTATATTTATTTTTAAAACAAGAACTACGATGCTGCAACACGATAGCTTACGCTAAAACAAAGCTAACGCAGCAAGAATGGATCGAAACGGATATAAAACGGCGATTCTACGCAAGAAACAAGCTGCAGGGATCTAGTCGCGATTAAACGTAGACTACGAGGGTTAGCTGCTGACTTTTACAAGACACAGAAAATAGTGCTCGCAAATTCAGCAAAGGTTAGGGTTGGATCTAAAAAAAATTAGGGATGGGCCTAGGCTCAAAAGACCTAATAGATCTAGGGGGTTATTGATAAAATTTACAAGACACATGAATTAAGTAAAAGATTATAGGCTTCTCTAGGGGGCTTCGTGCAAAAGCTTGTGGATCTCAAGGCCATGGCGTACAGGTTTCTGGTGGTTCCCATCGCTGGTGTTTTGAGGTTGGGAGGCTATGGGGAGGGGGGAAAGGGAGAGGAGGAGAGGAACTCGTTCTGGTGCTCACCCATTGCAGAGAGGTGTCGTGGTGGCCGGATTTTGTTCGGGACGGAGAAGACGGCGCACTGCGTCACGGCGAGCTCCTGGAACCGGTGCTGCTGGGCATCACGGGGATGTGCGCAGGGAGAAAAGGTTATTTTAGGGATTCCCAAACAAGGAGCCTCCCTATGGGTAGTCTACATTTTTGTGTGGAGTTGCCATGAGAGGTTGGTTTAATATATAGGGAGAAAAGTCTCACCATCCCATATCAACTAGCAATGTGGTACTAAACCTCCTTCCCATGCTAATGGGCTTTACGTGCATTTAGCCCATTAGGGAACACACGAATGGGCCCTTGAGGTCCATTATAGATTTATGTACTTTTGATAGACTTAGCCCATTTAAAATTCGGAATTAATTATTTTCGAAATTGAAGTAATTCTAGAAAAATCTAGAATTCATATTTAAAGTCCGAAAAATATTCCAAATGGCCCGAAAATTCTAGGAAAAATCCTAGAAATATATTGGGACCTAACGAACTCAAATAAAATATTTGGAGCTCATGAGAAGATTTGGAAGAGCCTCTAAAAATTAGAGTTTGCTCTAGGGAAAAATGGGAAAAGAATCCGGAAAATTCCTGGGAAGAACTTTTGATGATAGAACACGTTTTGAAAGGTTTTCACACTCAACAACACTATGCATGTGACATGAATGCATCACCAGAAGAACAACATCATTTAATTTGAAAAACAACCAATATTTATTTTCTTTTACACTAAATCCTCTGTGAAGAAAAATAAATGTTGAGAAAATTTTAAAATTGTGAGAAAATTATTGTTTTATTTTTAATTTTAATCACATCCTGAAATTCAAAAATTTCAGGGTGTGACATGAATGCAGCAGACACAATACTCATACAAATACGCACTTATGTTTGTCCAGTCGTAATAGGATTAAGTTAGCAACTTGCCAACTACCCTATACATTTATGCACCTTTTTATCCACATCAATAGTTTTTTCACTTCGCATTCCACCTCCATATGTGTTTGACTGAATCCTTAGTTTGAGCTAAGTGTTTAACATGGACATTGGCATCCTAGCTTCTTGTACACACATGTACACAGTCTACAAAGTGACACATCATGAACGTACACTAGATTTTTTTTCTTTTAGAATGACACATGCATGAATTTAGATTCATATTTAGGCATTGCTTTATGTTATTTTTTAATAATGGTAGATGAGGGCAATTTAGGTGCAAATTTTAAGTTTTTACACTAGATTATTGTTTATCATAGTATAGGCAGATAAATTATGAAGATTAGGGGGTTACTTTAGACTATTTTCATAATGATAGAGGTGGGCAATATTTTAGAAATGATGCCTAGAGTTTGTCGGGTTGATGGCTACATGTGTACAGTTTCTTTGATAATTTCTATGACTTTTTTCTCTAGCACATCTCGTGAGATTTTTTGTGGAGGTCGAAAAAGGATTTAATTAATGATTGTAAGATATAAAAATATTTTTAAAATATTTAATCACCTATCTTTGAATGCCATATTTTTGTAAAATTTGTTGGTCAAAGATTTATCTTGTAGACCATGTGGATGCTATAATAAAATGTATTTTGAATCATCAGACGAAGTAATGAAAAGAAAGGAGAAAGTATAAAAAGACTAAAAGTCAAAGTTTGGATGGCGAGCTCTACCTTGTACTTGAAGCACACGCGTAAATGTTTTTTTTTGAAAAATTGCACATGCGTAAATGTTGCTCATGCTTCTCTTATCATGCAAGCAAATGTTAATGCATCAACAACTAGGCACACAGAACGAAGACCCTATGTGCATTAGGCATCGCCTATCATACAGCAAAACAAAGGACAGATTATTTCCATGCCATTGCAATTATAATTTTGTACAATCGATCATCTGCCACTGCCAATGACACAGGTAGACAAAGATGTCATCAATGAGGGCTTGCAAAATTTGGCAAACAAATAACTAACACCTAGGTTGTTACTATGATGCTAGCTCTCTTCTTATATGAATTTTGCACCCTAACTATTAGGTCATATTTTAAACAATAAATAATTCACAAGTACTTTATACTCTCTTCAGTTGAAAATTTATAATACTATATCAACACAGTCTCCAATACAGAACCTTACTTATTTTTTTTATTAATAACAACATCTTATAAAACAACTATATTACTGTAATATCTCTGAAAAAATCGATGATGTTTTGTCTATATGGTATGCACATAGTATATTGTTTTGTTCTAACAATGGCTTAAGTTAGAGAACTGCACACCTCATCCAATGCCAGACATTTACAAACATCAACTGCCAGACCAATAAGGCCCTGTTTGGGACCGTGGTCTGCGGAAGCGGGGTGCGTAAAAGCGGAACACGGCTCATTCCTCGCTTCTCACATTTTCCCCGCTTCTAGTTCATTTGCTCGAAGCTCATTTGCTCGCTTATCGCGTTGAGTGCGGCCGTCGAACGTGCGTCCACCGCAGACCTTTTGGTGGGATTTTTTTTCTTTTTCCCGCTTAAACGTGTCGCAGACACTGTCCCAACAGGGCCTAATAAGGGATTGCCGTAGGCTACGAGCTACAACAGCAAGTAGGGACGAGGTGCACTAATACAGAGATGAGATGGAGAAGGAAAAGCCGGAGGACACAAAAGATCTAGTCCGTGCCATCCTACTTTGTTACTTTACATTTGTCAATGCCTGCTTGTGAATGGAGGGTACATAACGATACTAAAGTATTTTGCATGATAAATCTCTAACAATATGATTGTCATTCACCATTTTCAAAAGTCGACATCTCTAGGAACTAAGCAGAACAACACCGCCTTGCCTAGCACCAAGCCCTTTATTTTGAGATATTGACGGTAACCATACCAATGAAAGTTTATTAATTGGTACCCAGAATTTGAATACCAGAGTCATCGGAGGAGAGCGAGAGTACCTCAGAGACGCACACATAGATTTTCCTTAGCTCTTCTCTTTAATAACATTTTGCCGATTTAATTTATTGGACTGAGATCAATTTGAACATGTATGGCACTTTTGGTTCTAGGTTGACTAAGGGTAAGTTTGGCATGGCTCCAACTCTGCCAGCTCCACTCCAAAACTCCAGGTGGAGCTAGCTCCGAATAAGTTATGCTATAGAGAAAATCTATTATTAAACTGGATCAACCGGGGAGATTTCTGAATTGTCAGCAAAGGAGAAAATCTTCACATATTTTCCTTTGAGAGGATTAAAAAAGGGGAGACCTTTTTCTATAAACTAAAAAAACGAAGGACAAGCAGGAGGTATGCATGGACCATACGGCACTAGCTCAAAATAAATAAAGTCATTTGAACGGCTTTGGAGCGTATCGTATTCTGTCAATATCTTTCCTTAGCAAATGTCAGTTAGACAAAAATAAGGCCACAATTACAAAGTTAATCGCAGACCAGTCGAGGCACACCATTTTTAGGGCCTCCATCTGACAGCACACAAGCAAATTTCTGCGCTGCAATTCGACACAAGTGCAGTGTGCATGGATTTGATTGTCCTGTGCTTCACAAGATAATCTTGTTTTGATTAAAAGGGGGCTCAGATTATATTAAGAAAGGATCAGTGGTCTTTTCTTTTTCTGCACTGCTTGATTGATCTTTCTATCCTGATTGATCATGTCTATGTGTTTTGATTGGATACTTGCACTGCTGAATGGACACGCATTCATGCAAATTTGAATCTTTGCGTGCAGTCTTAACTATATGCATGCACATATTTCACGCCCCATACGTTACTAACTCCTCCCTCACAACCACAATGGAAAAGGTACGTGGAAAGTACAAACAAAGTGTTACACTGCAGTCATGGCCTGCTCATCAGTGATAGTTCTAGCATAGGCGGCCCTTGTGGCCTCTGCTGAATATGGTGAACCTTTCATGTGCCCAAGGGCCATATTTTCACCTGCTAGGGAGGATCATGCATTACCTAAGATGAACAAGATTGGGTATCTGTCCTTGAAAAAAAAAACGAGAGTTTCACAAAAAAAACACAGGGTTGATGATAAATTTTCGAAATATAGCATTTTAATGGTTTCAAGTAAAATCTATATATGAACCTAGCTAGATATAGCAAGGCATTTCCAAAATGAATCCTGATTCTGCAATGTGGGAAGTATAACTATTAGGAAATGTTTGTGATCTCTTCAATCCATTTCACAATCATCTTAGGTCATGCCTTGATCAAAAGTGTATGCGGTTTTCTCGAATTAGTCCAAAGCATATGCCTATTTGAAACAGAAAAAAAACCACATTAATAAGTATAAATACATGCATTGTGGCACAAGGTAAAACGGTCTTGTGCACAGATTTTGTTTTTCATCAAGAGATGGCTGTTCTAACATTCATATCTTTCTATGTGGATGTTCTAATGATCACAAACTGTGGGTTATCTATTTTGAAGTTAGGCAGCCTAATTAAGCACACTCCAAACAAAGATTCCATGAAAAGGCACCAATATAATGCGTGCTCCAACTATAGTATATATGCAAGTTCCTTATATTATTATATACCGTGAAATGTGCAACCTTGCAAAATGAAAAGAGGAATCAATGGCTTCCCCAGTTCAATTCTGATGGCTCATAAATCACATCTTAGTTCTAAAGCAGGCATGCTTTGCGATCATGGCATTATGCATATATGCCTGAACACGCGGTATATATAGCCCAGGAATGCTAGATCCACAAGGAATTCAGCCCCATGCATGCTCTTTTCTCTTTATCCCTTGTTGGGTAGATCAGGATCGATCTCCCGGTTTCGAACGATCTCGTCGATCAATGAGCCGTGCACACTGGAAAGTAAACATATTTTACGGGTACAATTCCATATCAGTCATCCTTAAACTTGTTTGGTTTCTGAGCGGTGTAGCTTCCTTCTTACACTGCTCTGGAATATATGCTGCACGAGTGACAAGACACAGATGTGCATGGCATTTGGCATCTGGTGGTAGTTTTCTTTCATCTATGAGCACCTTGTTTTCTGAACTTTATTATGTGCACTACCAGCATTAATTAGTACATGGGTGTATGCAATGAATATATCTAGAGCGAACAGAAACTTCTAAAGTGAAAGAGTGCATGTGTTTCTTCCATATTGAGCAAATAATTTGCAGGAAGCTTTGCATGATATTGATGGAGATCAACTGAAATCTGAATCCTACAAAATATTCACATTTCGAATGCGACATAAATAAAATTCAGTTTTGGAATAGAGCTGACTAGATACGTTGTTAGGCTATCTAGATCAATAATGCTGTGGATTTTTTTTTTCATCTTTGGCCAACCAAATAAATACACTATCAAGATAAAATTTCATTGTGGATTTAATTATACTAATTTATTTATTTTTGTAGATATCTATGTATTTTTTATACTAAACTTGGTCAAATTTGATTTGCCCGAACTGTACATTGTTTTCCAGTGAGCTAGACAACCAGAGGAGAAAAAACAGGAGTTGGTGGATAATTGGCTCCTACTTTCTGCCACCATGTTTCCTGATGGAGTACTTGTGCTCTACACCTATACATACCCAAGTAATGGTGTCTGGACCAAATGATAGGATTGTTGAGCACCATGCAATTAGCATGAACCGGAGGGCCCACCCACTAGCAGCTAACCCTGCTTCCTCTAGTCTCTGCTTTGCTACCGCCTCTCCACTCACTCACTCACCCCTCCCTCTGTGCTCCATCTCAGGCCACCATATATTCATGCACCACATCTCAGTCTCTCCTCTCTACATGAGCAGTTTCATCGTCCTTCTCTGTCGTCATCCCCATACCACCACGCCTTCTTCTTCCAGCTTCCAGCTTCCACCGCCCAGCTGGATTTACCTCCGCAGCTTCGATATCTCTCGTCGATTCCCCCCCTGCTGGTGGAATCCAATCCGATGCGGCGGCCACCACCACCACCACCACCATTGCCAGCCCAAGTGGCGGCCTCGTGAGAGGTTGGCAGCGAGCTACACATCACCGGGGGAAGCCTAGGCCGCAGTATATCTCGGAATGTGCTGTCCCCCAGCACCCGCGGCGCGATTCCCCCGCCGCCTATAAAGCCACCGCCATGGCTCCCCCTCCCAACCCCCACCAGAGCTAGCCGGATCGGCCTCGCTCGCTCCATCGACCGGTCGACGACGACGGCGAGACCCACCCGACCATGGTGAAGTTCTCCAAGCAGTTCGAGGGGCAGCTCGTCCCCGAGTGGAAGCAGGCCTTCGTGGACTACTGCCTGCTCAAGAAGGACCTCAAGAGGGTCGAGCACGCCCTGCTGCTCGGCCGGCATGCCGCCGCCGACCGTTGCGACGCCGGCCCAGCCGCCGGCGGCGGCGCACAACCGGCAGCCGATCGACACGCTGAACGTGCTTCCCTGTCGCAATGGCTCTGCCACCGGCTCCCGGCCGGTCTCTTCGGCTCCAATGCGCCCAAGGATCACGGGGTCATACACGTACGGACTGGCAATACTAGCTTGCATCGTCGTGCACGAACATGATCAAGCAAGCATCCACGTAGCTGTTCTGTTCCACGATTAGTGAATCTTGTGCGCGCTTCTCGTGTCGTGTCCAGGTGCACCGGACGCCGATGTCGGGGCCGGCGAGCAGAGGCGGCGGCGGCGGCGACGAGTACAAGACGGAGCTGGTGGAGCCGCTCGCCGCCGACGCCGACGCGGCCGCGGCGCGGGAGTTCTTCTCGCGGCTGGACGCGCAGCTCAACAAGGTGAACCAGTTCTACAGGGGCAAGGAGAAGGAGTTCCTGGAGCGGGGCCAGTCCCTCAGGAGGCAGATGGACATCCTCGCCGGCCTCAAGGCGGCCAGCAGCAGGGAGGACAGCAACCCCTCCGTCTCCTCCCTCTCCTCCGGCGGCTGCTCTGGTGAGCACGAACGCACCGACCGACAAATTACATTCCCGCCGCCGCAGCTAACCTGCTAGCTAGGAGACGCCGGCCGCCTCAGCTAGCTGGTGCGCGCGCGCCGTGTCGTGCCGGCCGCGGCCGGTGGCGAGGGAGGTAGCGTGAGACGGCGCGTCACGTAGGCTCGCGCCCGGCGCGGCGAATGGGGGCGCCGGGTGGTGACTGCTGAGTGCTGACTGGTGCGGCCGGCGCGAGGTCCACCGCCCGTGGCCACGGCGGATCAGACGTTTCTGAGCTTTGAGGCATGTGAGCAAGAAGTCACTAAGCCCTGCCGTGCCCAGGAATATCGGGCATCTCTTTTTCTATCGTGTGGATGTCTTTAGTTAGTTGTGTCTGCATTTGGCACGACCGTGACCGTACATATATTGCTCTTACTTTACTTTAAGTAAGTACTACTACCTCTTTTAATTCTTTTTTTCAGATACTCTTTTAATTCTTGCCAACCTGCAATTTTTATTTTTGATGGGCCCTCATTAATGACAGTGCATGATGAGCAAAAACATTAGTAGTCAGTAGATAACACAAGGATGCCTGAACTGATTCTAGAAAGAAGATAAGAAGCACAATGCAAAATAATACCATGCATATGCTGGTAGAACATGCCTCTTGAAAAAGCAGAATTTCTTCCTTCAATAATACAGAGCATCTCCAGTTTACTACTCAGTAGTAAGTACTTATGATTTTTTTCGATAAAAAATATTTTTAGATGATTTATTAATACCATCCTTTTTTCTTGTTCCTACTAAAAACAGAGGATGAGTCCACACGGTACACGATGACGTCAGCAGCGGATACGGACCAGCTGAACGAGCAAGAGACCACCACACCGACCAAGGACCCCGCCGCCGACACGGCTCACGAAGACCAGCGGCAGGATCTAGAAGGTCCTGGAACCTTCGGGGGGCCGGAGCCGAAGAGCCTGGGGAGGTCGGCGAGCGGCTGCGGGAGGAAGAGCCTGAAGATCAGCATCCCCCTGACCAACCCCTCCCGGATGATCGCGGCGCTGACGGACATCCTGTGGGACGAGCTCGCCGCCCAGCCCGGCTCCAAGAAGTGCAGCAACCCCGACGGGAGCGCGGGCAAGCAGGGCGTCAGCAAGACGAAGCTCCGGCGAGCGGAGAAGATGATCCGGGGCGCCTTCGTCGAGCTCTACAAGGGCCTCGGCTACCTCGCCACCTACCGGTAAGCGCTCAGAATTCAGAGCTGCTCGCTCGGATCGACGCTGACATTGCTCGGCGATGTGCAGGAACCTGAACATGATGGCGTTCGTGAAGATCTTGAAGAAGTTCGAGAAGATCACCGGGAAGCAGGTCCTCGCCGTGTACCTCAAGGTGGTGGAGAGCTCCTACTTCAACAGCTCTGACGAGGCACGCGCACGGTTTGCTCTGTTCCATCATCCTCTGTCTCCCTGTTATCTGGCTTACAGTGACAGAGAGCTACTCTGAATGGAGCTGACGAGACGGCATTCCCGCTGCAGGCGCTGAAGCTGATGGACGAGGTGGGGGACATCTTCGTCCGGCACTTCGCCGGCGACAACCGCCGCAAGGCCATGAAGTACCTCAAGCCGGCGCAGCGCAAGGAGTCGCACGCCGTCCCCTTCTTCACGGGGCTCGCGACCGGCTGCTTCGCGGCGCTCTTCCTGGGCTACTGCGTCATGGCGCACATGGCGGGGCTGTACCTCTACACCGCGGCTCCACGCGGCCGCGGCGGCGTCTCGGCGCGCTACATGGAGACGGCGTACCCGGTGCTGAGCATGTTCGCGCTGCTGTTCCTGCACCTGCTCCTGTACGGCTGCAACATGGTGGCGTGGCGCCGGTGCCGCGTCAACTACGGCTTCATCTTCGCGTCGTCGCCCGCCGCCGGCGGGGAGCTCCGGCCCCGGGACGTGTTCCTCGCCTGCGCCGCGTCCATGGCCGCCGTCGCCGGCGTCATGTTCGCGCACCTCGCGCTCGTGCTCAGGGGCTACCACGCGTCGCCGCACGTCCAGGCCATCCCCGGATTCTTGCTCCTGGTGAGCCCTCTCTGTCTACTAGTACAATTTGATGTTTGCCCTGATGCTCTTCTCGTCGTGACCGCTGGATCATCGAAGAACATGCTTCACAGGTCGAGAATGAGAATAACGGAATGTGTTCTCTCCATCCATGCAGGCGTTCCTGCTCCTGCTGTTCTGCCCTCTCAACGTCGTCTACCGGTCGAGTCGGCTTCGGTTCCTCAGGATTCTGAGGAACATTGTCCTGTCGCCACTCTACAAGGTAGTGCAGTATCAGCGTCACTTGCAGTTGTTTCTGATCAGTTATTCTGCTAAGGCTTTGCACAATCTTCTTGGAACCAAACTGGACCAATGCAAAGTCTGATGGTCTCTGAACATTTGCAGGTTGTGATGGTAGACTTCTTCATGGCCGATCAGCTATGCAGCCAGGTGCCTATACTAAGGAGCATGGAGTACTTGGCCTGCTACTACATCAGTGGGAGCTACAGGACGCAGGATTACGGCTACTGCATCAACACCAAGCACATCAGGGACCTGGCCTACGCCGTCTCCTTCCTGCCCTACTACTGGAGAGCCATGCAGGTGACTGCAAGTTCAATCATGCAGCAGAGTCCCTTCCTGAATTACAATACTCCAGTTTCTGAACTCTGAACGTCTGAATAATTGTTTCTGTCAAAATGTTCACTGTTCAGTGCGCGAGGCGGTGGTTCGACGAGGGGGACACGAGCCACCTGGTGAACCTGGGCAAGTACGTCTCGGCGATGCTCGCCGCCGGCGCCAAGGTCGCGTACGAGAAGGACGAGAGCCTGGCGTCGCTGACCCTGCTCGTCGCCGTGTCGAGCACCGCCACGGTGTACCAGCTCTACTGGGACTTCGTCAAGGACTGGGGCCTGCTCCAGCCCAACTCCAATAACCCCTGGCTCAGGAACGACCTCATCCTCAAGAGGAAATACATGTACTACCTGTCAATGGTACGTTCATCATCAGCCCATCGCCGTGCCCGTGCAGACAAATTTGTAAAGCGAGCCCAAATGGTTTCAGTTCAGACCTTTCAGTTGCAGTGCAGACTGCAAAACAAACTGGTTGTCCGATTGAGACATCAACGATCAAAATACAGTTGTTCCCCGCTAGTTGTGAAGAATCGCGTTCCCAAACAACCAAAGGCTCAAGTGAAATGTTCTCATTCCTGTCTGAACTTTTTTGCAGGGACTGAACCTCGTGCTCAGGCTTGCCTGGCTGCAGACCGTAATCCATCCAAATTTTGGGAGCTTGGATTCTAGGGTCACTTCGTTCTTCCTAGCAGCCCTCGAGGTGATTCGGCGAGGGCACTGGAACTTTTACAGGTAAAACAACTTACAGTTTGATGGTTCTATATTCTCACTTTCGAACAGTGCATTACTGAGCGACTCAACCATTGAAACTTTTCAGGTTGGAGAATGAGCATCTGAACAATGCGGGCAAGTTTCGGGCGGTAAAGACGGTTCCACTGCCTTTCCACGAAGAGGACGAGGACTAACGTACTGCTGACCATGACTAGACCGAGCCGACTTGTTTCTTCAGCGTTCTGCTGGATTTTTTTTTCAAAGTGAAGAAGAACTCAGGAGGTGGAGAACTGTTCAGAAACTTAGCTGTTTACGGCCTAGTTCCTCCAGGGAACGGCATCTCTGTATAACCCAAGATTCTGAAATCATTTGTTCGTTCCTAGATGCGTCATGGTGTAAATAAGAAGAGGGGTCGCGTTTCGCAGTGTTTTTTCTGACCAAATGTGAGCCTTTATTCCAAGATAAACGAAAAAAAATGGATACAAAACATGTCAAAAATTTATCACAAGCCAGAATCCAATGGTTCCTATGACAGATCCCGCAGGTAGTCTCACCGGTCTATGATGCCACAACACGAACAGCAACAGCGGAAAGAATTAAATCATCATCTGGTACACTGATATATGTATGAAGAATCTCTCTGGGATTTACCACGCTAGCGATAGCAAAAGCGCAGCCATGGCGGTCTGCAGGACGAGGACGCCCCAGTGCTGGTGCTGCCGGCTGCTCGCGTTCTGCAGGAAGAAGAAGACGAAGAAGCAAAAGTATTTGTGAATTGTGATTGCCAAATTGGATTTTTTTTATTTTTCTTTGTATACTGTATAAATATAAGAGGGAAGAGGATCTTGTTTTGCAGCGTCGTGATTCGCGCATTACCACATCGAACGCCGACGGCGCGGGGCCGGACACGTCCTCGAGATCGGCGGGCGACGGCGCGGCGGGCGCCGGCGGGCTCAGCGGCTGCGGCGCCTCCGCGGGGGCCTCCTTCTTGCCGTGCTGCTTCTTCCTCCTCTTGTGCTTGTTCTTGCCCTTGGACGGCGCCTCGGCCGGCGGCAGCGTCGCGGGGGCCTCGGCCACGGGCGGGGTCGCGGCGGGGGGCAGCGTCGCGGGCGCCTCGGCCGGGGGAGTGGCCATCGGCGGAGGCGCGGCCGCCGGCGGGAGCACCGCGGGCGGCGTGGCGGGCGGCGGCGTCGAGGGAGGCGGCGTCGCTGCGGGGGGAGGCGTCACCACCGGCGGGGGCTTGGCCGGCGCGACCGCGGGCGCGGCCGGCGGCGGCTTCGACGGCGGGACCGGGGTGGCGGCGGGCGCGGGCGCCGCTGGGGTCGGCGGCGGGTTTGCTGGCGCGGCCGGGGTCGCGGTGGGCGCGGTCGTTGCCGGCGTCGTCGGTGCAGCCGGTGTCGTGGGCGCAGCCGGTGTCGTGGGTGCAGCCGGTGTCGTGGGTGCAGCAGGGGTGGTCGGCGCAGCGGGGGTCGTGGGTGCAGCCGGTGTCGTCGGCGAAGCAGGGGTCGTCGGCGCGGCCGGTGTCGTGGGCGCCGCCGGGGTCGTGGGCGCGGCAGGCGTCGCTGGCGACTGCGCGGCGGCGGCGGCGAGGTGGAGCGCGAGGACGGCGCCGATCACAGCGAGGCGGGGCCAATGCCGGAGCAGCGGCGGCGCGGCCATGCTGCTGGCGCGGTGCGGATGCTGCGCTCGCTCTCGCCGACGGGAACGCGACCGATGGGGCCTCGCGGCGATGGAGCGGGTAGCCGGCGATCGAGGGGAGTATTATAGCGTGCCCGTGCGCCGCGCGCGGTCGCAGGGTGCGGTTGGGACTTGGGACGTATAGTACTAGCTTGGGAGTGAAGGGAGTCGGGTGGGCGCGCAGCGCGACGCGAAAGGCGACGCGGCAACGGCCTCGGGGCCAATCGGCAGACTGGTGTGCACGCTAACTGCAATGCCTAGGTTATTTCTTCTCTCCTGGTTTATATCAACCAAATCCATTCAATTTAAATGATCAAATCAAAGCTGTTTCTTTTTCCTAAAAAAACAAAAAGTAAATGTGTTCGCTTGCTAAGAGCTTGTATGTACGCTAGTAAACTTTGGTGCAAGGTAGCCGGTGCAGCAAGAGAACAAGCACACCAAACGCCTTTTTTTTTTATCGGTAGCTTTCCGAAATCTTTGCTTGGGAACATGACAAATGCAAAGTGGGACGTACATGTGACAGACACTATTCAACATACTTGTTACTTGATACAATGCATGGTTGTTGGTCCATGGTGACGTGTGTTCAAAATCTCGGCAAAAATCGCAGAATTTCAGCCTTTCCGGTCAGGATCAACTTTTTGCCCAAAATGTTGGCCTGCTTAAGAATATACACTTTATAATCCAAATTTTGGTTGAAGTTTAGCGATATTCGGTGTTTTCGCTGGTAACCAATGAAATCGACAAACGAAATCCTGATCAGTATGTACACCTACTACGTGGTATGGTGCACATTGTGCTCAAGATCGAAAAGCATGTAGGAGTGGTCAAGATCTAAACGCATGATTAGAACCTATACAAACTCTGTTCGGCTGACTTATCGGTCAACCAGCCAACAATATATTTTTTTTTACATCAAATCAGCTCCACCCCGGATCGCAAAATAAGGGAAAAGGAAATATGAATCGACAGTCATTAATCCTTAATAAAGCTATCGCCTGGGTTGTCGCATGGATGCATGAACTAGCTAGTTGAAAGTTTGGCCATTAGAGGCCATAACGAGGGTTTCCACATTCGATTTGATCCCAATCAACTAGTGATATCCTTCAGTTGCGTGCGCCCTCGATTACTTCCCATTTCTGGCCCGAGGATAATGGAGAGACCGTGGTCGCTGTAGCAGATCGATCTCCAGGAAGGGGACAGTGACAAGGGACCAGCACGATCAGCTGGTTCTCCCCCATCTCGCCAGCTACTCGATCGAGTCGCTTGCAAACGGCCGAAATTACTACTTCCAAACGGCCGAAATTAACTTGTGGCGGGCGTTGCATGCCTGTATTTATCTTTATCTCCAGCTCAGGTTACCAATGCAAAGCTAGCTTGCCGTGTGTCGTTAGGTCTCTTCGCGATTTGGTGAGTGTGTGTAGGGTGGCGCGTCGCTCGCTCGCTTGCTCTGCACGGGAGCGTCCGCCCAGCACGGAGCGTCTTCTTTTACGGGCTGCCAGCGTTGCGTCCGGGAATTCCCCGTCCTCCCACAGCCTCATCTCGGTGACTAGAATAATAGAATTCCAGGATAGGATGGCTTTGGACCATCAGGAATCAGGTTACCAGTCGGAATTAAGTTAACAGCTGAACGATGCGCCGTGTTCTGATCACTGGTTAGCTCGCCTGTCATGCTCCTCTGCTTCTGTTGCTTGCAGTACTACAGTAGCACTACTGCCTGCCTGGCATTCCAGAGGGTTCCGGAACCTTTTGGGTCGCCTTGGCAAGCTGTGGACCTGTGGTGCGTGGTTTTAGTTAGATTGTGGGTGGGAATCCTTTCCGGTTAAGGCAGAATTGTTAGTTTAAATTCGCCTTGTTTTTGCAAGGAATTTAAATTCACGTTCGGAAGCATTGCAGCTTGATCTCGGAGAGGGCGAGCGAGAGGTATGCCCCGTCGTTTTTTACGGAGTGAACACGGAAACAGGATAGAATCACGTATTCGCAGCGTCCTAGGAGCGAGCAAATGCTGCATTTTTATTTTTCGGATGAGAGGCGTTAACTTTTGTGAGATTATAATCATAACTTTTGTGAGATCTTGAATTTGGATCCGTCTGACAGCAGGATTTCGATCCAAAGCCCATTTTCCAAACATGCCGTGATTTCGAAGAGTTGGCATCTGCGCCCGGCCCGAAAAGTTATGTACGAGCTGGGCCGCCAAACCACAGCGGCGGCAAGCTGGGCTAGGGGTGGTCCAGCGTGGTGAAACTCGGGCCCAAATCGCCGTTACCCTCATCACAATCCATCTCCTCCGCTCAAGAAAACTATAAAATCTTCCTAAAAAAGAAAAAAAAGAAAAAAAGAAAAAACGGAATATCTTATCGTGATCTCCGCTCCCAAAAGGAGAACTAAAAAAATGTCTCGCGTGATCGGCACGGCGAGTTCGTTCCGTACTTCCGTTCCGTTACGTCTCCTCTCGTCTGCCAAGTGCCAACTCGTAAGCCCAACGCAGCGGGGCGCGGTCGAGACTCTAGAGAAGCGAGCCGTGCCCGTCTCCCCATCCGCTCCAGTGCTCCACACTCCTTCCCATCCCCGCCGCCGCCGCCGCCGCCGCCGCCGGAGAAGTCGATACCTCCAGCGGAGCAAGGTGGGGCCGACTGCCCTGACGCAAATTCGCCGAAATCTCCGCTTCCTCTTCTTGTTTACTCAGCTCTCTCTCTCTCCGCCGGCGAGGCATCTTCGTCATCTTCGTCTCCGGCCTCCTTACTAGGATCGACTTATTGATCGGTCATGGCGTCGTCGAGCGCGGCAGCTGCTAGTGACAGCCAGGGCCTGAAGCCTCGGGATGTCTGCATCGTCGGCGTCGCCCGCACGCCCATCGGCGCCCTGCTCGGGTCGCTCTCGTCGCTCCCCGCCACCAAGCTCGGCTCCATCGCCATCCAAGGTACGCACCGGCTCGCCTCCACCGGTTTCTGGCCGCGCCGATATTAATCCATTAACAAATCGCTCCCTGCGTGTTTTTCCTACCGAATCCCAACCCCAACGCTTCAGGCGCTCTCAGGAGGGCGAACGTCGATCCGGCGCTCGTGCAGGAGGTGTTCATGGGCAACGTCCTCAGCGCCAACCTCGGCCAGGCCCCGGCAAGGCAGGCCGCCCTCGGCGCCGGCTTGCCCAACACCGTCCCCTGCACTACTGTCAACAAAGTTTGCTCCTCGGGAATGAAGGGTAGCTTGTATATAATTTTTTTTACATTAATTGATTGTTAATTACCCTTGCAACGTGGAGGCTTAATCCTGGCATGTTGTCACCAACTTGTTGCAGCTGTCATGTTCGCGGCGCAAAGTATTCAGCTGGGGATCAACGACGTTGTGGTCGCTGGTGGCATGGAGAGCATGTCCAATGCCCCCAAATATGTGGCAGAAGCAAGGTTCATTTCTATTCCCAAGTGGTGGTAGGCTAGAATGATTTGATGTGGGTATCCTCTGTTGTAGCTCGTGCTTATAATAAAGGGTAAAAATAAAATGCAGACGAGGATCACGGTTCGGACATGATGTCCTAGTCGATGGGATGCTTAAAGATGGCCTGTGGGATGTCTATAACGATTTTCCGATGGGGATGTGTGCCGAACTGTGTGCAGACCAGCACTCAATCTCAAGGGAGGAGCAGGTTGCTGCTATTAACGTTGTTTATGAATTACAACCTGTTATGTTCTAATTATTACAATCTAATCTGCAGCGTCTTGTTCTTTCTTCTAGGATTCTTATGCTATTCTCAGCAATGAACGTGGAATAGCAGCTCGGGACAGTGGTGCATTTTCTTGGGAGATTATTCCTGTGCGTGCATGATTTTGATTCACTAGAAAACTCTTTGATACTTAAGTATGTGGTACTAATCTCAAACATTTGTTGTTTTGTAGGTTGAAATTTCTTCTGGTAGAGGGAAACCACCAGTAGTTGTGGACAAGGATGAGAGCCTTGCGAAGGTAATCCTGAGGTCTACCTAACACATTGATTTTGTTTGTTACAGATTCAAAAAAGAATATGTAATGTCAGAATGAAACATGAAAACATTCACATTCAGCAGTGGCTTTAACAACAATTAACATTATTTTTTTCCTCATCATATTTGATGCTATTCCTTCAGTGTCCTATGTGCAGTTTGATCCAGTAAAGTTGAAGAAACTTGGGCCCACTTTTAAGACAAATGGTTCTGTAACTGCTGGCAATTCTTCTAGTATCAGGTTTGCTTCCTTATTACTCTGAATAGCTGTATATTATCAAAATAAGTAACATGCAGCTAAGGTCAATATTACACAATATTTTAACATATAAGTATTTTCATTTAAACTAATTTATTTTGATTTTATAACTGAACTGTTTCGATTTAGTACCTATGCATCTTTTGGTTTTGTTCTGATTCTGTTAACATTAGCTGACAGCAAATAGAACTGAACTGGTCAGCCCTATCCTTTTAGTTTCATTTGTTATGCCTTAAGCTAGTTAGTTAAGATCTGATTCGATTCGATTTCCATCTATTCTTTAGTTGAGCATGTTAGGACCTATCCCCCGTAATGGCGATCATTAAGCTATATTAAAACTGCCCGGGGGGAATCTCTGCACTACCTCGCATATATAAATGTCTCATGTCTCTTTGTCCACTTCTGCAGGCTCTTTCTCCCTCATGTCTTCTTGTTGCTCCTTATTCATCTAATCATCTCAGTCTGTAACAGTGCTCCTTGTCGTCATATTTGCTTATTGGCTGTATGCCTGTGCCACTGCTTGTATGTGATCATATCACCTTTTGCAGGCAGTCAAGTTTGCTGCATTTCTTGACCTGTGAAAATCACAGGAACAAGTCTGGTTAATCTAGATTACCGATTTTAGATTATTCAAAAATATCCAAGTGGACTGTACAGAAATACTCCTGGAATGCTGTTGAGTGTTGTGAGCTTAATTTTCCAGGGGATACACATGATTGTGAAGACACTATTCAATTGAGTAATTAGAAGGAACTGGTGTTATTGGGTGGGGATTTTTCAGCCTGTTGCCGAACTTGTGTTCCTAACCAGCCCATATAATTTAATATATATTCCATTGCTGATTCGAATAATAATTAGTATGCTGTTAGCGAATGAGGCAAGACAAGATGGGATAATCCAATTTCTTTTAGGGGACGGTCCAGGGTTTTGGTATGGTAGCAATCCAAGTAATACGCAGCTGCCCTCTGCAAAGAACTCTGCTGATAAATCTTAATTAATCTAAATGACTTCCTAAAACTCGGTGTTCCCCTGTTACTGTCAAAGAGCTAGAACAAGTAATAGAACTGCAAAGTAATTTGCGGCTACTTGAAGATTGTTGACAGATCTTCTGTTCTCCCCCCCCCCCCCCTATTTTGGATGATGTGTTTCAAGTTGCTTGTATCCAAGAAAAACCATATTTCAGAACCAGGATGGCTGATGCGAGTGCCTGTTGTATGGAAAACAAGGAACAATCCTGAGCTTATACATGATGGTGGTGCAAATTCCTATAGGACGGAGGGAATCACTGCTAGCTTTGCTCAGCAAATCTGTTCCATTGAATATTTGTATGATCTCTAAGAAAGATAGCTCATAATAGTCTAGAATCCCGATGTCCCGTGGTTGTTGGAGAGAGGGTTACCTGCCAACACGCACAGACGTGATTTTTCCTATTTCAATGTTTGAACTTTATGGTTTCTTTATGTTTAATCTAAATTAATCTTGTTTGGATTTTGTGTAATTCATCAAGTGTAATACCATTCTTATCTTTCAATGTACAGTGACGGTGCAGCTGCAATTGTCCTTGTCAGTGGAGAGAAAGCTAAGAATCTTGGCCTTCAAGTTATTGCAAGGATCAGAGGGTATGCTGATGCTGCTCAGGTAACTTTTGCATGTGTCTGTCGATTCCCCTAAAATAGCATTATCTGACAGAAAAACCTCACATATGTAAGACCTTGACCTGTTGGTTTTATGTTTCTGTGGGAAACTATCCTTTTGCTTGGCATGAATATCTGTTTTCCGTTCAGTGATGCATCACTATAGTCCTAGTTATCTTGTAATATTGCTTACATATTGAACATTTTTGTATGTTTCTTTTAACTACTTACAAAATGCAGGCACCTGAGCTGTTTACGACTGCTCCAGCTCTTTCTATTCCGAAGGCTATATCAAGTGCGGGTCTTCAAACTTCGCAAATAGATTATTATGAAATAAACGAGGCCTTTGCTGTATGTTCTTGACCTTTTCAGTTTCAACAGTACTTATGCCTCCTAGTTCAGGCTTAACCATGCTTCTGGTCTTTTGCAGGTTGTTGCATTGGCTAATCAGAGGCTTCTTGGTATCCCTTCTGTGAGTCACAAAACTTTACTCGTCTACACAATTCAGCAGTTAGTGTTTGTATTTGTATATGTGAATCATCTCATAGATGTTTATGCGCATTTCAGGAAAATCTGAACTTAAGTGGTGGCGCTGTTTCTCTGGGCCATCCTATTGGTTGCAGTGGTGCACGGATTATAGTAACTTTACTTGGGGTATGCTCCTGGCCCATGTATAGCTGTGATGTATTCTTCTTTAGTGCAAAGCTTGTCTTGTCTAAGCACATAAACACCCCCCTTTCACATTTGCAGCACTCACATTTGATAGTTTCATCAGAATTAATTACATGCGGTGGCAGGCTAAGATATATCTTGCTTTATCATGTCGAACCACCCTTTTCACTATATTTGTAGCCTTGCTCCAGAGTAGCTCTACAGCTTTCATGTTTTTCTGTTATAGGATGGCAAGTATAAGTTGAGAACTTGACCTATTGAATATTGTTATCTTACACTGTGTGGACTGCCATATTCTTTTTTGTGCGGTTCTTTTCAAATTTGTTTTTGTATTCTTATCCCCACTTAAAGTAATTTTATTTTCAGTTATCATTATTTATTTTTGCCAAAAGCTGTCATGTCTTATAGTTTGACTTGATGCCATGGTGTGTCTCGTTGTTAACCTTTTAGCTTTCTTTGCACAGATTCTTAGGCAGAAACATGGGAAATTTGGTGTCGCTGGAGTTTGCAATGGTGGCGGAGGTGCCTCAGCCCTAGTTTTAGAGTTAATGTAAGCCCCTATGGTGTTTAATCTTCATGCTTTTTCCCTGGAAAACAAAGTCTTCAGTTCTTTATTATGTTCATGATTCATTTGAAATTTCTTCAATGGCAAATAAAAAAAAATCATTAACAAGTGTAACATTTTCAGTACTCCTTGCACCACATGGTTTCCACCTGCAACAGTTATGTTGTTCATTAAATGAAAAAACACTCGATAGTTATTTGGGCTACTTTCTTAGTGTCTCTGACATGATGCAGGCAACCTTCTTCGCATATCCGTTCTTCATTGTGAAGTTGGTGCGAGCAAATACGCAGACATGAATTGTATACTGTGTGTTTTCACTGTATCTTTTGTTATTTGTAGGGAGGATTAGTCGGTGTTGTATATGCCAGATGTATGGTACAAGCAACACCTGTAAAATAAAATGATCTTGTGCTACAAAGCACAGATCATTATCTTGTACCCTATAAGGCAAGCATAGGCGTATAGCAAATGAAAATAACAGAGGGACAGAAGAATAATATACGGATATTGTCGTCGGGTTACTGAAACTAGCTATGGGTACTGAACGACTGTCATGTTCAAGATTTTTGTTAATCATTTTTGTAATATGAGCATAAAGTTTCCACCTTGCCTCATGAAGATAAGAAAAATGTTTACACCTCTACAAGAGGAAGATTACTCCTTAGAGCAGCATTGTTTTTTTTTAATTTTGGTTCTTGAGATAAATTTTATCTTAACAGGCTTAACAAACTGCAATGCTGTGACTTCAGTGGCATGTGCCCCAACTTGGAACATAATGATCAGATCTGAACGTATAACACACTCCTCTTCATCACCTTTTATTTTGGAGAATAAAGATAGATATCCAATGGGAAAGTTTAAAAGAAGATTCGGAAGACAAATTATGAACCTGTCATTGTTAAGATAAGGTTAAGAGGTGCAGTCCGAAACATGCCCCCCAGCAATGATTGAACCCACACTACAAATTGGCCCAGGCGTGCAGCTTAAGCATTGCAGATCATCATCAAGAAAGCTCCTCCTACATCTAAGATTGAATGGCCGTTCTAGATTGGGTCATTTTGATCCATGCCACTACAATTTCTTGAAGTTGGATTTCATGTTGAAATCCATGCCATTGAGTGTCATGATTTTGAACGTGACACACAATTTCACGGAGTTGTGGTGGCACGAATCGAATTTTCCCTTCTAGATATTCGTTAGAGCTAAATGCTAGGGCCATTCGCCTCATATTCTGCCATAGAAATTCAGCAGTAAGTACCAGACTACCAGGGCTCGGGAAAAAAAAATTCCCAAAGTTACCCTGTTTGGGAGGACTCGTGTATTAATCGACAAGCTTCGGCTTGCATAATTGGATTGTCCTCTACCTGTCACTAGTCTGCCGTGCCGTACGCGCACTAAGCATACAGTTCATCACATCACAATTATCCTGTCGACGCTGAGGCTGGCACTATCAGCCACTGAAGCAGTGCCGTGTCGGTCATGGCATGCCTCACAGGAACAGTTGCCTTTGCACATGCCACATGAGCCCATGATCAGCAGGTGGCATCAGTGGTGTCCAGTTACACACCAGATGAGGGGTCTCCATGGACATGGAGCATCTTTCTCCCAGGTCAAATCTGCCCCTCCGCGCGTTCCATCTTGCCCATTCGCACTGCCACCCACCTGTAAAGGATGCCGCGGACAGCGATCAGCGCCGGGCCGCGCCCCCCAATTGCGGGTGTCCCCTGATCTCGCCGTCCCTTCGCTTCTCTCCATTTCACTCGCCCAGCAAATCCAAACGAAACAATTAAATTTAGAAAGAGCAACACAATGGTGTTTGGCGATATTCTAGGAAGTTCAGGGTTCATATTTGTTGTCCATGGCTTTTGTTTCAGGCTGCTACGAGCCAAATTTGTGTCAACATCAGAATCATGTGTGTTCCAAGTTCCATATTCACTCATCGATGACGCATATGCTCATTGGGTTCTGCAGACGATGGTGTTGCGCACGATTCCATGTCCCTGTCAGATCCAGATAGACGAATTCGCCAGGGATTCCAAACAGATTGGATAACCAGGTATAGCCAAGAAGCTGACGCGCACTTCCCCCCCAGATAACAGCCAACTCCAAAAGGCGCGCAGCTGAACAAACCTTGCCCAAAAGCTCGGCTGGATGAATTGTTCCCTGTCCTAAGTCACGATTTCTGAAGCACTGCTGATCACAGGAACACTGTAAATTCTGCAAATTGAACAGAGCAATTCACAAGTGGCCAGTGCAGCAGTTTCTCTTCAGCAGTTAACTAAGCCCTTGCACAAGCAGGCAGGCAGACGTCAGCACAGGATCTATGTTAGTGGTGGATTGGGATGGCAAAAGAATAATCATGATCCACTCGAAGAATCACACTTGGGTAAAAGAGTCCATATGAAATGCCCTAGCTAGTTAGATTTACGAATTGACGGCGACGAGGATTAAAATGGCCTCGAACCAGAAGCGTCAAGACCTCTACTCTGGCTGTCCCAGCTAGACTGGCTGAAATCGGTCGTGAAATCTTGGCTGCCAAACGCCATCCGTTGGAACAGCCTGATCTCCGCCGTGTTCGCGATGTTGAACATCTCGCTCTTGCCTGGCTGGACACCGTTGCTTAGATCGACGTCACTTAGGCTATCAAGAACCCGCACCACCTGAGGAGAAGAGAGTGATAAAGAAATTGTCAGGCTTTGGTTTCACGATATGTGCATGTACTTTCTGCAATCTTATATTGATATCAAGTCGTGCTATACTCTCTTCAATCTTATACCTGACTCATCTTGGGTCTCCTGGATGCTGAATGCCGAATGCAAGCAGCAGCAGCCTCAATCATACGGAACATCTCAACTTCATTGTAGTTCTTATTGAGTCTGGTGTCCACCAGCTCCCCTACATCGCCACTCTCAAGTGCTTGTGTCAGCAATGGCCTAGCCTGCAAATAACTATGATGTCAAGAAATGTTTGATTTTGCAATTTTTTTATTAAAAAAGTGAACCTTCCCTAAGGGGTTACAAAAGCATTATATCAGAATCTGTTCTCAATGGCTGGTCCACAAGGCACTATTTTTCCCCAAGCTGCCTGACTTGATGCATATGGCTGACTACAGTGATAAACTCTCAAATTGGATTGAGCAATTGATGAACAGGTCTACTTGATAATTCAAATACGGAATAACTCAAGATATTCTTAAATTTTCTTTGCCAAGGGGTCGGAAGATCGGAAACCTATTAATGAACACTGTTATGCTTACCCACTCAACAAGGCTCTCATCACCCAATGGCTTTGATGCATCAACAGGCTTTCGACCAGTAATAAGCTCCAAGAGAACAACACCGAAAGAGAATACATCTGATCTTTCGGTCAACTTGCCACTTGACGCATACTCTGGAGCCAGGTACCTAAATGAGAAACAAGCGTCAGAGTATAAAATTTGGATTGTTCTCTTGGGCTTGTCACTATTTCACTTACCCAAAGGTTCCCATCACCCGTGTAGTTACATGCGTACAAGCATCCAGAGCTAACCTTGCAAGACCAAAATCAGCAACCTAGAAAATGGGAACTCATCCATTAGTAACAACACTAGTATTATAAGATGTTTTTGAAGTTTTGTAAAAAGCATTGTTACCTGAGCTTCAAAGTTATTGTCCAGCAAAATATTAGAGGATTTTATATCTCGGTGGATTATTCGTGGATGACCTGCCAAGGAAAAGAATTAGGTAACAAAAGATAACTCTTGTGCAAATTATTAATTATCACAGATATAGGAAAGGAATGAGAAATGTCATTACAATCTTCATGAAGATAGGCTATTCCCCGAGCTGAGCCGGCAGCGATCTTAACCCTAGCTGGCCACTCCAAAACTGGCACGCCGCGTCCTATGATGACAGATCAATATAATTATACTTTAATTTTTTTGAATAAAATTATACTTTAATTTGTTAGGCCAGAAAAGGAACTACAAAACTGCTACTGTATGATAAGAAGCTTGCAACATACCATGAAGATGGTAGTGCAGTGTGTTGTTAGGCACAAAATCGTAGACAAGCAATCTCTGGTCATCTGAAATGCAATACCCTACTAGAGAGACTAGATGCCGATGATGCACGCGACTGATAATCTCCACCTCTGCATGGAACTCACGTTCTCCCTGCCCACCACCTTCTTTCAGTTTCTTAACTGCAACCTCTTTTCCATCAGCTAAGCGCCCCTTGTACACTGACCCAAATCCACCTTCCCCTAGCAGATTCTGAGCTGAGAAACCATTTGTGATCTTATACAATTCCTCATAAGTGAAGAACCGACAGTTGCCCATACTGAACTCTGGCATTGAATCTTTTGATTCAGGACTCCCAGCACTGAAGTTTGTTTTAGCTGAATACCCTGGACAAAAATGAGTTTTACTTGTTCAGTTCATCAGTCAGGTATAAAGACTAATCTTAACTTTCTAGGTGTGCCATTGCTGCAAATGCAATTGGTTAAATTACCTAGCACTTGTGTAGGAGTCGAGGCAGGTGAAGGCATTACAAACCCAGCATGGTAACCATGCACTCTCCTCCGCTTCTTCTTGTACCAAAATGCAGCCCCCACCAAGCTAAGAACAAGAATGGCTGCAAGGACACCAATACCTGCCTTTGCACCAGAACTCATCCCACCACTGCTTCCTGAGGAGCTGCTGCTCTGCGTGGTTGGACTTGCTGATTTGTTGGAGCCCCGGTCCGTGTTGGTTACCGGGCTGACAGGATCAACCGCTGTTGGTGGTGCTGGCACCGACGGTGACGTCCCTGGAGGCGAGGGGCTGGTGGGAGTAGGGATCAATGGATCTCCAGAGGCCGGTGAGGGACTAGTCGGAGAAGGTTTAACAGGAATTCCAGAAGGTGGTGGAGCCAGCGGTGGAGGATCCGGCTGTGTTCCAGGTTTTCTTGGTGGCTGACGATTCTTTGGTGGAGGCGGCTGCACTACTGTCGGCGGAGTTGGGTCAGCCGGTGGGTTGGGCGCTGGCAAATTTGATGGTGGTGGTGATGCAGCCGCAGGGGGGAGTATAGGCGATGCCTTTGGCGGGGCAGCAGGTGTAGGTGGTGGGGGCACTGCAACGGGCGGTGAGGGTGGCGGCACTACGGCTGCTGGGGCTGGTGGCGGAGAGGCAACAACTACCGGCGGTGGCGGCACAGCGGCAGGAGGCGGCGGTGGCAAGGAGGGCGGTGGAGTGAGCTGCGGGGGTGGCGTGGATGCGGGGGGAAGGGGAGGCGGCGCAGCCGGCGAGGAGGGAGGATCGGCCGGGGTAGCATTGGGCTGTGTCACCGGAGCCGGAGAGGCCGGCGTGGGTGTGGTGGTTGCCGGCGATGGGGTTGCTGTGGACGGCGGCAAGGTGGCCCTGATGGTGCCCGGGGAGGGCGACGGCGAGGACGCCATTGGAGCCCAGCAGGCTGGAGCACTACAGTGCCGTCGCTGCTGAGATGCTGCCTTCTTACTTCTTAGTGGAAATGGAAGCGAGAATCATGGCACACGACGCAATTCAAGGGGGATCGAGCTTCCCCCGCGAGAAAATCTCGCGGATTCGCGCAGGAACCAAGCGAAATTCCGCTTCTCTCTCCTGCCGCTGCAAGAACGCGGAGGAGGTGAAATCTCACCTCCACCACTAGAAGAAAAGCTTCTCGCTCAAATCAGCACGCGCGCAGCACTGCATTAACAAACAGAGGCAGCCTCTCTTCAGCACCAAAAGCAGACGCACAAAAAGAATTCAAATCCTCCAGAAACTGAGCCAAGATCCCACCTTTCTCACGGATGCGGCGAAGAGAACGTAGCGAATCAAGACTGGAATTTCGAGAGAGAAAACAGAATCTTGAAGAAGCAGGGACCAAAAATTAGGCTTCTAGGCGGAGGCGGACGCGGTGGTTCTGTCAGATCCAGCAGTGACGCGGTAGCATTGAAGGCGAGGCGGAGGTAACCGCAAGAACAGTGAGGCGAGCAAGCGAACAAGACGAGAAGGACCTCTCTCCCTTCGCTTCTTTCTCCTTTTTCCTCTCTCTCTCTCTCTCTCTCGACCCCCCGAAATCCAACGCATGTGACTCTGTACCTTTGCAGAAATCTCTCCTTGCTGCCACTCACCACCCTGCCTGATGCGAATGAATTCCAATTTCCAGTCGTCTCTTCTAGAGAAGAGATATGTATCGTGCACTGTCAGTGTGTCACTGCTGCCATGGTTCATGGTTGGGTTGGAAAAGGACTGCCCTCTTTTCAACTTTGACCCCTGAATGTTTTGAGATTTAACATAACTCCTTCCAATAGTGACCTGTGACATGTTTAGCCAGGTCTTGTTGGGCTTTGGCGTTGCTTGATCTCCCTGAATTCCCTAGTTGACGCACCTCTTCCTATTTCAGATAAATCAGGATTCCTGCCATATAAATTGCATCAAGAGGAAATTTTTGTTAAGGAAGTGTTACTAGTTCACTGCTACTAGTAAAAATTTGATGCCAGTATGAATGAACAAGGAGCTCTCTTGTTTGAACAACGGAGGTGAGTAGTGACACTGACACTCGGGTCTCTGACAGGTCAAAGGAAACGATAATAAAGCAGGTGAATGTTGTCCACCATCTTACAAGCTCTGTTCAATCCGCATGGATTAACTTAAATGAATTTCACATGGTCGTCCCCTCGTTCCTCCTAGTATAGTTAGTTAACTTATCCAGAGTTCCAGATCAATGGAGCAGTTACAAAGGGCCTCTAGCCTAGTGGTTAGAGGAACCTGGCGGCACCCCTCAGGTCCTGGGTTTGACTCCCCGTGGGAGCGAATTTCAGACTGAGGGTAAAAAAATTCCCTCGCTGGCCCCGGTGCCAAAGCACTGTGTGTGGACGGCCCAGGTTCCCATGGGTAACGGCCCCGGTGTCAGGGCGGGGCTAGGGTTCGGAGATTTTCTCGGTTGGGGAAGCCGAGGCTTCTTCTGAAAGTCAATACCGGTGGGGCGGTCTTTCCCCACCCGGCCGAGTTTTTTTATTTACAAAAAAATACACTGGTACACTAAAGGTTTGTTATGAAAATGATTTGTCTGCCTCATTGACTTATAATCACTTAGCACTTCACTGTATCCGCTCTGTCCGTTTGGCTTGTCAGCCAACCAGCCAGCAGTACTGTTTTTTCATACTAAATCACCACTAGCCAGTCAGCAGGACTGTTCTCTCATAGCAAATGAGCACTAGCCACTAGCCACAGCCAAGCGAACACAGCGGCTCGCGTGATCTGCGTCCTGTTGAACCACATTTGAGTTGGGGAAGCAAGATGCATAATTGTAAAATACGAGTTGCACGAAAGATAGTAACATGATACTAGTAAATCTCATTGCTTGAAGTTGACCCGTTCAAACTTAAACGTCTCTAGGTTGAATCGTTCAAATGGATCTGCAGGTACTCCATGCATGCCTGCATGTATAGGGTTTCTTAAAGTAAACATCTCCAGAATGTTATTGGAAATATTTTTTCTAGTAACGGGCGCAGTTGACGTAAACAGCAGCCGTTATTGAAAACTGGTTTTTTAACAACACGCGTGGATGATGTCAGCGTCGGCCGTTACTATTGTGTCGCCTCCATTTTTAAAAGCTCTCATTGCGCTGATGTCATGTCCGCCCGTTACTGAAGTGTGCACAGTAATAACATGCGGTCTTGTGACATCATCATCCACCCACTGCAATAACGCTTGCTACAGTGCCCGTTATTAATGGAAAAATGACGGTGTTATTGCAGGAGACGTGTAGTAGTGATGCCTGCATGTATAGGGTTTCTTAAAGTTGACTCAAAAGTCAAGCCACCTGCAAGCTGATGAAATGGAGCGCAAATATATTAAATCACTTTTGACACAATCCCAATGTTTTGTTTAATTTTTTGATATAAAGTAACATATTGAAATTGATCTTATGGCCACAGCTAACAAAACACGCATTTGTAGAGCACCTTTTCACGATATTTTTTTTGTCTTTTTATCAAAAACTAGTGGAGATGTGGCACGTATTTAGTTTTCCTTCCATCAAGCAGCTATGTCATTTATTTTTCTTCCAAAAATAATGCATGTCTTTTTTTTCCTTCCATAAATAATGATATCAATTATTATTCTTCCAAAAAAATAATAACGTGAATTATATGTGAATGCATGTGTAAAGGATAGTAAAGTTTGTGCCAAAGTAAAGTACTACACGGGGTACAAGAGGTGAGTATAGGAAATTGCTGGTGTAAAAAATATTATAATTTTGATGGAAAACACTGACAAAACTAATCTCCCCTCCCTTTTATCAAATCTTTTGGGCCTCCGTGAGAGAGGTAAGATGGGCCCAATTTTGATGTGAAAGATTTTCAATTATTTCAACGTTTTATAGAGAATACCCAAGATTTATGAACCGTACAATAACACGTTGTCGTTTTAGCTTAAGGTTAACCAAACCTCCGAGGCAAGCAAGCCAGCTCATGGCGCTCAGTGAGTGACGCACCGTCACTGTATTCCCGTTTACCTAATGCTTCACTAAAGTATCGCTCTTTTCCGTCCACATGTGACTGATTGAACCCCATTTTTCAGCATCTTTCGTTTTCCATGCAACCTCGCAGATGGACGTACAACTAGTGTCCACATTGCTCCAACAAACAGCTCTAAAATTGCTGATGCGATATTAGGCAGATGCCGAGCCTCCTAATCGCCTAATTGTACGGAGCTAAAAGAAAAGCCTTAAAAAAAGATAAGGAAATAACAATAATACTAGTTTGTTAAGGCTGTCTATGATACATGGGCATTTTTTTCTTCCCCACACCCGAATTTTTTTACGATCTAAGAATAGATCTTCTCCCTTGCATTGTTCATCTCCGGCCTTTTTCTTCCTCCCGCGCTAGCTACTCCTTCCCCTCCCAACACCACCTTGGCCGTCATCACCTCCTTCCCGGCCTAACCCAACAACCAGCCACTTCCACTGCCTGGCCAGCGGTGCCACCGCCTCCACGCCCGTCACCTCTACCGGACCGGCCTATCACCCTGACCTAAGGTTCATAATGGAGAAGCTCGTCCTCCAACCTCTAAATCTTAACCCCCAACCCGGGACCCTAAATCTCATCGGAGAACTCACCAAAGATGGAGAATAAGGCAAGAGGAGAAGAAAGTCTCGGGTTGGTGACAGAAGAAGAAGAAACAAAATTCGAGTGCGAGAGGCAAAGGAAATGCTCAAGTATAGCTTTCCCGTTAAAATGGTCGAGTAGAGTTACAGTTGGGTGCTTAGGCAAAAAAAAAAGGTAGTTTATGTTTCCACGTCATATGATTTGGTGCCGAGGGAAATGAAGGATGGGATATTTAATCATGACAATTGTCAGTTGGATCAGTTTATAGAGTTACATGTCAAGCACTAGGGACCAAATTTCTCAGAATAAGCACACTTGTATCGAATTTCAGACAGACTACTTGGTTTGAATCATGCGGAACCAGAAAAGTAGCACGGTAAAAGTTTTAAAATTTATCTTTGATTATCTAAGGGCTGGACTCTATAAGGACCGGCTCTAATCTTATATAGTCCTTGAATTGTGAAGGGACTATTAATGCCATAGCCCATTACCACCTCTAAGCACCGGTCTGCATTTATTTTTCGTGCATACCACTTCTAAAAATGCACTCTTTGATAATGGTGACACTCAATCGCACAAGTGATCATTAAGGTTTGAGGGGGTTGGAGGTGTCACCATTTTGGAAGGTAAAGCGTCGTTGGCCCGTTGCAAACTCCTTGTTCAATCCGTATAAACTTTTTTATGAGTTTTAGTATTGTAGCACTTTCATTATTATTATTTGACAATTAATATCTAATCATGAATTAATTAGACTTAAAAATTCATCTCATCGTTTATAGTTAAACTGTATAATTAGTTATTTTTTAATTGTATTTAATGTTCCATGCATGGATAGATACCGTATTAAGTTTTTTTTTGGAACTACACATGACTAAAAAAACAATGTAGTAGACCAGCAGCGTATAAACAACTCATCGAAATCAATTCAAGTATTTAAAATTCGATGTTTGTATTGATGAGATGACCCGGTCAATCTGCGCGAGATTTTAGGGCACGCGACGCGGCCTGCCGCCGTGCACCGACGACAGCTGTGCGGGCGGTCGATCTCCCCGGAATCCAGGGCTCACGTTACCGCGTCGCCGTCGGCGGCGGTGGCCCACGAGATTTCTCGCCTGGGCTCTTCGCAATCAACCCAACAGGCCCACCATCGTGTCGGCGCGCGCATCAATAACTCACAACTCCCTCGCCACGCGCATCGACGCATCCGCGCATGGATGAAGAATTGACTGCATATATTCTAATGAATTGAAGACCTCACTGTAGATCCGTCCGGATGAACAACAAAAATTTAAATTTGGCTTCGGTCCATTATCAATTCTAACAAAACTGAAGCTGTGATCCTCGATCCAGGAAAGCTTACACGCGGCCAAACAACAAGAAGAAGGTGGCGTCAGCGGTCAGCCGGTGTTGCGCATGCCGGCGGCGATGCCGTTGATGGTGATGAGCAGCGCGTCGCGGAGCCTGCGGTTGTCGTCGTCGCGGCGGAGCCTGCGGAGCACCTCCACCTGCAGCATGTTGATGGGGTTGAGGTACGCGAGGCGGCTCTCGATCAGCCGCCGCAGGCTCCGGTTGTGCGCCGTCAGCTTGCTGTGCCCGCTCACCTCCAGCACGCACCGCTCCGTGCGCGCCAGCTCCCGCCGCAGCTCGCCACCCACCGCGCGCCACTCCCGCGCCACCAGCATCTCCTCGTAGTGCGCCGCCATGGGCGCGTCCGCCTTCGCCGTCACCATCTCGATCAGGTCCAGCGTGCTCTGGAAGAAGGGCCACTCCGCGTACATGGCGCGGAGCTCCCCGCCGTGGCCCCGGTCCAGCGCGTCCTGCAGCCCCGCCCCGACGCCTAGCCACGCCGGCAGCACCAGCCGCGTCTGCGTCCACGCGAAAACCCACGGGATGGCGCGCAGGCTCGAGATGCACCCCGCCGGCTTGCGCTTCGCCGGCCGGCTGCCGATGTTGAGGAACCCCAGCTCCGCCTGCGGCGTCGCCTCCTGGAAGTAGGTGATGAACTCCGGGTCCTCGTACACCGTGCGCCGGTAGTGCGCGCAGCTCACGCCGGAGATCTCCTCCATCAGGTGCCGCCACTTGGGGTCGCGCGGCGGCTGCGGCGGCCGCAGCGTCGCCAGCAGCACCGCCGTCGTGTAGATCTCCAGCTGCCGGACGGCGGTCTGCGGCAGGCCGAACTTGGCCTGCACCATCGCGCCTTGCTCCGTCGACCGGAGCGTGCCCTGATATTTAGGCCATGTTTTTCCAATTCGTCAGGGACACGAGAACGCATGCGAAAGCTTGGTGCTCGGGCCACTCACCATTACTGAGCTGGGCGGCTGCGACTGGATGGCCAGGTACGTCGGCCCGCCGCCGCGGCCGATGCTGCCACCACGGCCGTGGAAGAGCGTCACCTTGATCCCGAACTCGTTGCACGCGGCGACCACGTCTTCCTGAGCCTTGTACAGCTCCCATGCGGCCGTGAAGCGCCTGGCGTCCTTGCCGGAGTCTGAGTAGCCCACCATGACCTGCAATCACCGACAAGTTCAGAAGTTTCAGACAAAAAAGAGTAAATTGCATCTGTAGTACAACAACTATGCAAGTGCGTGCAAATTAGTTCAAGAACTAGTAAACTGATCAATCCACTACAAGAACTTGACACTTTGGTGCGCATACGGTCCAAATCCCGCCACGTCACGTATTTGTCCGCAGTGGATGATGAGGTGGCAGGGTGGGATCAGCTTGGCTCGCGGAAACATTGGCTCGGCACGACTCAGCCCGGCTTGATAGACATCGTGCAACAAAGGGATCCCACGTAGGGTTTGCGGCAACAAAAATATGGTTTCACGTCGGAACTTGCCGCAGCCGCCGGCGATCCGAACTCGCCGCTGCCGCTGGTGATCGGCACTCGCCACTGCCGCCGGTGATCGAGATCGAGTTGCCGCTGCCGCCGGTGATGGAGCCTCATCGTAGACAACCCAACGCTAGTCCTCCTTCATACAGTTAGTTGCCCCCTAATCTTAACCCAACTATTTTGTTCTTGCGATTTGTTCACCTGACTCCTATGTGTTATCGAAGTTGGAATGGAAACACTGTTCTTTTTTTGTCTGCATAAAAACCTTTGCCCTATTAGCTTGTAGCATGTGCGAGCAGTGCATGTGAAACACTCAACCGTGAGTTGTTTCAGATCATAAAAAAATGAAATCACTTTGATAGTGCTTTGTGCTAAATACTTTCTTGACTAAGGTATTTTCCAATGCAGATGTAAATGATACATTATAAAGGATTTTTCTGTGGACTTGGCAAGAAAAGGATATATATGGACAACAAGATAGATTGGTTTGATTTTTGTAATACTGATACATGGTCCCTATTGTATGTTGATGATTTCTTGGGGATTCTAGAATGCAATAATTCTGCATCTACAAGAGTTTATTGGTGTGAACCAGGGAAGTCAGTGGGAGATGGATTGAGAAGTTTGAGGGGTGATGCCGATATCATTGCAATGTCAAATGTGGCTTCTACTTGTAAGAACATTATGCTGTATGTCGACCATTTAAATTTCCTTGATGGCATTTTTCACAATGGAACACAACAACTCCAACAAGTGGAACATACTAGCCCTGAGAGGAAGTCTAGTCGTCTTGAGGTGACAAGAATGAGTTCTCAGGAAGGTATTGAGACAGAAGAAGGTGAGCAGGACTTAGGTGCAAATGAAGATTCAGAAGGGGATTCTGACTTTTAACGACAGTGACTACGAGCTCAACATCGATGATGATGACTTATTTGGTCAAAATGTGGATGATATTTTAACAGATGAAGAGGCTAAAACTAAAGGGAAGGATGTTTGCAGTGACAATGAGTTAGAGGAAGATAATGGCGAAGATGGCGTGGGGGGTTCAGATATCAGTTTGCTCAGGAAAGATGCTGATGCAAGTCCAGTGAAGTTTAATTTCAAAACTTTCAGGGCAGATGTTGACATGGTAGCACCAGTGTTTAAGTTGGGAATGGTATTTGCAAATGTTGAGGAGTTAAGGAAAGCAATCAATGCATATAGCGTTAGGGAAAGGAGACATCTCCGGAAGGACAGAAATGAGAAAGGTAGGCTAGAGGTGTATTGCCAAGGTGATTGTCCATGGAAGCTTAAGGCAGCTACTGACAGCAGGAGCAAGAGCATGCTCATCAAGGAGTGATTTCCCTAAATGTGATTTGCTACTAAACAATAATTGTGAGATCTTTAACAAGTAAGTTACCTCATACCCCAAGTCATTAATTATTGCACATTGTTACTTCATAGCTTCTTCTAACATCATTTTTCGTATTCCCTTAGGTATATACTAGATGCTAGGGAGATGCCTATACTCTCAATGTTTGAGAAAATCAGGTGTCAAATCACAAATAGAATTTATACAAAGCAACAGGAAGCTACAGGTAAGTGGACTGGCACTATATGTCCCAAGGTGAAGAAGAAGCTTGATAGACATATAGAGATAGCAGCATCTTGTATGGTATATCCTGCAGGAGGAGGGATTTTTTCAGTCAATGACAAATATGGGACTAACATTGTGGACATAAATGTGAGGTCCTGTGACTGTAGGAGATGGCAGCTAACATGTATACCTTGCTGCCATGCCATTGCATGTTTCAGGCATGACGATATCAAGCCAGAAACAATGGTGCATGAGTGCTATTCAATTGCAACATACATGGAGGCATATGGCTATAACATATGGCCCGTGAGAGACAAAATACAATGGGAAAAAATGAATGATATATATGGACAACAAGATAGATTGGTTTGATTTTTGTAATACTGATACATGGTCCCTATTGTATGTTGATGATTTCTTGGGGATTCTAGAATGCAATAATTCTGCATCTACAAGAGTTTATTTGTGTGAACCAGGGAAGTCAGTGGGAGATGGATTGAGAAGTTTGAGGGGTGATGCCGATATCATTGCAATGTCAAATTTGGCTTCTACTTGTAAGAACATTATGCTGTATGTCGACCATTTAAATTTCCTTAATGGCATTTTTCACAATGGAACACAATAACTCCAACAAGTGGAACATACTAGCCCTGAGAGGAAGTCTAGTCGTCTTGAGGTGACAAGAATGGGTTTTCAGGAAGGTATTGAGACAGAAGAAGGTGAGCAGGACTTAGGTGCAAATGAAGATTCAGAAGGGGATTCTGACTTTTATTGACAGTGACTACGAGCTCAACATCGATGATGATGACTTATTTGGTCAAAATGTGGATGATATTTTAACAGATGAAGAGGCTAAAACTAAAGGGAATGATGTTTGCAGTGACAATGAGTTAGAGGAAGACAATGGCGAAGATGGCGTGGGGGGTTCAGATATCAGTTTGCTCAGGAAAGATGCTGATGCAAGTCCAGTGAAGTTTAATTTCAAAACTTTCAGGGCAGATGTTGACATGGTAGCACCAGTGTTTAAGTTGGGAATGGTATTTGCAAATGTTGAGGAGTTAAGGAAAGCAATCAATGCATATAGCGTTAGGGAAAGGAGACATCTCCGGAAGGACAGAAATGAGAAAGGTAGGCTAGAGGTGTATTGCCAAGGTGATTGTCCATGGAAGCTTAAGGCAGCTACTGACAGTAGGAGCAAGAGCATGCTCATCAAGGAGTGATTTCCCTAAATGTGATTTGCTACTAAACAATAATTGTGAGATCTTTAACAAGTAAGTTACCTCATACCCCAAGTCATTAATTATTGCACATTGTTACTTCATAGCTTCTTCTAACATCATTTTTTGTATTCCCTTAGGTATATACTAGATGCTAGGGAGATGCCTATACTCTCAATGTTTGAGAAAATCAGGTGTCAAATCACAAATAGAATTTATACAAAGCAACAGGAAGCTACAGGTAAGTGGACTGGCACTATATGTCCCAAGGTGAAGAAGAAGCTTGATAGACATATAGAGATAGCAGCATCTTGTATGGTATATCCTGCAGGAGGAGGGATTTTTTCAGTCAATGACAAATATGGGACTAACATTGTGGACATAAATGTGAGGTCCTGTGACTGTAGGAGATGGCAGCTAACAGGTATACCTTGCTGCCATGCCATTGCATGTTTCAGGCATGACGATATCAAGCCAGAAACAATGGTGCATGAGTGCTATTCAATTGCAACATACATGGAGGCATATGGCTATAACATATGGCCTGTGAGAGACAAAATACAATGGGAAAAAAATGAATGGGGTCGATGTGCAGCCACCTATCTATGAAAAGAAGGTAGGGAGGCCTGCAAAGAATAGAAAGAAAAATCCAATTGAATTAGAAGGTGGCACCAAACTTAGCAAGCACGGAGTGACAATGCATTGCAGTGCTTGTGGATCATCCACACACAATAAGAGAACATGCCACAAATATCCAGATAAGAGAAATATGCCTAATCCAGAAGAAGAATTGGAAGAATATGATGACCCAAGCATACTAGAGGTGCATGCTGTTTAATTTGTTTACATTTGACAGAAGATTTTCATTTTCTATGCCAATCATAATATCGATGTCTTTATTTTTTCAGAAGATTATGCCAGCTAGACTGAACAATGAACTAGATCCGAGTGAAAATGCCGACACTGTGGTGTTTAATCTTCTACGTCAGGTATAGCAATCTAGTTATTTTTACAACATTATTTGACATTAGTTAATTCCAAGGTATATTAAACTTTGTCAATACTATGTAGGAAAACATAGCACGGTCAGCAATGCAGCCACGGGGTCCGTTGCCGGATGAAAATATGTTTGTAGCTTTGGAAAGGGATAACCTACCTCCACAAAGGCTTACTACAGCAATGAATATAGGTAGAGGCCGAGCTACAAGTACAAGGTCAAGAAAAAGAAAGGCAAAGACTACAACAGATGATGAACATCCTGCAGAATGCAGTGGTACTGCAAGGGTAAGAGGAAGGTCAGGAGTACGTACTGGCAGAAAAGGAGCCAGGGGAGGAGGACGTGGTAGGAGCACATGATTCAAGAGTAGCTTTTTTAGTTCATTCATCAGATATAAAATACATTATCTTGGTTGTTAAATTTAGTGCATTCTGTATTGCACACATTTTATATTTATGAACACAAATAGTTTGGAACGTTGCGTTTCAATTCAAGAGTTGCACAAGTGTCATATATAATTTATCACTCAAATGGTCAAGAAGTTCACTCGTTCAGAGCCCGTGTTTCCGATGAGTTGAGCCAAGTCAAGCCGAGCTGATCCCACCCAAGCCGAGCTGATCCCACCCTGCCACCTCATCGTCCACTGTGGACAAATACGTGACGTGGCGGGATTTGGACCGTATGCGCACCAAAGTGTCAAGTTCTTGTATTGGATTGATCAGTTTACTAGTTCTTGGACTAATTTGCACGCACTTGCATAGTTGTTGTACTACATATGCAATTTACTCGACAAAAAATCGGAATGTTCCACTTGCTAGCATTCCATTTCTTGTGTAACCTACCTCCTGGTGGCCGTTGTGGTTCTTGATGATATGCTCCCTGTACCAGTCGATGGATAGCAGCTTCCTGATGGCTGAGCCGGCTTCTCGCAAATCTTTCACGGTCTCGAACAAGGGAGCAACACTTAACCTGTTCACCAAGGAACAATCGCAGAGTAATCAACAAAAGATCGCTGTATATAAGATGATGGCCTTGGCAAGTCAACATTAAATCTCTAGAATGCACAAATTCGCATGGAAATCAATCAAGATCATCATGCTTACGTTCCACCAGGGCATGGCCTTCCTAGGTCCCCGCTAACTGTAAGCCTTGCATCCTTCTGCAACAGCTCAACAGCGAGGACAATCACTTGCCTGCAAGGGAAAGTGTAAATGAATGCTAAGTTAAACCATGATTGAACGCCGATCATTCTAAGCAGTGCAAACTGCTGGACACGTATGATGGGTCCTGGTCTAAGGCACGTTAAATAAGCATGGCATGATCGCAATGTACTGGAATTTTACTCCACTAGATGAGTGCAGGAATGATCAGCGAAGTAGAAAACATTGACTGCACACTTTTCAGACTTTATTTTTCTATTCTTGCATTGTAGAGATGGTGTCTCTTCATACATTTGAGGCCATGGAGATCACATATGCTCCAAGTGAGTCGCTCCCTAATTCTGCAGCAACTTTGAAGGTGTCCAGAACTTCTTTCACATCAGCAGCAACCTGTACAAAAGAAAATAGATGCAAATGTAGGTGAATTACTATAGACTTTCTCCCTCTTCTTCTTCTTTAACGAGCATGCAGTTTAGATAGACATAAACTTGTGATACCAAAATTGAAAACAATGGATATTTATATTTAAATCCATTATTGTTGTATCCAGGGATGTTAGTTCTGGTGGTATAATGTCACCAAACACTTCACACAGAACACTGCCTCTCCGTTGTCAGTTTAGCAGAGCAGTAACAGATTAGCCATTTCGGCACTGGGTCACCGTTAAATCAATCTCCGCAGGAGTAACTTCACAAGGAACCTACCCAATATGGGGGTAGCTTATTTCCAACGGGAGCTGATAGCTTCGATCAGTTTTATAGTCTCTCATCTTCAGAATGATATTCTAACATGATGTTGCAACATTACAATAATGTGGAACTCAATTAAAATGTCTTCAAATCATTAGTAAAAAACATCAAGCAGCAAATAAAATGAAGAACTGAAGCAGTTTTATTTTGTAATAACATCTAAGTATTTCATCTATAGGATTCGACAAGGTTATGCAAGGACGTACTAACCTCTATGTTTGGAGGAACAAGAGGACGCTTCCCTTTCAGCTCTCTAGTCAAGAAATCCAACTTCTTTTCTTCATCCCACTCACTATAAACACCAAGATCCAAGTAAGATGTGACGGCATCAAGTGCTTCTGTGTGTCGACCAGATTCCTGCAGCAACGAACAACTTTGCCTAAGCTTTTATGAAATTGCCAATAGGAAAGGAAAATAAGAAGCTGGGCAAGCAATAGCACCCGTTTTCATTATATGTACCTGGCGCACATCGAGCTTCATTAGCACCATACCAAAGGTTGCAACCCTTCGTATCAAATCTGCTAACCGGCCATCAGCAAGCACACTAGATCCACATGATTCCTGCTTCACAGAGTAGTGGCAGGTTTGAGCACTAGTCAATACAAGAGCATTCTTATATTAAGAGTAAGGATTCTTTAGCTACCAGCCTACCATTGCTGTTTCTGACAACTCAAGTCTTATTTTATCAGTTTAACTGCAGATACGTTTTCTATTTTTACTGAAATAAAAACTTGTCTTTCTTATTTCCATCCTCTCCATACATTTAATAAAAGCTGTCATGTGTATAGTTTTTGTAAGAAAAACTGTTGGTGGTTATTCAGGAAAAAATTAGCATGGACACAAGAGACTTTGAAAGACATTGTTAAGAATATCTGCGCAATTTTTCCAGCATGGATACTTGTGACTGTAATTTTAAGTAGCATCACATGACTAATCCGGCATTCTGCGACCGCAGTTATTCAAGAGGACAAACCAGTGATTGATGGCACAAGAGCAAGGGCTCCAAAAGTTGATCTGATGTTTCACAATATTCTTCAGTGTCATAATCGCACGGTAAATCCTCAAGAAGATGTTCGAGTCTCCTACGTGTCTTCACCAGCTGACCACAGAAATTACGATCAGAACAGTCAACAAAAAACATGTAAAATATACCAATTTGGTCCTATATGTATACCTAGCATCATTGGTTTGGTTTAGTCTTAAATTGCCCCCTTTGTATCAATTTTTTTTCGAACACGGTTGAGAGCTGCACATCTTTGTATTAAGAGAGGAAAAAGAGTGGTCCAATTATAATTCTCAGCACCACACCTTGGACCAGAGTGAGGGCTGTAGTGGTCTCAAAAGAAAATATTACAGAAAAAAAAAACACGGCGTAGGACCTGACCACAAAACACCCCATCTATTAAGCCTGAGCGAGCGCCCTTGTATCAAATTTGAGTATAAAGCACTCTATTTGCCAAATATTAGTTTATACTTTTTATGGTACAGCAAATTTTCAAGAAAAACATAAGATCTGTCTGATAAAATGATAAATAAAAAGTCCTTATATTCATCCTATATTTTTTTAATGGGTTCATCCTATAAATGAAAAAAAAAAACGATTCTGACCTTTTCTTTCACATTACCAAGGACAACCCTGTAAGGAGTAATTCCTGGTTTGTCTGATATGCTTGGCTCAAGTAGCTTCCGGAAGCTACTTGATCGACCCATATGAAATTCTTTGAACAACTTCCTCAGTTGACCGCCACTTGCATTTCTACCTAGCTGTGATTGACGCCCAGTAGGAGATGACAATGGACTGTCTTCAAATTTTTCTGGCACATTAAGAGCTCCCTGGAAAACATGGGCCATGAACTAAACTTTTATTGTATGAAAACAAATTTAGAGTTGCGTTAAATATATCTGGACGGCAAGTGCTTGCTGCCTTGCTAGAAGAAAAAAAACTTGATAAAACAGTTGCCAGAACATATTTTTCTATCTGGTGAGGTTTTCATATCTAATACGTAAATACTAAATTATGTGAGACTAGGCAGCAACCTGTGCTAATGTGAATGCCTATTTCAACATATGTATCAGCATAAAGTTTGATGGATAGCTAACTTTGTTTTTAAAGAAAATGGATAGCTAACTATTGCTCAATGAACTTCACATAAAGAACATTTTCAGAAGTCACAAAATTGACGTGTTCTTACTGGACGACTTCGGTTCCTTGGAAGATTTATGATCCTGAATTGGGATTCACCATCACTGCATTCTGCATCAAAGGACAATTGCTCAAGGTTAGAAGTTGATGCAGAGATATATAAATGCAATAGTAAATGCTATGCAAAATGTATGTGGTGGAGAAAACCCGGGTGGTATTAGAAATGATGCATGATGTTAAATCCTAGCCTGTTACACAGGAGGTTTGTTAAATAATGGTGAATGGTGATATAATGGAATGTTATAAATAATTTGTCAAATTTGTCCACTTTATGCACATAAACATAAAGTTATCTGGTCCAAACAGAGAAATCTACCTGTACAAGAAGGAAGATCAGCACCAGAAGGAAGTTGTGCTGGTAGCGCCAAGCCGCCAAGGTATGTAGTTTTGCGTTGTTTTGAGGTACTGTTTGGTTCCAGGTGTTGGCCTTTAGGTCCTCGGATGCTGACTCTGTAGAATTCACTCGAAAATATCGAAACAAATTATCCAATGAACTTTCTGTGAGACAACACCGCATGTATGGAATGTGCTGCAAAAGCTCAAGCTCATTTTTACCCCACATATATGTGTTACCATCATAAACTAGTAACAAACTAACAATCTAATACTTGTATTGGCTGATGACAAGTAGCCAACTTCTAGCGGAACTATATCTACTCTAGATTTGATAATCAAGTAGAGAACCCATGAAACTGACCTTTGAGCAAAATTTCATTAGCCAAGTTTGCAACCTTTTCACTGCATCTCTTGACGGATAGCTCAAAGCTGAGATTCTCTAATTCCCTGATGTATAAGTCAATTGCCATCCACCGGGACAACAACGAAACATCCCTAGTCACCTGTACCATAGAAATGACAAATTGTTTCAGTATTTCTGATTGTATCAAAACTCAGAGAAGTGATGACTCCATCAAACCATTACAATAGTACAAGATTAGTGAAAATGCATCAAGTCACTGATATCTTACTTTTGCTGTAACATTAGGATTCCCGTCCCGGTCACCACCCATCCAAGAACCAAACTTGATTGGTGTGGAGGTTAGCGGAAGTGTCCTTCCAGTGTGCTATGTGGAAAGTATGAAGAGGAAAGATTTAAATTTTCTTTTGGTGAACCAAATAGATGTTAAATCCAATAATGGCAATAATTGCATGTACCTTGCCTAAGGTTGTTAGCCCGAGTGGTGCGAAGCAACCGGCGGCACTCCACAGGTGGGGGGTTCGAACCCCCACCGGGGCGAATTTCCCCGCCTATGGGAAAAAACCCCCTCGCTGTGCTCTGATAGCTTGGGCTGTGTAATCAGCCTGGCCTGGCCTGGTGTCACGGTTTCCCCGCCCAGTGGGTAACGGTCCCGACCCGGGTAACGGTTACAGGAAATGGCACCAGACCTAAGGTCAAAAAGAGCCGGGGTTGGGGGGGTTTCTCGGCCTGCGTTAGAAGGCCTCCTTCTTATAAGAATGCTCGGGGGGCGGCTAGCCCCTCGCAGGTCGAGTTTGCATGTACCTTCTTTAGAGAACTGCTGACACGGCAAAGATAGTGTGGTACCGCTTTCCAAAGAGATTGCTCCACTACATGAAGACCTGCAATGTCAGTAAAAATAATTACAAAATATAAATAAACAGCATGAGTGACAAATCAGAGCAGAATGCCTAATTTTCGTACCAGCCCTTGCTTCATCAACTGGTGTAGGTTTATGGCGCCTCAATTCATCTGTCTGCCATATTGCTGTGATTTCCCTTACCTACATATCAAAGTTCTGGGGTTTAGAATAGATAAGAAAAGAGAAGAGTAAAAGAACTACTGTGCAAATTCTCTTAGTTCTGATTTATACCAGATCCTCAATCAGCATTTCTTTATCCTCATGGCTAAGATCAGGGCATGCATTGAACTCCAAAAGATGCTACAACACAGCTCCATCAGTAAGTGACAGCCAATGTAGTAAGATTTTATTTTTTAAAAAGATAAACGAGCATAATTAGTGTTTATATTGTTATGGCAAGTGGGCCGGCCACAGGTCTAGGCCCACAAGTACAGCACGTGAACAGTACCCGCGGTACTGTAGCACCGCCATAGGTTAGGGTTTAGGATGAGTCTAAAGATTAGATTACTTAAGAGTCAAGTTTGTTAGGCGCCATGTCTATAAAAGGCTGCTATGAATCCTAGGGTTAGAAAAGCAGAAAATAGATCAAAGAAGCAGCTCAGAGCCTCCAGAGGGAGGGCGAGTTAGCCGATCTATCCTGCTGTTCTAGTATCGATAATCAGCCCACATCATTTGGTATCAAGAGCCTTCGTTCCCGCGACCACCAAATCCCACCCAATCCCATCCATCGATCATTTCCCTTGCGCCCAGATTGGATCGATTTCACCCCTGTTCTTCCACGAATTTCATCTAATTCCACCCTAGATCGCATCTGCTGTCAACTTTGACAACCACCATGGGAGTTCCCAAGTTCCACATCCCAGACTTTGATGGTAGTTCCGATCCCTTGCAGTGGCTGCACTGCTGCAACCAATGCTTTGATGCATGGAAGACGACAGAAGAGGACAAGATGTGGTTTGCCACACTCCGATTGACGGGCGTGGCTTATCAATGGTACTGCAAGATCGAGAGGAACCGTGGCATGCCAACGTGGGAGCAATTTGCCGGCAAAATCAGCCGCCGGTTTGCGCAGGTCCCAGCCCCAGCTGTTCCACCGGCATCGCCTCCTGGACCGCCGCCGACCGCGCCTTCCCCGCCTGCACCGGTGCTGCCTCCGCTGTTGCCCGCGACATATTCCCCGGCGTCCATGCTAGCGATCCCCGCGCCGTCAACGCCCACGCCATCTCCGCCAGCGAACCCTGCACCACAGACACCGTTACCGGCGTCGCCTACACCGCAGCCACTGGCGCCACCAGTTGTGCCGCTCGCCGTCATCGTTCCACTTGTGGGAGGGGAGCAGCAGCCTCTGCCAGTCAAGGATCCATCGCCGACGGCCTGTCGCCGTCTATCGAGGCTGCCCTCATCGGCGCAGATCTTCGCCGGCAGCATCTCCGGCCGTTATGGATCCGGTTGCCCCGTCCGTCGCGGTGTCGTCCGCGCTCCTCCTCGGGTCGTCTGTCGCGGCTTCCGCCCTCCATCGCGGTAGATCCATCTCCGCCCGCCGGCCCCCCATTTGCGACTGCCCGTCCCATCCGCGGCCGCCTGCGCGCCGTTCGCGCTCCTCCGTCGTTGGTGACCCGCACGCTATCCGCGTGTGCCTCCGCCCATACGCGGCCGCCCTCGCGTCCGCGCGCGCCTTCGAGCGTCCACGGCCGTCCATCCACCTGCTGCCGCCCATCAGAGGTTCTCCAGCTCCACGAGCGGCCTCGGCTTTGGCGTCTCCATCGCCTGCCATGGCCCCGGCGACCCAGTCCGCGCTAGCGGCTACGGCCGTGCCTACCGCGGCGATTGCGGCCCTGTCTTCAGCTTCTGCGGGCGCGCTTCCTCGCTGTTGGTTACTGGCGCCTCACCTGCTCCCTTCGTCGCCCACGTTTGCATCCTCCCCAGGCATTCAGCACGCCTGGGCCACAGACGCTTCGCTGTCCCCACCAGGTGCCCCGTCTTCCGTCGGCCGTCAACGGCCATGGCTGCCCCTACACCAAGCGCGGCACATTGAGACCCCGCAGGCGAGCAAGCAGCTGCATGTGCTGGCCATGCTCGGCTGCATCTACTACACCGACCTCGCCAAGCCCGAGCACGGCACGCTGTCGCTCAATGCCGCCGACGCTGTGAATGGCGTCATGCTCTGCGGCGCGCTCGCCGGCCAGTTCTTCTTCGGCTGGCTCAGCGACGGGCTTGGCCGCAACAGCGTCAACGGCAGGACACTGCTGTACATGGCCTTCTACTCCCTCGCATCTGGCTCACTAGCACGCCCGCCGGCGTCAGGGCCACCCTCAGTTCCTTCCGCTTTGGGCTCGGATTCGGCATCGGCGGCAACTTCCTACCGCATCTATGGCAAGGCCGATCGACTTTGCCATCAACGTTCGCGAAGGTGTCCTCTGCTTCCTGGACACCTTGGTGTTGTCTGGCGCCGATGAAGCGCTCGAGCACATGCTGGTGAACGTCCTGAAGGAGAACATGGGCCACAGGTGGCCTGAACAGCAACCTCGACATCATCTTCGCCGTGGCATCCCCTCTGCTTCTCTGCTGCAGCTACCACCACCAGCACCGTCATTGTCTCCACCGACGACCTCTCCCTTCCGTGGTTTTCCAGCTCGAGGACGAGCTGTCTTCGAGGGGTGGAGAAGTGTTATGGCAAGTGGGCCGGCCACAGGCCTAGGCCCACAAGTACTGTGCGTGAACAGTACCCGCGGTACTGTAGCACCGCCATAGGTTAGGGTTTAGGATGAGTCTAGAGATTAGATTACTTAAGGGTTAAGTTTGTTAGGCGCCTTGTCTATAAAAGGCTGCTATGAGTACTAGGGTTAGAAAAGCAGAAAATAGATCAAAGAAGCAGCTCAGAGCCTCCAGAGGGAGGGCGAGTTAGCCGATCTATCCTGCTGTTCTAGTATCGATAATCAGCCCACATCAATATAATATTCCATGAAACATAACTCTGCAATCAACTCATGAAGGGAAATGGACAGAGTTGTAATAAACTATAAATTTTAAACTCACGGCTACTCTAAGGTGCTTGTATAGCAAAGTTCGCCGATTTATTTGGGTGGGATGAGCTGTCAGAACAATTTCAACCTCCTGCAAAAAGAAAATGATCAAGTGTCAACTAAAAGGCTTGATGATGCATGGCACTCTTAAGAACTACAATGTAGAAAAGACGAAAAGTACCTGCTTGCAAACAGTATCATATAGTTGTTCCGGAGGGACACCACTTTGAATCAGCTTGTCGAATATATCATCACATGATTTTGAGAGTTTTTCTACGTTTCGTGCTTTACGAACCCTGCATAAAAGAATTATAATATGTGTGGTAAATGCCCAATAATAACTAGTTCATCAAAAACTGTAAAATTTAGTTGATTTGCCAAACTAGGAAAATGTTCATTTATCAGAAAAGTGCATTAGTACCAAATGGGTAAGATATTATTGCTTGTTTGTATCATTCATGACAATTGCTGACATCAATCCACGTAACATATTACCTAGGTAACTTTTTCTTAAGCATCTCGAGAGACTCCTGACCCACTGTTGGAGAACGGCTTATTAGTGCCGATCACAGGGCGTATTAGTGCCGGTCCCTGTGGCCTGCACTAAATGGCCGGCACTAACGTGACAGACGTTAGTGCCGGCTACTCTGACCGGCACTAACGTTCGTATGTTAGTGCCGGTCCGTAATACCAGCCGGCACTAACGTGCCCGACCCCGCCTCAGGCCTGACAGCAAGGTTAGTGCCGGCTGGTATTACTAGCCGGCACTAAATGTTTTTTCTTTTTTATATTTCTTTTCTTTTCGTTTTATACGTATGGCTATGCATATTTGTACTGTATGTGACTACATAGTCGTACTCTTTGCATTGCACAGTATTATTAGAACAGCATATTACACTAACATTATATATATATATATATATATATATATATATATATATATATATATATATATATATATATTTGTCATGTATGGAACACTTAGGAGTTCAAAAGTACATGAGATATTACAAATTATTAAGCACCAACTATAGTAACGTATCAACTTCCTCATCGTCGGATCTTCTTGGGCGACGCTTATATGGAGATCGCCATGAAATTCGCCCTTAGAATTTATGACTTCATCGAGTAGAAATCCGCATATAGCTTCTTGAATTGCCCTGATCCGAGCGATTTCAATGAGTTCTTCTTTCATATCCACCAACGCTGTCACATTTTTCGATAAAAACATGAGAATAAAAAATAATGAATTAAAATAAAGAGCAGATGTGATTGTGCTCACGTACATTGAATGCCTCCACTGTCATTTGCCCTTTTTCACTTGCAAAAGAGTTGATCCACTCGCATACGTAGTATCCACATAAGTTGTTTCCTTGGCCCTGTCTCCAACACTATGGACAAATGTGGGTTACGATATAGAATTTTTCTGATGTTTATTGCGAATGACATTAGTAGCGAGAGTATATTCATACCGGAAAATCAGTCACCCAATGAAGAGGCTCGATTTCACCTATGGGCAAGCCTATGTGTTTGTGGAGGTAGCGACTCCATGCAGTATTTACCACCTCGACGATATCTTGGTACTTTGATATATCTTGCCTTAACGAGTCGTACACCAAGACCTTGTGCTCCTCAATCCGAATACAAAGCAATATCCAATGAAAGCTGTGCATATACATACGTATAACCAATTAATGTTGATTATAATAGTTATTAAATAGTATTATTAATATGAAGGGATTGAAAAAAAGAGGCTAACAAAGAACGACTCATTGATGGTTGTATGACAAGAGAATGAAGGGACACATGCTATTTTTACGCAACCCCCTGTATATAACATTGACTATGTCTCTAGAATTTTGCGCTAACGATTTCTCGTGTATAATATCGGGGTCGAAGAACCCGACGTTATGGAAGTTCTTCTTTCGGCAAATTTGAATTTTTGACCTACGGGACACAAGAAAAACGGGGATCAGTCAACACACAAGGCTAAAAATAATGAAACGAGAGACAATACTTACATGCACCATACACTCATGAGGGACTTGTGAAGGGCATCTTGATGGTATAAATTGTAAAGTGCTGCAAACTCGATATATACATCATCTGCCCCCCGCCAGAAATGCTCATCTTTAATCCAAGCTGGGAACATCTCTAATTCATTAGCTTTAGATTGCACGGCATACCATTTGTGTAACTCGGCCATTTTCGTTGGTAGGAATGGTAGCAACTTTGGCCATATCAAAGGTTCACCAAGTACAAACTTTTTCTTGCCGCGTGCATTCTGTAGGGCCTCCCCAAGCAATTGAGCCCTTATTAGATCAGTTTGCAATATCATCCCAGCCATGGTCAACGGATCTCTTGATTCATCGGGACATTCTTCACGCGGCACTATCAACGGAGGGATCGATTGTTTGGACTGCTCTCCGAGCTGGGGAACGGTCTTTGCATTAAGCCGCCGATTCTTGGGGTTGCTGTAGCACTTTCTGATCTGACGATCATAATCCGACTCCCTTTCTTTCTCCTTGGTGGGATCTTTAATGAAGTGTTTAATGAAGTGTGCCTTTGCACCCGGATCTATTTCTGGCTTCTTGTTCGCAGCCTCCCTCAGTAGCTTGCGCTTCAGCAAGAAGGTTTGAAACGATTCTTCTGCCTCTTCCTCTTCTGGAGCCTTCGCTTTCTTCTTTCTTTGCTGCTTATGAGATGGTTGGACCGAAGGTACCGTGTATGCCTTCTGTCGCTGACTCTGATTCTGTTGTGCGGCTGGTGATGATGCCGGAATTGGCTCGCTTTGTCCGGCTAGATGTCAGCTTGGTCGCCATCGCCTACAATGTAATTTAATGATGATTGCTGTGCCTACTATGGTGTTTTAGTGTCGTTTCCAAGGATATCTAGCAGCTCTATTTTAATTAAGTTGCAGTGCCGATAGCTAATGCATGAGCTGCTTGATGGTGCATGAGCTCCCCAGAGACAGAAGGTATAAGTCCAGTATTTTTCAGAGGCTTGCGCCCCGTGAGCACCATTCCCTTTTCACTTAACTCTTCTCCTTCCTAAGTCTGCGTAAACATACTTTCTTTCCGTATTTACTGCCTACAGATGCAGGAATATAAAATACACTATTATTAGTTGATTTGTCCAAAGGATTGGTGCCAAAGCTATGTAGCTATGTAGGAACCCGAGTTAATCTCTCAGAAACTGAACCAGTAAATGAACATTATGTGTCCTCGAGTTCATTGGTAAACTGTGTCAAGCATACGAGGTCGTCAGTTGTGGTCTCTTAACAACAATAACTGTGAAACAGCTGTGCTAGCTGTGCATCACACTGAGATAGCATGATCACCTTGGCCATGATAATCAAACAAAGCAATGATAATTTTTAGGTGCCAAAGATCATGATCTATGAGATTGTGGAATTGCTAAGCAGGAGCTAAATCCCTGGCAATTTTGTTATATTCAAGTGGAAGAGTCACGGACCAGAAGAATCTTTGGAATGCTGAGGTCTCAGCTAAATTATTAGATCCATTCATTCAAAATATTTACAAAGCAAACTAAACAAAAATTATAAAAACATGATATTAGTAAATGTAACATGATATCATGTTAACACAGAAGGGTTGAAATTTAACTTGCACTCTTTGCAGTCAAGTAAACACTGTGAGCACTGTGAACACAACCATGGAAAAGTAGGGGTTTTGATATTTCATACTGAATATGACTTTTGAGTCATGAACAATGCATACAGAGTAGTGATTACAGATGACCCTACTATGCAGATCAAATGTAATTCTTCTTTCTCCCTCTCATATTCACAATGTTTGGATGAACCAGAGCTCCAAAACCAACAGTAATCATTTAGGATGCGGAAAGTGTTGTGTAAGCTGCAAAACCCATGCAATTTCTTGGGCTAAATTGTCACTCCCAAATGTTTTGTTTTTTTCTAACTGAAAATAGCAAGTGAATCGAATGAGATCAAAATTTGATGGCATTACATGCTCCAAGAACATTTAATTCAGAATTGTAGTTACATGCATTTGCTTATTGTTTGGTTCAGAATTGTAGTCTATCAAAATTGAAGATTAATTGTAAACATACAAGAATTGTATCATTTGGCTCCCAAAACCATGGATTAGTGAGGGCAAGAATCAGTTCGGATCAAAATACCTAGAGGTCGGGGCGGCGCACGGGGCCGGGGGCAGGGCGGCGTCGGGGTGCCGAGGACGACGAGGTTGGGGCGCGGCCTTGGACAGCGGGGGCAGGGCGGCGTCGGGGACGAGCCGGAGGTCGCGCCGGCGCGGCAGCCTGGGGACGCGCGAGGGATGCGCGGCCGGCACGGTGTGCCGGGCCGGGGAGGTCGACGGGGACCCGCGCCGGCGCACGCAGGCGAGGGTTGGCCAGGGATCCACGCGCGGCCGCGGGGGCGGGGGCGGGGGCGGTGGCGCACGGGGCCGGTGCAGGGCGGCTTCGGGGGGCGCCGCGTCGGAGACGAGGTGGCGGCACGCGCACGGGGCCGGGGTAGGGCGGCGTCGGGGTGCCGAGGACGACGAGGTCGGGGCGGCGGTGGCAGGGCAGCACCGGGGACGAGGCGCCGGAGGACGTCGTGCCGGCGCTGCGGTCGGAGCAGGGGGCGCGGGCGGGCGAGCGAGCAGGGGGCGCGGGCGGGCGAGCGAGCAGGGGCGACGTCGAGGCGGCGGGTTGGGGACGACGTCGATCTGAATTTGGCGAAGGGGGTAATATGTTGGGGGATGGCTCGGTTAGTGCCGGCTGGACTTACCAGCCGGCACTAACGTGCCCACGTGACGTCAGATGGACACGTTAGTGCCAGCTGGTAATTCCAGCCGGCACTAACGTGTACCATCTGGCGGGAATTGAGAATTGGCCACGCGAGTTCCCAATTACACTAAATTTTATATGTGTAAATTTATTGATAATAGGCTTAATAATTAGAATAATATAACAAAAAATTATGTCTTATTTTTTAGCTACACAATAATTATAGTAATTATATCTACATATAAATAATAGTAATTTAAGTAAATTAACGAATATGCAACCATTATCAATTATGTGTAGTGTATAGGGTTTATATGTGTATATGTTTCTGTTATTCATAATAAATCGAAAACATTTCATTTTAATCCATGCAAAAATATTCAAAAAACTTTTCAATAGTAGCCTATGCAATGATGTAATCAATTCGCATATTACTTGATTATTTGTTTGTAATTTAATGTTTCAATGCTTCTACTAATGCAAAAATAGTGAATGTAAATAATATTTGTACTATGCAAAAATATAATATTATCTGAAGATGATATTATGTCATAATTGGACAAATACTATCAAGAATTGAGATAAATACGATGCGGTGCGTTACATTACATCACTGATTGAGAGAATTCAATATATAAATTATATAAAACTACTACTCATTATTATTATCTACTGGAACATTGATAATCTTCCTTTTGACGAAAGTGCCTTGAGCGTGATCACAACGTAAGTAAGGTGTGTCCTCTTTGGATAAGAGGATGCTAGGGTCAACGTCAACTGAGAATGGAGGAAGGTTATCAATCTGGTCATAATCTTCCGAATTGTCCGAAATATCCTCAACTCCAACTACTTTTCTTTTTCCGGGAAGAACTATGTGCCGTTTCGGCTCATTTCCAGCCTTGTCCGCTTCAGGCGTTTTATCCGACTTCTTCTTCGGTTTGCTCGACATGTCCTTCACATAGAACACTTGTGTCACATCCTTGGCTAGAACGAATGGTTCATCTTTATATCCAATCTTTATAAAGTCAACTATGGTAATCCCATACCGGTCCTTCGTTACGCCTCCTCCAGCCACCCATTCGCAACGAAATAAAGGGACAACTATGGGTCCATATTCAAGTTCCCATATCTCTTCTATGACACCATAGTAGTTGTTCTTTTCTCCATTACTGTTTACTATACACGTACGGACGCCACTGTTTTGGTTGGTGCTTTTTTTGTCTTGAGCTCTCGTATAAAATGTATACCCAATTATTTCGTACCCTTGTGTTGGCGCTCCTTAAGTACCCATTTTATCCCTTGTTTATCCTTGATAATGGCATGAATTCAATATCAAAATCACTAACCATCCTAACCCCGGCCTAATTATTGGTCATTTTCACATATGCACATATATTTTGGAGGAACTTCGTTTTTGCAGGTTTTTGGCCTATTTTGGAGCATGAAATGACGAGGCCCGTGATCGAGCGCTAACATGGAGAAAGACGAAGGCCAAAGCCCAAAGGAAGGACCAAAGCCCATGTTGATTCGAAGCACATTCATGCACATCCATCCTCCAAGAGAGCCCAAAGGACCGAGCCAACGAAGATGAGATCAAGATACTTCGGGATTAAGCAAAGCAAATGAAGATTTAAGGAAGGATTCCCTATCCTATCCTTTCCTCGAAGATATCTCCAAGATAACAACGTCCAAAGGGGTGCAATCGTGAAGGACAGAAACTCTAGAAGATGCGAGAAGTCTACACGCCAAAGATGAGACCGAGGCGAGCCCGAAAAGGGGTAGGCCGGCCGGCCTAGGCCCATGGGGCCAGCCGGCCCAGCCCTTTTCTGAGGCGGTTTGCCTTCCCCTTCGACCGGTGGCTTCCTCGGCTTATAAATAGCTCGCACCTTATTCAACTCGAGGCATTCATCCAACCAGAACTCGACGAAAACCTAGGGCCAAGACCGGAGGGAGACGACGGCCGCCGCAAGTCTTCGAAGTTGTTTAGGAGATGGCTTAGGCCATCCCTAGCCGCCATGGCCTCCCTGGTTGTGTCATGGTGGAGTTCATGAGCTAGTTGGAGTTGTCAATGGTGTATACGCGGTGGTGGCGATCCAAATGAATCTATTATGTGAGTAATGTCTTCATGTCATCCGATCTATTTAGCGATCATGTCTCTCCTCTTTCGATTTCGTTCTTGCTTTGGGTGCGCTTATTCCTAGATCTATTCTCGAGATAGATTGCATGGGGTGTTCTTGTAGCTATGGTGGCTAGAAGTTCATACCGGATCTACCCAAAGGGGGTTCGACTTGCTTCAGGGTATCCCGTTGAAAGGGGTGGCGTCGTGACAGGCCGTTGCCACTAAGTAGGTTGGGTATCGAGGGATCGGATTGGAGGTTTTGATTTAAAGAGGCTTTGGATGAGATGCATGTTGATCTTACTCGTTTAGCTAGAACTACAACTAGAATGCGTGTGATAGGTTTAGTCATGCCTTCGGTCATGCTTTATCCTTACCGATGTTCATGGATGAGATCAACCTTCGTACATCACTCATATCTATCAAAGGTTCACCTTTTATATGCAATTAATGCTTCATGTTAGGATAGATTCGTTAGATTAGATGGAAAACCCTAGTAAGTTCATTGTCGATCCACGGATTGATAAACCTTGGGGGAATACTCTAAGGGAAAAGCTACCACGAACCGTGCGCTTGCGGTATACAAATCGGGGGCGTTAGTGAACGTCAACAAGCTTTTCTGGCGCCGTTGCCAGGGATCGGCAACTCGAACCCTAGGGCGATCTATCTAGTTTTTGGACTAACCCTAAATTTTATTATTGCATATACTCTTGTTTTCTTGTTCGTGTCCTTGAAAGCAGGTGGAAAAAGCTAGACACCAAACTTGGGCTTCGAGAAGTCCACAACCCGCTCCAACAAACTTCGACAATCGACGACAAGACGATCGAGGAGTTCTCGACATCAACATCGAAAACCCTAGATCCACTTCGACAAGATGTGAATAACATCAAGTTTCGCTCTTTAGTGGTAGGTGCTAACTTTTGTTAGTGGCCCAGCATCCGCTATCGAGTCCCCACTCCCTAAAGCAAAAGATGATAAATAAGGTACGCCGCCGTGTCAATTGATTTTAAAGACTAATGTTTTTGGGAAGATTTGATTGCTCAAGCAATAGGTATGAAGCATGTCTGAAAACAAAATCGTGCGATTGGATCATCATCATCTATGAAGTGTCGCTGTTGTGATGAGTTTTTCGTCCAAGATCAGATATGTGCCATGAGGAAATAATAGATTATTATGAAGTTCCGTCAAGTCTTCTTTCCAACGCATCAAAAATCATTAATTTTGGAGATCGGTGTGAAGAGTTATGGAAAGATCTTTCAACGCTGCGCGTTCTGAAATCTCTCGGGACGAAGCGTAGCGCCGGAGTAAAACAAGCATAACTTTTTCATCCGAGGTCCAATTTGGGTAAATGACCACTTGTTGGAAACATGATTTGATACACCTCACAATGAGCTTGGAGTTTGGTACATGTTCTGCACTGGACAAAGGAGCAATTCAATGAAGAAAGGTGCAGCAGCAAACAACGGAGAAAGTGATGACTATGTCAAAGGATGATTGGAAGGCTGAGTGCACAAACGATGATGATTTGAAGTTGACCAAAGCTGGAGGCAACAAGTTTAGAAGAATCATGACACCACCTATCTTCTCCAGTGGGATGCTCGATATACTTCTAGTCGAGTGATGCTATCAAGGAAGAAAACCGTTCAGATCATCAACATAAAGCACGGGAGCCTCCACTAATCCTGATACCTTGGGTAAAGCAAGAATCATGGAGAAAACACATCATTGAAGCCATGCTATGTGCTGGTAAATCAATGGTGATGACCTTGAAGCCAAGGACGCACGACAAGACGCTCCAAAGACCACATGATTGAGATCATTGACATCTTCGGATGAATTCACAAGAAGATACAATTCTCATCAATATTCTGCTCGACCTCAGAAGAAAATTGCAGTATATTTTTGGATATTCAAAAGCTCCACGAAGTTCTGATTCCAACGAATCAAGAATGAAGTCAATCGAAGTTTCCCACAAGAAGTTATGGCCAAAACATCAAAAGTCGTGCACTCTGAAATTTTCTAGCAGCACGCAGCGCTAAAGTAAAATGGTCATAACTCTCTCGTTTGGACTCCGTTTAAAGCGAGTGACCACTCATTGGAAAGGTAATTTCATAAACATTTCAATAGATCTATATTTTGGTATATGTTCTGTTGAGGGTACAGGAGAGATTCTACGAAGAAGAGGCAGGCGCAACGCGATGAGAACAAGATAGAAAAGATGACGATGACAACAATGAAGAGGAGCTTGGGCGATGTTTTCATCAAGCGTACATGATAAAATTCAGAGGATTAGAGCAGAGGAAGAACCCCAATGACATTGGCAAATGAAGGCACAAGCGGTCGACCTTAGACAAATGAAGATGTTGCAAACAAACCACGACGGATTACAAGAGCGCAACATTCAACACATGGAGACGTGAGAAGCAAATCACGACGGACCACGAAGAGTGCATCAAGATGACATCTCGCACAAAGCACCACGACTCCAATGAGTATGAAAAAGCTCCGAGGCTAAGGTATACAGTGAATTCTCAAGCTTCTATTGGTTTTGTCGATAATCGTTAAAAATCTCATGCTCGAACCAATAGTCGGAATGAAAGTTTAAATTCTATGCCTTGTTCTTTTCATGATGATGGGCTAGAGTTTCTTGAGAATGTTGATTTCATGCTTAAAGAACCTCTGCCTAATGATGAGCTCCGCGCTATGCAAGAAACACATGCTGCATTTAATTACACCATGTCTTGTTGATGAAAATTAATTAAGGATGTGATTATGTTGCATATGTTTACAAATAATTGCAAATCTCGATCTTGCTTTGTGCTTGGTCAAGCTCATGACCCTAAAAGAGCACATGTCGGGAGAAGCCCCGAATTTCACTAACCATGCAGGACAAGAAACTCAAATGATGAGGAGGGAAACTGTGCCCAAAATTTTGAACATCATCATCAACATCTTCAAGTTTCAAGAACGGAGGTCGCTAAGCCTCATCAATTTTGTGCACAAGTCCAGAGGTTTACAATGCAAGAAAGTTGAATATTCAGGATCTCCATCAAGTCCTCGGTTCAACGCATCCATGATCGATACAATTGAAAACCCACGGGAGGAGCTATGTCTCAAACATCGGAGATGCACGTGCTGAAATCAGCACGAGGCAGATTGCAGTAACGGGGAAAAATGGGCATAACTCCCTCAATTGGAATGCGTTTTGGGTAAATGAAGACTTGTTGGAAAGAAGAATTCGTGCACCTTGCATTGGATCAATTGGTTGGTGCAACTTCCAATCTGGACAGAGAGGAAAATCCGTGAAAAGAAAGGTAGCGATGAAGGACAACAAAGAAGGAGGTGATCATGATGTGAGAGACGATTGGGCAAGTTTTCCATTAAGCGTGATTGATCATGTCCAACATGGGAAGTGGAATAAGAGCTGCATGGAACACCTTCACCTCTTGCATGAAGGACCATGGCTTCGCATCAATGAGAAGGTATGTAAGAAAGTCGAGCTCTATGACTTTAAATGAAGCGCTTTGCGGGAGGCAACCCGATCTTTTATTTTATATATTAATATGACCGTCTAAATTGCACTCTTTAATCGGAATATCAAGTAACATTGTACCATTGCTCTAACAAAAACCACAACTTCATGTTGTTCATTCTAAATGTTATTGACGGGGCACTTTGTTATTTGCTCTTGGGAAATTTGTAGACCTTTTTCTGTGCCTATTAGTGTTTAGAGTCTTTTTATTTATGTCTTTTTAGAGAGATTTATGAAGCATTGCACCACCCTTTGATTCTAAACTTGTGGCTAGTTAACTTAGGCTAACTTTTTGTTTTGTTTTAGACCACCTCATCATGTCATATCATTTTGTTCACCCACCCCGTGTTGCATTGCATACCATGTTGTTCGTCTCACCCTTGCATTGCATGTTGCATTTAAAAAAAACTTTTCTAAAAACATTGACTAGCCTCGCTTTTGAGATCCTAAAACCCTTAGGAAAACCACTCATAGAGCAATCCTAAAACCATAGGTTATGTTTTTCATTCAAAAAAAATCTAACTTTTGTTTCTCTCTAGTTTTTTTGAAACCACCTTAGATAGAATTTTTATACCCAACTCTCTCTCTTCAAAATTTTTGTTTTAAGACCAAAATATAGGAAATCCATAAACCGACTTCTAAAACCTTGTTAGCTCGGTTGCTTGACCCTTTTTTGATAAATAACCTTTTTCATTGGCAAAAGCCTCACTTCTTATGAAGTGCCGCGAAGACTTTTTGTCACTCTCAGCAATTGTTTTTGAATAAACTAGCTGCGGAACAACATCGAAAGGTCCTTTCAACCTTGCTAACACTTGTTTTTGCTAACTTTGCATTTGCACTTTGCGTCCATTCCATTGTTCATGCACTCATTTTGCTAGCTTGGTCTCAACTTTATTGATGAAAGCTTTCATATCCATGTTAATGCTTCACGTGAGCATTTTTCTTTTTGCAATCTTGTGTAAACATGGTGTTTAGACATGATTGAAGACCATCATCATTTAGTTACCAAGCTATGAGGTTGCATTTGGTTGGTTTATAAGCTTTGCAATGCGCTTTATTTTTTTTCTTGTGCTATGAAGGCCTTTTGATCTTGGGATAGACATGGTGTTTTGACCTTTGTTAAATAAGTCTTTGTGGCTATGGAGAAGTTCGGCAACCTAGTTGTAAACATGGTGTTTAGAACTAGGTGTAAATATTGTCTTTGTTTATATACCTTCCTCTCATTTGCATTTACACTAGCACACACGTACACTCACTAGTTTCGCTAAGCTAACTTTGCCACATTTTGAGATTTTAGGAATGGTAGGTTTGTTGGCATTTATTTCTACTCCCGACCATCACCCCGGGGGTAGTGTGTGTTTAAAATATTTTGCAGGTATGAAGAAGCGCTCCCATGAGTTCAAGACCAAAAGAATTTCAATCAAGATCGTCAACATCGTCGAAACCCGAGAAGGACACAGCTGTTTTCATCAATTTGAGAACATGTTCAGAGCTGTACAAGAAGCAAAAAGTTGATATTCAGGAGCTCCATCAAATTCACATTCCAACGCATTCAAGATCAATGAATTTGAAGACCCGTACAAGGAGATATGGCAAGAACATTGGACGTTGCACGTTCTGAAATTCGTCGGGACAGATTGCAGCGCTGGGATAAAATGGACATAACTCTCTTGTTCGGAATCAATTTTGGGCGAATAAGGACTCGTTGGAAAGAAAAATTCGTGCACTTCGCAATGGAGCAATGTTTTAGTACAGGTTCTGTTCTGGAAATTGAAAAAAAAATTCGTGAAGATGAGGCAGCAATGAGACAACGAGGAATTGAAGGTGGCGACGATGACGTGAAGCAATGATTGGGACCATGACTTAGTACAAGAAGAAGTTGAAGGAAATTGAGGCAACAACGGTGAAGACACATTGAAGATGATATTCATACACATGAGGGAAGGACTTTAAGAATTTCAAGATGGTCCATCTTCTCCTTCCACGCCTAGCATCATGCTAAGCATGGGGGAGGATTTCGTGGACAAGGAAGAAAGATCTCATGGAGTAAGATAATCACGGTTGCCACAAGATTCTTATGATTCTTCTTCCATGCTTAGCACAATGCTTAAGTATGGGGGAGGCCGCGCTACACTTCATTACGAGCATCGAGAAGGACGGTAATTCTTCCTCAACTCTCTCTTTTTCTAAATGCTTGTACATATATGCCTTAAACCATAGATGCAACCTTTGTATATATCTCTCAACCTATCACATGGCTTCTAGGAGGACAACCTAGTTTTGTTTTTATTTTCAATAAGTGTAGGATCACCATCACTTTGTGCTCACCACATTGATATATTTTGGCAATGCCTTATGCTTATGGAAAAATGATGAAAGTTGCTGCTTTGTTTTACCTACGCTATGTTGTATATGACTTGACCATTTGCTCTCAATTAAATGGAATTAAAATGATTAAATACCGGCTCTTTTATTTGTGGAGGTTAAATGACTAAATTCTAAACCCACATATTTTATGTTGCTCTTTGATTTAAGTCTACCGATGACCTTACACCTTGTGTTGTTTAATTTGAAAACTTAATTCCTATGCTATCTACATTTGTGAATCTCTTGCAAAGTTCTACCTACCAAAGCCTATAGAAGCATATTCTTTCATGATGAAACCTTTAGATTGCAAACTTATATTTTGATGAGTTGGATTAAGATTGATTTCTTTGGTACGAGACTAAAAAGCTGGTCATTCCGTTTTTTTTAATCTTCTTTTTGCTAGCCTATTTATCCATGCATTGTGAGTTTCTACTTCGGGAATTTTACAAACCTCGCTGGATATCCACCCTAAACCAAAAATATCTTTTTGTGATTACCTCCTTGACCACAACCCAATTTGAGTATGGATTATCATTTCGACGGAATCAAAAGAATCAAGGGCACCATATAAAGAAAAGTTTGGGAAGACAAGGCTCCCCGGAGATACTTTGATGCCTAATAGAATCGCGACTTGGCTTTGGGTTTGCTTTGCTCTTGCATGGTATACCTAGAGTACATCAACTATCATGTTCTTGTTGTTCGTTACCGATTATCCTCGTGTAGTGACAGTATGCGGGAGGGAAATGTTTTGATCCTGGAACACACCTTCAAGCGGTTTTACGAAGAAGAAGGTGAATTTGATATACTTACCCTAGCTAGTTGGTTCTCCCACTATTCATACTCGAGGACGAGCATTCGTTCAAGCATGGGGGGATGGCTGGGTAAGTATTCTATGTTATCAAAAGTTCTAAGGAGCAAAAAGAAAGAAAAAATGAAAAATGAAAAAAGGGGAGAAAAGAAAAAAAAAAGAGAAGAATAAAATGCTCCTTAGTTCTTTTTGGTTTCATTAATTTTCCAAGTTACTTTGAAGAATTATTCCATACTCAAATCTTCCAACCATGTGCAATCCGATAACGAGAACTTCATTTGTGTCTCGGGATCATCCATTTGCCACTTGCACATGTCCACCTATCTAAATGTGTGTGTTTCATCTTTCCCCTCTCCAACATTATTTTTCAATGGCCTTTTTGACTAGTCTCGGTAAATCCAATAGATCTCTCTCTTAGTTTGACAATATTTCAGATATAATGTTTTGCTAGGATTGTTTTTACCTACCAAGATCCACATAAGCCTTCCACTTTTATATATGAGTAGAATAGGTTGAAAACAATCTAATGTAGGCTTGAGCGACTTGATGAGATGAGTATTTCCATGATCTTTTACAAGAGAACCTCACTTATGTTTGATATGCATTCTTTTGAAAACTCTTCACGATGAAACAAGGTAAAGGTTTGAAGTTCGCTTAAGTTTGAGAGCATTGCATTTATTTATTATTGTGGCTTGTTCTTTAATTGCTAGTCTATCTTCCACAATGAAAAAGTAGCCGGTTACAACATGAACTTAAATGCTAAATACTTGAGAGAGCAATATGTCTTGTTATGTATGACTAAGTGCAGAGAAGACATTGAGGGGCAACGCTGATTTCTTTATAAGCAAAGCTCCTGGACTTACTCGAGGACGAGCAAGGTTTAAGCATGGGGGGAATGTTGGCGCTCCTCAAGTACCCATTTTATCCCTTGTTTATTCTTGATAATGGCATGAATTCAATATCAAAATCACTAACCGTCCTAACCCCGGCCTAATTATTGGTCATTTTCACATATGCACATATATTTTGGAGGAACTTCGTTTTTGCAGGTTTTTGGCCTATTTTGGAGCATGAAATGACGAGGCCCGTGATCGAGCGCTAACACGGAGAAAGACGAAGGCCAAAGCCCAAAGAAGGACCAATGCCCATGTTGATTCGAAGCACATTCATGCACATCCATCCTCCAAGAGAGCCCAAAGGACCAAGCCCACGAAGATGAGATCAAGATACTTCGGGATTAAGCAAAGCAAATGAAGATTTAAGGAAGGATTCCCTATCCTATCCTTTCCTCGAAGATATCTCTAAGATAACAACGTCCAAAGGGGTGCAATCGTGAAGGACAGAAACTCTAGAAGATGCGAGGAGTCTACACGCCAAAGATGAGACCGAGGCGAGCCCGAAAAGGGGTAGGCCGGCCGGCCTAGGCCCATGGGGCCGGCCGGCCCAGCCCTTTTCTGAGGCGGTTTGCCTTCCCCTTCGACCGGTGGCTTCCTCGGCTTATAAATAGCTCGCACCTTATTCAACTCGAGGCATCCATCCAACCAGAACTTGACGAAAACCTAGGGCCAAGACCGGAGGGAGACGACGGCCGCCGCAAGTCTTCGAAGTTGTTTAGGAGATGGCTTAGGCCATCCCTAGCCGCCATGGCCTCCCTGCGTGGTTGTGTCATGGTGGAGTTCATGAGCTAGTTGGAGTCGTCAATGGTGTATACGCGGTGGTGGCGATCCAAATGAATCTATTATGTGAGTAATGTCTTCATGTCATCCGATCTATTTAGCGATCATGTCTCTCCTCTTTCGATTTCGTTCTTGCTTTGGGTGCGCTTATTCCTAGATCTATTCTTGAGATAGATTGCATGGGGTGTTCTTGTAGCTATGGTGGCTAGAAGTTCATACCGGATCTACCCAAAGGGGGTTCGACTTGCTTCAGGGTATCCCGTTGAAAGGGGTGGCGTCGTGACAGGCTGTTGCCACTAAGTAGGTTGGGTATCGAGGGATCGGATTGGAGGTTTTGATTTAAAGAGGCTTTGGATGAGATGCCTGTTGATCTTACTCGTTTAGCTAGAACTACAACTAGAATGCGTGTGATAGGTTTAGTCATGCCTTCGGTCATGCTTTATCCTTACCGATGTTCATGGATGAGATCAACCTTCGTACATCACTCATATCTATCAAAGGTTCACCTTTTATATGCAATTAATGCTTCATGTTAGGATAGATCTGTTAGATTAGATGGAAAACCCTAGTAAGTTTATTGTCGATCCACGGATTGATAAACCTTGGGGGAATACTCTAAGGGAAAAGCTACCACGAACCGTGCGCTTGCGGTATACAAATCGGGGGTGTTAGTGAACATCAACACCTTGGTATTGCTGGACAGTGATTGATGGTCCCCTGGCCAGCCATTGAAGTTCTTGATCAACTGTATTGTTGCCCAATAATTTTAGTCTGAACCAACCGTCAAAAGTTTTTATATGTTGGTGTGTAATCCAAGCAAGATTCTTCTGTGGATTTTCAGACTGTATAATATTCATGTGCTCATCAATATATGGAGCCACCTTGGATGAATTCTGAAGAACCGTGAAGTTTGCTTGGCTGAATTCACTACAAGGGATGTTCACATTACATTTCTTTCCTAGTGTGCCTTTTCCCTTTAGTCGCCCCTCATGGTGTGACATGGGGAGCCCAATCGGATTGAGATCAGGAAGATAGTCAACGCAAAACTCAATGACCTCCTCTGTTCCATAGCCCATAGCAATGCATCCTTCTGGGCGAGAACGTTTACGCACGTACTTCTTCAATACTGCCATGAACCTCTCGAAAGGGAACATATTGTGTAGAAAAACAGGACCCAGGATAGTTATTTCTGTCACAATATGAACTAGAAGGTGTGTCATAATATTGAAGAAGGAAGGTGGGAAGACCATCTCGAAGCTGACAAGACATTCGACAATGTCTTTCTGCAGCTTTATTAGATTATTTGGATTAATTGCTTTCTGTGAAATTTCATTCATGAATGCACAAAGCTTTACAACTGCCAATCTCACATTTTCTGGTAGAACACCTCTCAGTATAACCGGAAGTAATTGTGTCATCAGAATGTGGCAGTCATGGGACTTCAAGTTTTGGATTTTCTTCTCTTTCACATTTATTATGCCCTGTATATTTGAGGAGTACCCAGACGGGACCTTGATACTGTTCAAGCAATCGAACATACTTTCCTTCTCCTCTTTGCTCAGATTATAGCTGGCAGGTTTTAAATAGTGGCATCCTTTGTCTCTCTTCTCGGGTTGCAAGCCTTGTCGTCCAGCTAGCATCCACATGTCGCGCCTTGCTTCCAATGTGTCTTTTGACTTACCATACACTCCCAGAAAGCCTAGTAGGTTGACGCAAAGATTCTTCGACAGATGTATCACATCAATTGCGTTGCGAACCTGTAAGACTTGCCAATAAGGTAGGTTCCACATTATAGACTTCTTCTTCCATATTGGAACATGTCCCTGGTCATCCTTCGAAACAGGTTGGCTACCGAGACCCTTTCCAAATACTACCTTCACATCCTTGATCATCGAGAACACACGCTTTCCATTACGGAACAGAGGCTTAGGACGAGTTTTGGGCTCTCCTTTGAAATGCTTCCCTTCGGTTCTTAGGGGGTGATTGGTAGGAAGGAATCGGCGATGGCCCATGTATACGCACTTCTTACAGTGTTTCAAATAAATGCCATCGGTTTCATCATAACAGTGGGTGCAAGCCATGTATCCCATGTTCGATTGTCCAGAAAGTTTTGCAAGTGCAGGCTAATCATTGATGCATACAAAAAGCAAAGCTCGGAGGTTGAAAGACTCCTGTTTATACTCATCCCACACATGTACTCCTTCTTCTTTCCAGAGCAGTAAGAGATCATCCATCAAGGGTTGCAGGAACACATCAATATCGTTGCCAGGTTCTTTTGGCCCTTCTATAAGCACCGGCATCATGATGAACTTACGCTTCAGGCACAACCAAGGAGGAAGGTTGAACATACATAGGGTCACGGGCCATGTACTATGAGCGCTGCCAAACTCACCATACGGATTCATTCCATCCGCACTTAGAGCAAATCTTATATTCCTTGGGTCGTTGTCAAATTGAGGATACTCTCGGTTAAGGTTTCTCCACTGGGACCCATCTGCTGGGTGTCTGATCATGTGATCCTCCTTACGGTCTTCTTTGTGCCACCGTATCAACTTAGCATTATCCTTGTTTTTGAAAAAGCGCTTCAGATGTGGTATTATAGGGAAGTACCACACCAACTTTGCAGGAACTCTCTTCTTTACCGGCTGCCCATCAACATCACCTGGATCATCTCGCCTGATCTTATACCGCAATGCGCTACAAATAGGACAAGCTTCCAAGTTCTCGTATTCGCCGCGATACAGGATGCAGTCGTTAGGACATGCGTGAATCTTCTGCACATCCAATCCAAAAGGGCAAACCATCTTTTTAGCTTCGTATGTTGTTGACGGCAGTTCATTACCCTCAGGAAGCATGTTCTTTACAATCTTTAATAGCTCACCAAATCTCTTATCGGTGACACCATTAGTTGCCTTCCATTTCAGCATCTCTAGCGTGGTACCCAACTTCTTCTGCTCCGGTTTGCAACTAGGGAACAACGGCCTTTTGTGATCCTCCAACATCTTCTCGAACTTTAATGCCTCCTTCACAGTTTCACTGTCTTTCTGTGCATCAAGCAACGCCTGACCTAGCTCGTCAGGTGACTCCTCTTGTGCAACATTTGCTTCACCCTCGTCCATTGGTTCATCTTGAAAGCCACCTGCTTCATGAACCCATGCCCAATCTGGAAGATTGTTATCACCATCGTCATCTTCTTCATTATCTTCCATCATAACTCCAACTTCGCCGTGCTTAGTCCAAAGGCTATAGTTACTCATGAAACCATTCAAGGCCAGGTGATTCCATAGAGTATCTCTTTTTCGGAATTCCTTTTTATTTTCGCAAACACTGCATGGACAATACATTAAACCCTTTGGCGACCTATTTGCCATTGCCGCCTTGAGAAAAGAATCTAAACCCTGAATCCACGCCGAGGTGCTCCAGCTTCCGTGCATCCATTGCCGGTCCATCTGTACAAATTAAAAAAAATCATGCTCATTATCCCTAAAAAGTAAAAACAGGTTACTATGAAGTAATTCAAAAAAAATGTAAATGTGTCATAGGCCACCTATCTAGTAAATTTAAACTAAATAGCAAAATAAATTGGCACAATAACATATACACATGTCACCATGAAATAATTCAAAAAAATCATTCTAAATGTGTGATAGTCAAACTATATAGTAATCATTATCTAAAAAGCAACAAATCAATTCTACCTTGCTCAAATTAATGAACAAATTAATAAATCATGCCCATTTCCCTCATCCTTAAAATCCTTAAAATTTTGCATAATAACATATACACATGTCCCCGTGAAATAATTCAAAAAAATTACTCTAAATGTGTCATAGTCAAACTATCTAGAAAACCTTCTCTAAAAAGTAACAAATTGATTCTATTTTGCTCAAATTAATGAACAAATCGGAAAATTATGCTCATTTTTCCTCAACCTTAAAATCCCCATTTTCTTTATCTAGAAAGCATGAAACAAAGAATAAACACCGTGAAAAGAAGAGTGAAAGAAGCTACTAACCTTTGGTGCACTTGGATGTGTGAAATCCTCACAAATTTGGGGCGAAATGGGCAGCACCTCCCCTCTAACACGCCATGAGAGAGAGGAGGAGCTCGGCCAAATGAAATGGTCGGGCTGGGGAAGAAGGAGTGCCTGGCTTATGCGGGGCAAGTTAGTGCCGGTTGGTGGTTTTAGCCGGCACTAAGTGTGTATGTTTAGTGCCGGCTAGAACTACCAGCCGGCACTAATATGCAATTGACCAAGTTAGTGCCGGCTAGAATTCCCAGCCGGCACTAACGTGTCTTTTGACCATTGTGGCAGACGGGCTGACCGTTGGGGGATGGCACGTTAGTGCCGGCTGGAGTGTCTAGCCGGCACTAACGTGCCCGCTTTGTACGGTTCATACACGTTAGTGCCGGCTCCTATTGGACCGGCACTAACGTGCTGGTACCAATGTACCATTCTCCAACAGTGACCATTGCTAAAGCTGTCAAACATGTCGCAGCAGAATATTCCCGATGACAATCACAATAAATTCATAAGCATGTGGGAGATGAGCCTTTCAGGTTGAGTGACTCGTACTGTAAATTAAGTCTGAAATTGGGTTCATTCAAAATGTTTGCAACAAAAATATTACTTTATGCTGGCTAGTTGTAAACTAATGCACATGCCCATTTTTAAAATATTGTATATATTACAACGTAAACCCAATTTAATCTTGAACGAGAACGTAATTGACACAGGAACCTGTACCAAGGCGGATCACAAATTCATAAGCACATCGTGCAAATAAATATACACTAGCGTCAAAATGCTAGCGAGCCTACCCCTACCTGTGGTGGGTCTCCGCGATGCCCATGAGGTTGAGGTAGTGCGAGAAGGCCCGGGCGACGCAGAGCGCGTCCTCGAGGGGCATGGCGGCCAGGTCGGCCTCCAGCTGGCGCTCGACGACGGCCGCCGTGTCCTCCATCCCCGCCGCGCGCATGGAGACGGCGCTCTGGTCGATTGGACGATCGATCGCGCGCCGACCGAACGATTGTCAGATCATCAGTTAACATAACATACATCGAGCGCAGCGCGGTGCGAGTACGGGGGGTGATGAGATCGATCGATAAATGTGGTGGCAAACGGCCAAACCCAGTGCATGATCTACGGCGATGCGACGGCGGAGCGGATCGCAGGTACCTGCGCGAGGATGCGGTTGCGCTCGAGGATGTGGATGAAGCGGGGGCCGAGCTCGCGGAGGAGGACGTCGTGGAGGAGGGTGGCGAGGAGGCGGCAGTCATCCTCGAACGCCTGGAACGATATCCCCTCCGCGATGTCGTCCGTCGTGTCCAGCATCCTCCTGCCCCTTCCTCCTCCTCCTCGAGATCGACCGACGGGTAAATGGATTGATCGAGAAGAGAAGGGACGTGAGATGGAATGGAACTCTGTGTGTGTTACGCGAGAGTGAGGGAGGGGATCGATCAATTCCCTGCGAGCCATTAAAAATGTTTCCAATTCCATGCATGCCACGGAAAAACTTCTCGCTGTGCCAACCGACCATCGATCTAATTTTGCTTGGACTCACGTACTACTACTGTTAGATTTTGATGGAACGGCGGCTAACAGCAGCTTCAAATATCTCTTTTACCCTTCCTGCAAGTGGGTCCTGCATGTCAGTCTTCTCCCTCACCTTCCGACCTCTCCCTCTCTCCTTCTACCTCGCCGGCGCCCCCGCCCGCCGTGAGCGCGCGCCGGCCTCCCTCCTCCTCCTGCTCTTATCCCCAACGGTCCACCACCGCACCGCACCGCCTCCGTTCCCCATCTCCTCCACCACCAAACCCTAGCCGCCTCCCTTCGCCGCCACCGCCGCTGACCGGTCATGTCTTCTTCGTCCTCCGACGCGGCTCGGGACGATGTCTCCTCCCCAGACCTCCCTTCGGTAGCCGCGCCCGTCGTCGCCGCCGCGGCCGCGGCCTCCTCGATGGGAGGCATGGGGCTCTGCGCAGGGCCCTCCGGGCGGAGGCTGCCGCCGCCAGGCTTGACGCACGAGGAGACCCTCACGCTCATCGAGAAGCTCCAAGTCCAAGTCCGGCGTGCAGTGCTGCCACAAGATCGAGAAGCTCCGAAAGCGGTACCGCACTGAGCGGTCGCGCTCCGCCGGCCGGTCCAAGGGCCCCCGCCCGCCTCGCCGGCCGGAGCTGGAGCTCGCCCGGCCCGCCTCGCCGGCCGGAGCTGGAGCTCGCCCGGCCCGCCTCGCCGCCGGAGCTGCAGCTCCCCCCACCTGCTCGCCGGTTGGAGCTGCACTTGCCCCCACCCGCTCGCCGCTGGAGGAAGCCGCACCGGCATGATTTTCGCCGCTGCACCACCGCTGGAGGCTAGAGATTGGAAAGGGTAAAATTGACATTTGTTCCTCCTATTTCTGTTATCTTTTGGTCAAAACGGACAGTCAACTGACAGAAGTAGACGGTGGTGGCACATGAGTCAACAGAAAGTTGGACTGTTGGTTGAGTGGGAACAGCAATTTTTTTAGTGGTACGTGAGGAATTGAGAATTTTTATAATGGTATGGAGGGAATGGCCTCTTATTCAGGGAGACGACGCACAGCAGCACAGGTGGAGGAGGAGGAAAAACCGGAGGGCGCGGACAACCGAAATAGAAGGTGATACTGCATGACGCAGTGAGGCATCCATTGATTACTCGACAAATTATTTCATCACCTATTCATCGTTTTCTTAATGAAATAATTGCATTTTTAGAACTGCAAACACTGATCCATCGGTAAATGATAATGTGGGATCATTTGTATATGAAACGTGCCCGTTTTTTCATCGTGGGCTTTTCCAAGTTAGCCAAGCTAGACAATGACATGTGGGTCTGTCATGCAAATCTGATTGATTTACCACATGGAAAGATGTTAAAATCAGAAAATGTTTGTACATCCAACATCCATAGTCATTTTGTTCAAAAAAAAAACATCCATAGTCATACTAAGCTGTCGTTTTCCCCAAAACAACCATGAACCTTTCCGAAATATGATTGGATTAATGGTTGGATTTATTTATATATCATCATAAAAAAGTTTAAGGGATATGAAAGTATTTTTTGTGTTTGATAGTTGAAGAGGCGTGGTGGTATGGTTTGTGTCCTCAGTATGAATCATAACTAGGTGATTCCCCGCGTGTTGCTGCGGGACTTCAAATATAGAAGGAAGATTATTTTAGCTAAATAAAAGATTAACGACAGAATAGCACTCGTAAAGTATGACTGTATGAGACAATTTTTTTCTTTTTATTTCTTTATACTTTTTTCTTTTTCCCTCTCATTTTATTTTTTCCTATTTATTTTCTCTACTTTTCCTTTTCTCCTTTCATTTCTTCTTCTTTTTTCTTTTTCTCACTTTAATCCTTATTCTTGTATTCTTAGGCTGACCTCAGCAGCATCCCGCGGAGCGCGGACGCGGAGGCGTGGAGGCATCGAGAAGATGAGGTGGCGGGCGGGTGGGCGGAGGTGGCGGGGCCGGGGGCAGGCCACGTGTGCGGTGGCGACGACAGGGGGATGCTGCTGAGTTCAGCCTTATTATTATATTATTCTTTACCCACCTCTTTTCCTCCCCATCAGAAACCCATAAAAAAGGAGATTGAAAACCAAACACCTTGAAGATGAGCGTAAACATCACCAAAGACCTTTTATCTCATTTTTTTTCTAGATGCTGCTCTGGTTGGGGAGCGAACGGCGGGCATGGAGGTTGCAGCCCTACAGCATGGCGGCGGCATTACCGAAGATGGAAGTCGACGGTGCCCTTAGCTACAGCCGTGCCAAGTAGGGCATGGAATGCCGGAGGTGGAGTGGAGTTATTTAAACTCGATTGCAGGGACGATCTTTGGGTTTCTTCGTGTTGCAGTGACGGCCTTTGGTTTTCTTCAGCTCCTTTCAGGTGTGTTTGTTGTGGTGGAGGAATTATTTGCACTAGAATTGATGGCTTACAATAGTGACTTACGATTGTGCACAGAAAATCGGTAGAAGGCATAAATAAAATGTCATAGTGAATGATGACGTGGATAGCTTGCATGTTGAGAGAAACAGAATTAATAACTTTTAGTGGGGACTAACTTTATAGGCTTTATAGATACTACTCAACACAAACATTTGTGTTGTGTGCTAAACTCGATGGCTGTAATAAGCTCCCAATTGAGCGCGGGCGCGGTTATGTATCACAAAAGGTGACATAGTTCTCTGTTAGCACCTGAAAAAAGCAGCATGCACACACGCACGAATTTATTATATTCCATTATCTTGGTTAAATTGTCGAGGACACGATTAATGGGGGAGAGAGAGGAGTACCCTTTCCGTCCTGTAATATAAAGTATTCTGGCAATTTTAGAATAGATTAAGGGAGAGAACAATAGACACATGTATCATCCAAGAGCTCTTAGTTTACCAACTGTAATTAAAGTTGTTCTTAAGCGAGGGAAGGAATAAAAAAAAGATAAGCTAAGAGCCATGGATAATCAAATGATTTCTTTAATACATGTCCAAAACTCCTAGAATAACTTATATTCAAGTGCAAAACTTGAACCTTTCGATACCTTACATTCTAGAACGGAGGGAGTACGCATGCATACGACCAAAATCAAGACAGTAAAATCATTCTAGGTGGAATAAGGTTTGAAACTAAAGTACCATAAATATCAAACAACTATCAAACTAAATTCTGATTGCACCAGTATATTTCTTAAGATAAGATCTTTTAAATAAGGCTGCACTTAACTATATTTGAATGATAGTTTTTAGGAATATATTTGTATATTAATCTAGAACCGTTTGACTATTGTGAACAAATACTTGAACAATGAGAACAAATATTTTTTTGTGACCAAATGTTTAAATATGATGAGCAAACAATAGTATATTTTATTTAGCATCGCGAACAAGTTATCCTAGAAAGTGGAAAAAAGACTTCACAACCAAGCAAATTGTTCTACGTAGAGAAGAAATGTAATATCACAAATAAATTATTCTTATAAATAAAAAGTTTAGTGTACTAAGTGAATAAATAATTTAAATTTGTGAACAAATTAGTTGATAATAAATGACAAATTTATCCATTTGGGAACAAATAGTTCACTTGGAGTCAAACACGATCATATCACAAATAAATTATTCATACAAATGAAGAACATGTAGACATGGCAAACAAATTAGTATAAAAAGGAGAAATAAAACAAAGGAAAAAGTCTAAATTACTCCCCTCAACTATAGCTAAAGTCTGGATAACCCTCTAAACTATAGTTTGGTTCATTTAACCCACCAAACTATGCTCTTTGGTTCAAATTACCTCCAAATACAATTTGTCCTTTTCATTTCTACATGCATAGAAAGAGTTTTAAGTTGAAATTTTATAAGATGATAGTACACATCATAGCAAATGTTAGAAAAAATATATCAAAAAATTTTATCATTATTTTGATAGGTTATGATATTTAATAATATATAATCATTGGAGTTCAAAATTGCATGAAAAAATAATGATGATAAAAGTATAACAACTTTCTTAAATATGCATTGTGATGTCCACTACTACCCTGCAAAATTTGAAATTAAAATTTAACTTGTGTATGGAGAAACTAAAAGAACAAATTGTATTATGGGTAAAATGAACTAAATAGCATAGTTTTTTTGGGGGGGGGGTTAAATTGAACCAAGTTGTAGTTTAGGGGGTTATCCAGACTTTGGCTATACTTGAAGGGAGTAAATTAAAATTTTTCCTAAAACAAAATACAAAAGAGAAAAAAATACTATTATCAAAAATAAAGGAAAAAGGACAATAAAATATGGGGAGAGACTTCTCTAACAAACTAGTGTGATAGGATATCGCTCTAAAAACCATTATGATAGGAGATTATGGAGATAACTACCAATTCTCTCAAATAAAGTTAAGTGTGACTCTATTCGTTATTTTGATCGTCGTTGATTAATGAATATATGTTCACTAAGTTCTATTGTTCTAGTTTATTTCTAGCCACCGTTGTTTGACAAGTTTAATGAAGCACGAGATTTTTTACGTATGGCTTATATTTACCATTTCTAGCCATCTCTGTTTAGTGCATATTTGATCCATAAGCTTTACTACCCTTGTACATTTTCTGTTCACTGATGATGTGGGCTTGATTGGTAAAGAAAGCTGATGGATGGTAAGATTATACTTATATGAAAGATAAGGAATTTGAGTTAAAAGTCATAAATAGCCACAATTTATGGATACCCTAATGAGTCTGAGGGATATCATTCCCTATTGTTCTAATTGTTTCATTTAGACTATAAAAGACAAAGCAATTATGTTCCTAAAAGAATGAAGAGATTAGTAGGGGTCAGTGGGAGCTCACAAAGGAGGCAGAGATATCTCAAAGAGAATAGTTTTCAAAAAGATACCTTGAACAGATGCAAGCTTAGTTTCTTGCATCTATGATTTAAGTAAGTAATTCTCATAATAGTTTAATTTGTGCCATAGTTAAGTATACCTCCATCACAAACTACAAAAATATTTTATTGAGGATTCTCATAAGTTGATTAACCCCAACATCAAGATGTAATATATAACGATTTGGTAATATTGGCATAAAAGAAAGAGCCTCATTTGTTTTGAAAATCACTATAATGTATGCCATAAATTAAGTCTCTGAGCTTAAATCTATAAGTGTGGATTTTAATATAAATCTCCGATGCAAATTAGTAGACTATAAAATGGTCTATAACATAAGTGTGATTCTAGAAGAAAATTAAAATATTGTGCTTATAGTTTACCTTGATTCGGAAATTTCATGGACAAAGGGATATATATTAAGATTAAGGTGAAAAAGTATTATCCTAATACACTTACTGGATAGTTCTCTACTAAGTGAAGCGGTGATTAGTATATGCTGCAAAAGTTGAGAGCCTTTCTATCATTTCGTTATATTTAAAGTAATCTAGGTGAAAGCTCTTATATTTTGGTTATTAATATACACAAAGATTGGACTAAGGAAGTATTAGGATTACCACTAAAGACATAAATTGTCCAAAGTGATATAGTAAGAATTAATGTTATGTTACATTATTCTATTTGCATGATGAAGAAAATTTTATTTTAAGAATAAAGTTATATAAGATAAAGGAAGACGTTCAATAGCTTATGCATGAGTCTTTATGTGACTGACTTGGCATTCTATAGGCCAAAATGCTTTATGAAGATATTGGTTTAATCTAAGAGAGATTCACTTAATAAGGTGCAATACACCATACCATGCTTATTTATTATGAATTATTTGGATCATAAAAGGTATGTATAAGGGCATGGATGTAAAAATGCACATTAGATTTTGTGCTTCACTCTTGCAGAAAGGAGCAATTATATTGAGAGATCTAAACAAGCTTAGCATAATGAAAACTAAAAATTGTATAAGGTAAGTTTTAACTTATCCAACTTAAAAATTATATTTTGGTATCAAGTTTAGGATAGAAAATTGATCAATACAGGTGCGATTGCAGTATTTATTCATATAACAATATAATAATTGATGGTGTCAAAAACATCTATGATTAAAATATTGTTTTGTGAAAGAAATGTGTCAGCATCAAGTTATAAGTTTGAGTAAATGCTAGCGAAATCTATTAAGACTTACGCTCATTCCATTTAAATTTTCACAAAATTATTATTGGGTTTGTGGACAGCCTTGGATCTTATTCTTGTACTCCCTCCGTATTGGTAAAGAAAGTCGTTTAGGACAACTACACGGTCTCCAAAACACAACTTTAACCTCTATTTTTTTAAAAAAATATTTATAGAAAAGTGTTATACGTAAACTTTTATGAAAGTATTTTTCAAGACAAATCTATTTATATAATTTTCACATTTGTAAACTCAACAACTTAAAAGTTATTGATGATTTACATTCCCAATGTTTAACTCAAACCTTGTCCAAAACAACTTTCTTTACCAATACGGAGGGAGTCATAGTTATTTCCGAATAAGAGATAAGTGTTCGGTCAAGGTATTGCAACGTACTATGGGTTATGGAGTCCCGGTAGTAAATTAAGATATTATTGATGACACATTGGTCTTATTATTGCACTGAGTGTGAACATAAGAATGATGTTTTGTGAATGAAACATTTATGATTAAAATATTGTTTTTGTGAAAGAAAGGTGTCAGCATCAAGTTATTAACTTTAAGAAATAAGTTTGAGTAAATACTAGCGAAATCTATTAAGACTTACGCTCATTTCATTTAAATTTTCACAAAATTATTATTGGGTTTGTGGACAGACTTGGATCTTATTCTTGTACATAGTTATTTCCAAATAAGAGATAAGTGTTCTATCAAGGTATTGCAGTGGACTATGGGTTATGGAGTCTCGGTAGTAAATTAAGATATTATTGATGACGCATTGGTTTTATTGTTGTACTGAGTGTGAACATAAGAATGATGCAAATATTAGTCATTAACTGTTCGATCAATTTGGAGAATGTTGGAATTATATTTAGAATATGATCTTAACAGTTAAGATAATTAAAGATATTAATGGCATGTTTACGACTATAACATAATTAATAAAACTAATGGCTGTAATCGGTTGGCCGCTATTAGTTTACAAACTTCAGAACAAGCTCCTGCACCCACAATGCTATATATACTAATGCAATGACTGGCTCAATATGTGTGTTAAACCCTAATCACGTTCAGCTACTCAAATCCGATTAATAACGGTGCTTGAGAGAGTTGAAGCTCTTGTACTTCATTTTTTTTAGGGAAGCCATCTGGCGCACTTTATTGATCACCAAACAGAATTACATCATTCACCAAATGTTCAAGAATGAATCTAGGGGGTTCATCGACCCAATTACAATTTAAATTCGATTCCATGGCTACTCTAGCTAACTCATGGGCTACCCTATTAATATCCCTATTACAATGATCAAAAGACCAGCTCACGAAGTCTTCCATGCGATGAATACAGTCCTAAAAAATTGGAGCACTAGCCGTAGCCGATAACCCCCCTTGCTGCATTGTCTCGACAACCTCCTGACAGTCTGAATGAATCACCAATTTGCTGCACCCTATCATCTGCGCCAGCGCCATGCCTTCCCTAAGCGCCATTGCCTCCGCCATCGGTGCATCAAGCACATGTTCGAAGCAATTTACAGCTGCTGCAACAAAAGATCCGGCCGAGTCCCTCAACACTGCCCCTGTACTCCCTGAACTCCGCGTATGATTAAAGCTTGCATCCACATTCAGCAGCACAAAATCTTCTGGGGGTTTCTTCCAACCTGACTACACTTTGGCCGACTTCTTTGTTACCCTGAGATAGTTGATCGCCAGTGAGGCTATTGACAGTGCCGATCTTGTCGGATTTTGAACAGTACCTTCATGGACGAACCTCCTTCGCTCCCACCATATGTACCAGCTGCCCGTTAGAAATAATTCAGCGAACCCCACTTTATCCAGATGTCCTAGCTGCTTTGAAGATTTGATAATTTCTGCAGCCACTCCCGAACCCGATCGATCAGCTATCATCACTTTCTGTATCTCTTCTGAATTTCCAAGAATGCACCAGATCATGCTTGCTCTACTGCACCCGAACAACAGGTGTTTTATATCCTCACACCCTTCGTGACAAGCCGGACAACTGCTCACATTTCCAATATGTCGATTCGCTAAAATCCCCCGACAAGGAATGAGTCCATGCAATACTCTCCAGCCGAAAATTTTTATCTTAGCTGGTATATTTAGCTTCCACAACTTGGACCAAACTTGCTCTTCCCCTACACCCCCCGCTTGCAGGTGTTCAGTGTTTGCTCTGAACTTATGTAGCCACTGGACATGATATGCCGATCCTACAGAGAAGTATCCGTTCTGAGTATGGTGCCAGGCCACAACATCCTCCCTTCCTTGTATTAAGAGAATCTGCAAAATCCTATTAGCATCAACTTCCCAGAACAGATCCTTCACTAGATCCTCATCCCAATTCCCAGTTGCAGGGTCTATTAGATCCTCCACTTTGGATAGCAGGTTGTGTCCTCTCGGGGTCATTACCTTCAGATTGTGACTTGCCGGGATCCAGTGATATTCCCAAATGTTAATTTGTGATCCATCCCCCACACGCCAAATATATCCCTTCTTGAAGCACTCTAGCCCTGCCAAGATACTTTGCCACATATAATAACTTCCACTCTTCTGTTTTGCCTTCAATAGATTACCATCAGGAAAGTATTTGGCACGTAAGACTCTAGCACATAGAGAAACAGGCTCCTGTAGTAATCGCCACACTTGTTTTGCTAACAAGGCTCTGTTAAAAGTTTCCAAATCTCTGAATCCCATTCCACCCCTCTTCTTCGGGATACATAATTTCCACCAAGCTTGCCAATGTATTCTCTTATGGTCATCCTCATCACCCCACCAGAATTGAGATATGGCGTCAGTCATCCCTTTACAGATATTTTTCGGGATTTTGAACACCATCATCGCATAAATCGGAATGGCTTGAGCAATGGATTTAATAAGAATTTCCTTTCCCACCAAGCTTAGTAGCTTCTCCTTCCATCCTTTTGTTTTTGCTCTGACTCTATCTATCAGATGCTGAAAGCAATCACTTCGGTCTATCCCCACCATTGCAGGAAGCCCCAAGTATTTATCATTTAGTGACTCAGTCATAATATTAAGTGTCTCACACACCTCTGCCTTTACTGCAACATCTGTATTATCACTAAAGAAGATACTGCATTTTGATTCACTTACTTTCTGGCCTGAGTTTTCACAATACCGGTCCAGCAAGCCCTTCAGAGTTTCAGCATTCTCCTTGTTTGCCTCCATCAGGATTAGAGAGTCATCTGCAAAAAGCAGATGTGAAACCACTGGTGCCTCTCGGCAAACACGAATTCCTTGTAATTCTCCTCTATTTTCCGCTCCTTTGATCAAGCAGGACAGCCCTTCTGCAACAAAAAGAAAAAGATAAGGAGATAGGGGGTCCCCTTGCCTTAGTCCTCTAGTCTGCAAAAAAGATTCAGTCTCCATTCCATTTACTCTAACCTTGTATTTTACTGAAGTAATACAGGCCATAATTAGATTCACCCATTGTGGTGCAAACCCCATCTTTAGCATAATTTTCTCCAGAAAACCCCACTCTACTCTATCGTATGCCTTATGCATATCCAACTTTACAGCACATAAACCCTTCTTTCCCCTTTTGTTCTTGATGGTATGAATACTTTCATAAGCAATAAGAATATTATCGGTTATAAGTCTACCTGGCACGAAATCACTTTGGTTGTCACTGATTACTTCTGACAAGATGGATCTGAGCCTGCTCGCCTGCATTTTTGAGATAACCTTGTACACTACATTGCATAAGGAGATCGGCCTGAACTGAGAAACCAGTGTAGGATTATTTACCTTTGGGATTAAAACAATCATTGTATCATTCCACCCTTCAGGTATTTTTGCCAAGTTGACAGCTTCTAACACTTTTGTCACCAAATCATCCCCTAGCAAGTCCCAATATTTTTTATAAAAAATAGCATGCATACCATCAGGGCCTGGAGCTTTAAGATCTCAAATATTAAATAAAGCTTTCTTCACTTCTTCTCTAGAAAAGGGGGCATTTAGCAAGGTGTTCATTTCTGGAGACACCCGCCGATGGACATCTGCCAATATGTTCTGTTCCACCTCGCCGACTTCCTTTGAGAACAAATTCTCAAAGTAATTATGAATGATATTACACATTACCCCCACATCTTCCTGCAATTCTCCATTTTGGTCAATCAAACCTTTGATGGTATTCTTCTTCCTTCTTTTCGTAGCATAATTATGAAAGAAGCCTCTATCCCCCTTCTTCAACCAATTCGCCCTTGCTCTCTGCATCCAGTGAATCTCCTCCTGTTCTAGCATAAGCTCTAGGCGTACCATAATCTCCTTCTGCACAGCTATGTTTGCATCTGTGATAGGCCCACGCCTTAGACGCTCTATGTCAGCTTTTAACTCTTTTATTCTTTTCTCCGGTTTCTTTAACACTTCCCTATCCCATTTATGTAATTCATCATGCACCACCCCCACCTTCTCCAAGAAAGTCGGTATCTCGCCCCTCGACTTTGCTCTTGCCCTAGCTGCCTTAATCATCTCCTCCACCATATCTTCTTGTAGCCACCTCGCCTCAAATCTCCTCATCCTCGTACCCCTCTACATTGGTGCAAGGTGTTGAGTATCCATTAGAATCGGCCTATGGTCTGACCGAATCATCTCACTATTAATCAGAGACGATTGTGGGAACATATTTGACCACTGTATATTGGCCACCACCCTGTCAAGCCTTTCTCCGATATGCCCTCATTGCCATGTATATATATCTCCCACAAACCCTACATCATTCACCTCACATTCTGAGAGGGCATCATGAAATGCCTGAAGCTGCCTCTTAGTTCTTGGTCTCCCCCCCTCCTTCTCTGAATTATACAAAATTTCATTAAAATCTCCCATGAGGAGCCATGGAACACCGAGGTCCCCCTTAATTGATCTAATTGCCTCCCACGTTCTTGCTTTATGCCTCCAATCCGGTTCTCCATACACCCCAGTAAAGCTCCATCCACCATTTTCCTCAATGACTACATCAATATAATTCTGTGTCACTGCTTGAAGCCGGATGTTTACCTCCTCCTTCCACAATAACAGCAAACCACCACTCCTCCCATCACTCTCATGTATTATTAAGTGATCAAACCCCGCTCTTCTTCTCACATTGTCTGCCTTCACCTTGTCCAAATGTGTCTCAGACAGGAAGAACACATCTGGGTTTATATGCTTCTGAACTTCTAGAAGCGAACGAACTGCACGAGGGCTCGAGAGCCCCCTGCAGTTCCAAGCTAAAAGTTTCATTGTGCCCGGCCACTCTCCTCGAAGGAGAGCGCCGATCTTGCATTTGAAATGTTTTGTTCCTCCTCCACACCATCTCCATTCTTCCTTGGCCTCTTCTTTTCCTGCTCGGCCAAACGACTGATCATCCCTGTGTGCTGGGTAGGATGTTCCAGCCTGTTAACCTGCCAAGCCACTCTACCCGGATGATCAGGGTTTCCATCACTCGCTTTCTTAGTATGCTCATCTCCCAGCTCTGGCTCCTCCACTATTATATCCATATCCTCAAAGGCATCTTCAACTCCTGATCCTCGACCAACACCTCTTCCTCGGCCTCTTCCTCTTCCTCTTCCCCTCGCTCCTCGATCATCCCTAATCACAGACATAGCCATGAAGGGGACCCTAAGCCAATCACCCCACTCGCACTTTTTACCTGGATGTATCCCATCCCCACACTCTGACACCTCATGCCCCATGGATCCACAAAAGAAGCAGAAGCTGGGTAGTTTTTCATACTGCACTAAGCACATCATCCTCTCCTTGAGTGTTATGGGAACCACCCGTATCAATGGTTTCCTGAGATTCAGCCAGACCCGAGCCCTCAGAAATGGAGTCGAGTTGATCTTCCCTTCATTCACCACTACCGTGATAATATCCCCCACCTTCAATGCAACCTTGGCCGCCAACTCCCCCTTCTTCATCAACAGCTCAGGCACCCCATTGACTCTTGCTCAAATTGGGATCCTGTCTAGCTTTATCCCCTTCACATTCGAGAACCCATCATATTCTTCTATTACAATCACTGCTCCTCTGAACAGCCACGGTCTTCCCTCCATAACCCTTGTCCAGTCCCCTAGACAATGCAACTGGACCACAAACAAATTCGGCTCCAGTGCTTTGAACATCACCTCCTTCGCCGCTGCCCATGCATTCCTCAAAGCACTAAATAGAGCTGCATGTCTAAAAGGCTTCGTTGTATGAACCCTAAAAATTGCGAGCCAGCACACTTCCTTCACCAGATCCTCCAATACTTTCGAGAAATCCAGGTCCTCCACCTCTTCCCCTTGTAGCGTCATGCCCTCCAGATGTTTCTCCAGACTGGGCAGCCCTTCATCATCTTCCTTCGCTATCTTCTTCCCCTTCACATCTGAACCCCCATCTGCCATGGCTGATCGCACCCCCCTCACGGGAAGGCAGTGATCAACAGTGTTGAGATCACATCTGTCGTGGGATTTCTAGGGTACCCACAGCCGGGTGGCGCAACGCACCCGCCTATTCCCAGAGAGGGAGTGCTCGGGAAGGTACTAGGAGATTGGGCTGATCTTACTCTGGGATAAGCACACAAGAACACACGATCTAGAGTGGTTCGAGCCGCCGGAGCGTAATACCCTACATCCACTGGGAGAAGTTTTGATCTCTGTTGTGTATGAATCTATCCTCTGCCGGGCCTTGGCTCTCACCCAGCCTGAGTTTTCCTTCTAGCGGGCGCCCCCTTTTATAGACCAAGGGGGCGGATACATAGGACGTTGGGGCCCCGACAAGTGGGCCCAACGTGACTGCGCAGCATACTGCGCAGAGTATTTAAATGGCTACAGTGGTTACGAATCTTTCCTCCGATACGCTCCCACGCCCTGCTAGCGCTATGACGAAAGGTGGTCTTCTCTTGTCCCATCAGCAAGGTGTCCGTTGGGGGAGCGTAGCTTGCGGCGTGGCCTGTGGAGGCTATTATGTAGGCGTCATAATGGGTGAAGCCGAGCCGTCGTATCCATCTGTTATGGCAGACTGGCAGGCGCGGCGTGGGCGGCGCCAGCAGCTCCACTATCTTGGTAATACGCGATCAATAGTGTCCCATGGTCAAAGTATCGCCTCGGCTTTTGCTACATCAATGCGGACGTCCTCCTGTCGTAATGAATGCAGCAGTAGGTGAGCCTTAATAAGGAGACCAAGCGGCCTTATATACGTGTCTGGGCCTGTTGACACGTGGTGGCCCCGGACCACCCCGAGGCGGGGTGACGATTCCTTTCCTTGGAGAGGGGTCCGGTTACTATACAGGGGGTCCCGGACCCCATGGAGGGTCCGGGATTCCCTGGGGATCCGGTCCTCTTCGGGAGGTCCGGAGCTTCCGGCCGTTCGGGCTGACCGCCAGCTTTTCCCGGGACACGTGGTGCTCCCGGACCTTTCCCAACCAGGGGACGGGTCCGGGACCGCTGTTGGGTGAGCAGGGCTCCGGACCGCAAGGGTCCGGCTGCTGGACGTAGTTAAGGATAACTACAAGGCTCTTGCCTAGACGCAGCAAGAGAGGGTACCCCAGTCCTGGGGTACCGACAGTGGCCCCTGGGCCCACCTCGGGAGAGGCACGAACCCGCGGGTGGGGCCACTAACGAGAAGTGTTTCCACGCAAACTTGATTGCGTCGGTGTGCTCATACAAAGAGCGGGTGCTCCGGACCCCTGAGGCCGGTACACCGGTTGCCAGGTTCAGGCTCTAGAGTGCTCTCCACAGGGCGACAAAGGTGTAGGCTTAGGGTGCGGAACCAAGCTAAGCGGCTACATAGACCTCGGATCGCTCAGGGAGCAAGCACCACCTCCCAGACCTGGCTCTAGGCGACCGTGGCGAGTGGTCTCCGCCGGAGCGGGCCACCGGAGTGGACTTGAGTCGACCGTGGCGAGCGGTCTCCGCCGGAGCAGGCCACCGGAGTGGACTTGAGTCGATCGTGGCGAGCGGTCTCCGCCGGAGCGGGCCACCGGAGTGGACTTGAGTCGACCGTGGCGAGCGGCCTCCGCCGGAGCGGGCCACCGGAGTGGACTTGAGTCGACTGTGGCGAGCGGCCTCCGCCGGAGCGGGCCACCGGAGTGGACTTGAGTCGACCGTGGCGAGTGGTCTCCACCGGAGCGGGCCACCGGAGTGGACTTGAGTCGACCGTGGCGAGCGGTCTCCGCCGGAGCGGGCCACCGGAGTGGACTTGAGGCGACCGTGGCGAGCGGTCTCCGCCGGAGCGGGCCACCGGAGTGGACTTGAGTCGACCGTGGCGAGCGGTCTCCACCGGAGCGGGCCACCGGAGTGGACTTGAGGCGACCGTGGCGAGTGGTCTCCGCCGGAGCGGGCCACCAGAGTGGACTTGAGTCGACCGTGGCGAGCGGTCTCCGCCGGAGCGGGCCACCGGAGTGGACTTGAGTCGACCGTGGCGAGCGGTCTCCGCCGGAGCGGGCCACCGGAGTGGACTTGAGTCGACCGTGGCGAGCGGTCTCCGCTGGAGCGGGCCACCGGAGTGAACTTGAGTCGTTGCTGATGATCCGATGAAATATATCACCGGATCTGAGAGTAAGGTGCGAGAAACCAAGCCTTATACTAGAAGGGAGCTCGGGACCTCTAAAGACAGCAGTTCTCGGATACTAGAGTACTTATAACAGGGTAGTGAAGTACGTAAACTTAGGGTACATTACCAGGCTAAGCTACGCGGAGCTTCTCTACCCCAGGATACGAGTACTACTTCTCCGGACCAGGTCCTTAGGGGTCCGAACTGCCTTCCAGCTTGAAGGGGTGTCCCCACCTGGCCACAAGCCAGCAACTTATCTTGGATTGTTAGCAATAATAGGAAGATTCCATTTTAGAGGAAAGAATAGCTAAACCAAGGTGAATAAATGTAATCAAGGTGGAGCCTAGATAAAACTGAGAAAGATCTCCTTTATTATTGTGGTTGTCACGGTATACATCAGAGGTCGGGATTACGAGGTCGGACCTCTACCGCTCCGGACCGTAGCTTGCCTGTTTGTGCGATAGGGCCAGAGGTCGGGTTTATAAGGTCGGACATTGACCGCTCTGGACTCACACGTAGGCGCCACATTATTACAAAGGAGGAATTTTCCCAGCCCTATTTTAGGAGTAACCTTCGGCTGCATTCTGTACAGCATGTTCTTCTCTTGATTGGGAGTGGTATCACTACTCCGGGGTTCTTCATGGTCGTCGGAGGTGAAGGCGCCCTGGATGTGCCTGAACTGCATCATCCAGCATCACCTCGGGAGCTCGGGGGGCCACTCCTTGCCTAAGAGCTGTCATATGCTTAGGTAGCATGAGACAAATTCTTTGGCTTTGAATGGGAGAGGCCCCCTGCCACCGCCGTCGTCTACCGATGGAAGCCAGACGCCCTTGCGCAGCAGAAGGACCGGTGCGAAGCGCGGAGAGGTGCGGTCGTTCGCCGGCTTGTCCTTGGTGCTAGCGCCAGGGGCCCCCGCGCCTGGCGGCGGGGCCCTGTCTGCAGCAGCACCAAGCTGCTCGGGCGGTGCTAGCGACGGCAGGACGACACGGCCAACTTCCTCCGGGATGGCCGTCGGCTTCATGCTCCATGTTGAGAGAAAGCCTTGAACCGACGTCATGCCGCCGGAGAGGAAGCATGGCCGTTGCTTGAGAGAAAACCTTGAGACGACGTAGGGATGGCGGCACCCAGCAACGCCTCCGCTGTGCGTTGCCGCACCGGCTCTGAGGTGTCGCAGTGGCGACGCACAACAAACGCCGCTGCCGCGTGCCGCCGCATCGTGGGCGTTGTCGCCCCAGTGCCACAGCATGCGGCGTGGGTGACGCCCTGCCTTCCTTCATCTTCTCGTTCGTCGTTGCAGAGGATGAACACGGCCCCAGAAGCCTGAAGATCCAGCCAGCGCCTGATCCTCCCCACGGACGGCGCCAAATGTCGTGGGATTTCTAGGGTACCCACAGCCGGGTGGCGGAACGCACCCGCCTATTCCCAGAGAGGGAGTGCTCGGGAAGGTACTAGGCGATTGGGCTGATCTTACTCTGGGATAAGAACAAAGAACACACGATCTAGAGTGGTTCGGGCCGCCAGAGCGTAATACCCTACATCCACTGGGAGAAGTTTTGATCTCTGTTGTGTATGAATCTATCCTCTGCCGGGCCTTGGCTCTCACCCAGCCTGAGTTTTCCTTCTAGCGGGCGCCCCCTTTTATAGACCAAGGGGGCAGATACATAGGACGTTGGGGCCCCCGACAAGTGGGCCCAACGTGACTGCGCAGCATACTGCGCAGAGTATTTAAATGGCTACAGTGGTTACGAATCTTTCCTCCGATACGCTCCCACGCCCTGCTAGCGCTATGACGAAAGGTGGTCTTCTCTTGTCCCATCAGCAAGGTGTCCGTTGGGGGAGCGTAGCTTGCGGCGTGGCCTGTGGAGGCTATTATGTAGGCGTCATAATGGGTGAAGCCGAGCCGTCGTATCCATCTGTTATGGCAGACTGGCAGGCGCGGCGTGGGCGGCGCCAGCAGCTCCACTATCTTGGTAATACGCGATCAATAGCGTCCCCTGGTCAAAGTATCGCCTCGGCTTCTGCTACATCAATGCGGACGTCCTCCTGTCGTAATGAATGAAGCGGTAGGTGAGCCTTAATAAGAAGACCAAACGGCCTTATATACGTGTCTGGGCCTGTTGACACGTGGTGGCCCCGGACCACCCCAAGGCGGGGTGACGATTCCTTTCCTTGGAGAGGGGTCCGGTTACTATACAGGGGGTCCCGGACCCCATGGAGGGTTCGGGATTCCCTGGGGATCCGGTCCTCTTCGGGAGGTCCGGAGCTTCCGGCCGTTCGGGCTGACCGCCAGCTTTTCCCGGGACACGTGGTGCTCCCGGACCTTTCCCAACCAGGGGACGGGTCCGGGACCGCTGTTGGGTGAGCAGGGCTCCGGACCGCAGGGTCCGGCTGCTGGACGTAGTTAAGGATAACTACAAGGCTCTTGCCTAGACGCAGCAAGAGGGGGTACCCCAGTCCTGGGGTACCGACAACATCACAATTGACGTGAGAAACTTTGACTCCGGCGGCGCCGCCACCAGAGGACAGAGAAACCCTAACTTAGGGGACCCGACGATAACCCTAACTTTGTACTTCATTTGTTGCATTGCCGCAACCCTTGGAAGGTCAAATGGATGCGTGGGGTGGCGGTGCAGGTATTGGTGCGAGGAGTTGGAGGGGGTTTAAGGAATTTTGTTCGAGAAGGGGGCTACGGCCAAGAGAGGAAGAAGAGGGTAGGAGGATGAGGATGAAAACCCTCCAGTGGTTTATATTTGAATCAACTCAGTCTGCATGATTGCCACCACCTGCTTGCTCCATCCACGGTTGGTCCAGTCTTAATGTTGTACTGAGTGTGAACATAAGAATAATGCAAATATTAGTCATTAACTATTTGATCAATTGGGAGAATGTTGGAATTATATTTAGAATATGATCTTCACAGTTAAGTACAAAGACATTATTGATGTGTTTACCACCTAAAACATGATTAAGAAAATTAATGCCGATAATCGGTGGGCCATTATTAGTTTACAAACTTAAGGGCAAGCTCCTGCACACACAACACTATATATACTAATGCAGTGACTGGCTCATTTTGTGTGTTAAACCCTAATCACGTTCAGCCACTCAAATCCGATTAATAAAGGTGCTTGAGAGGGTTGAAGCTCTTGTCCTTCATTCAGGGCATTGCCGCAACCCTTGGAAAGTTGGAAGGTCAAATGGATGCATGGGGTGGCGGTGCAGGTACTGACGTGAGGAATTGGTGGGGCTTTGAGGAATTTTGGTCGAGAAAGGAGCTACGACCGAGTGAGGAAGAAGAGGGTAGGAGGATGAGGATGAAAGCCCTCTAGTGGTTTATATTTGAATTAACTTGGCCTGCATGATTGCCACCACCTGCTTGCTCGACTCGACTCTGCTCAGTACTGTCTCTGTTCTCTTTCGCCCACCCCCCTCTCAAACCCAAGTTATGATCATCATTTTTCTCCAAAGTTCACACGTGAACATGAAAATCTGCAAAAATAACAATTGTATTTGAAACATCACCCTGCAACTTTTATGTTGGCCCCACCAAATTTGGCATCAAAACTATCAAATGTTTGATCTGAATATCACTGTTTCACTGATCTTGGGCCAAAATGCAGAGTTTTAGTCGTCTGCCCAATCCTTCTATTTTTTTAGTCAAATTATCTCCAAATTCTACGTGTACAAATAGAAATTTCCCAATGTCAAACCTGTAGCCAATCCTCTACAACTTTTTTACAGGCACATTTTTTATCCGATCTCTAGCTTATTCAAAACTGCCATGAATAGATCCGCCCTAACTGAACACCAGGTTTTCAGTTAACTTACCAAATTTGTCAACGTTGAGTTCAATTATCTCCAGAATTTCTTACAGTACCTTAAAATATTACAAAAGAAAAGTTGCAGAGGATACATTTCTCAACATTTTATTTGATATTCACTTCTCCTGATTCAGCCTTGAACATACTCAAAATTGGCTCTGAATATTACTATTTGAATCTAGTTCAGTTTGAATACACTACTAAAAAACGATTTGTAGCAGTGTACTGGTACTGTAGCCCGTCCCTACAAAGGAGCTGCTCGTACTGTAGCAGCTGACCCGCCCCTAAAAATACATTTTCAGAAACGGATCACCCCACCACCCATTTCCAAAAATAAATTATTTTTAAGGACGGGTGATGGGGTGACCCGCCCCACCTCATCACCCGCCCCTAGAAAGTTTGAAAATATGAGGCAGGGCAGGGTTAAAAAATTTACTAGCTCTCCTTCACTCTTTCTTCTTTCCTCTATCTTCTCTCCTCCCTTATCCTCTGTCTCCCTTATCTCTCTCCCGGCGTCACATCTCTCCTTCCAGGGCGCGGCGAGCGGCCGGCCGGCGAGGCAAGGCGTGTGCGCAGCTGGCGGCGAGCACGGTGTTCGCGCAGCGGCCGGCGAGGCAATGCATGCTTGCGATCGACGGTCGGATCCGGATGCGGATCCGGTCGCCGGTGCGGCTGCTGGCCGGATCAGGCTTCCTGCGTGGTGGCGCGGCAGTTGGCGGGGCGAGGCGCGAGCGGCAGGGCACAGCGTGACTCTGGCCTCCTATGGCGCAGATCTAGGTCCCGGCGGCGGCGCGCGCGGCGGGCGGCAGCAGCGCGAGCGGCGTGCGGCTGCTGGCGGGCGGCGGCCCGAGCGGCGTGAGGCGGCCGGTGTGCGGCTGCCGGCGGCGGGTGGCGGCGCGTGGCTGGACGCGGCGCCCTCGCAGGTGGCGGCGTACCTGCGGCACGCGGCGCGTGCGGCCGGCGGCAGCTGCAGCTTGACTTTTTTTTAAAATTTTAAGCCATTACTAGGGCGGGTGATGCGGTCACCCGTCCCTAGAAATGATGGTGAAGCATCCCCTCATAAGACGTGACTCAAATGTGATACAAATACCAGTCCCAGGAGGCTGATAACATATTTATTAAATCAGATGGTACATCACCGTACAACTCTACGTGGTAATGGGCAATGAAGCGCCACTATCGCGGGGACAACAACTAAAACCCAAACAAGAACGTGAACCACGAAGAGCTCATCAAAGTCTTGCGCCATACGAAGCTTCCTGCGGGTGATCCTATCCACAGGCAAGGTTGGGTGCAGAACGGAAGCCATACTCAACGTCCTCGGGAATAAAGTCTGGATCTTTCTCTGTAAAAATTAAGCAACATACTCAGCAAGTCCAGCCACACACACGGAGGGGGCATAAATAGAATATATGCACATGATAAATCAAGGATAAGGCTAGAGTTTAATTTGCGGAAAGCTAACTTTTATGCAGGAGTTTATTTTGAAACCGTGTTTTCCTTAAAGTAAATCTTTGGCAACTGAGTGGAGTTGATCCTATACAAAGGATCTCAGTTTTAAATTGCTACCGGACTCCTCATCCGCCGTAGCACACAGCACAGCTGCCGGACACTTTTCCAAAACAACTCACGCCAACCCATTCATTCCCAGAAAAGTACTAGTTGTGTGACCAAACCGTAACTCGCCCAGTACCGTGGGCATGGCTATTCAAATAGATTTATACTCTGCAGAGGTGTGCAACTTTACCCACAAGCGGGGTACCACAGCACGATCACCTTAGTGTCGGTGCAGATCCCAACAAAGCCATTACCCACCTTAGCTAGACTTGACTAGCCACCACGGGATCCACCAAGGGGTCATTGACCTATCACCGAGGTTTAACCGAGGCATAAGTCACTGCGATCTTATCCCTTCTCCTTAATCACCCGTTGCTCTCAGCTCTCCTGATGGCTATCAGACTAACTAGTGGGGTTTATGCTAAGCCGTTGCCACATACAATGGTCGAGTGGTTTGCACGATAGTTGAATTAGGCAAGATGACGCATCAACTCGGTCCTTAATTGTGACAAGATGGATATCTCCCAACCTTGCTCAACCACACATGTACGAGCACACTATTTGGCATCCCACACAGGAATCTCCATCCATCTCATCTAAGCATGTCTTTTGTTTATTTTCCAAAAATCCCATTTTTTCCATTTTGATACTCACGCTTTTCTTTGTTTTGAAAATATTTTATAATAATATTTGAAGTGCAATGAGTAACCGGGTCCTAAGCGTTCTAGCAAGGTTTATCATCCATACAGAGTAACTCATATTCAGAGACAAACCTAGGTTGTCAAGGAATGGTCAAAGCAATCAAGGAGTGGCTATCCAACCGGGTTTTAGCAGCTAAAAAATATGCAGTTTTGAAAACATGCCAATAGGTTGAGTTTATAAAACTGGGATAAAATATGCATCAAAGGATGAGATTGAACTTGCCGTTCACAAAGCCTTCCGGGAAGTCCTGATCGAGGTACTATCCTTCGGGATCGGGGTCACGGTACTGGTCCTCGCACACTTGCTCGCGGTACTGCTCGTTGACGGGTCCTTCCTCGTTCACACTGTGGTCTACAGTGCACCCAAACAAGCACACAATAAAGAAAAAAAATAAAGGTTTTACCGTTGAGCTCCAATCAGGAAAAAATAAGATATGAAGATAGGAGTAATATTTTTGGGAGATTTTCTAATGGCCTGGTTAAAATAATGTTGGAAATGGTATGGTTGAGTTTCGAGATAATTAGAGGATTTTCGGTGCATGAAATAATAAGTTAACGAGGTGTTTACGGGCTAAATACGGATATAAGGGCTTCTTTGTAATTATTTTTGAAATAATAACAGCGGCCGGCCGGACGACGAGCACAGCAGCCATTAATGGCGGTGGGGCGGCTCGACTACTTGCCGACATCTCCTAGTGGCGCGAGCGTTGAGGGCGACGGTGTGCAGGGGAGGACGAGCAAGTGGAGAGGCTGCAGCCAAGGGGGCGCCGCACGGCGGCGTGCTGTGCAAGCTGCTGCTTGGGCGTGTGCGCTCGCGTCGAGGCGGGCATAGGGCGACGAGACAGGTCGGGCAGGGCGAGCGTCACGGCGAGCACAGGGCGACAAGACCGGTCGGGTAGGGACGAGCGGCGCAGCGAGTATCCCGCGGCGCGTGGAGCGCGTGGGAGCACAGGGAAGCTGCGCGTGCTGCTTGTGAGCATACAGGGAGTCTTGCGTGGGCAGTGAACAGAAAAGAAGAAGAGAAGGAGGAAGAAAGGAGAAAGAAAAGGGGAAAAAGAAAAGGAGAAAAGGGAAAAAGAGGAAAAAAGAGGAAAAGAAAAGAAGGCGTCGGCGGGATTCGCGGCGTCGGTTGCGAGCCGGGCGTGGCGTCGACGAGAAGCGACGCGCACGAGAAACGAGGAAAACAGAGAAAGTTTAAACGATGATTGATTTCGGTGTCGGGACGGAGATTTGATTTTTGGTGTCCGGGCGACGAATTGTTGGAAAATGTTTTTAGCGGGTAATTTGTTTGGGTGGATTTTCAGAATGTTATAGATGGGGTGACCCGCCCCTGAAAATATATTTTGAGGGGCGGACGCTGCATCCGCCCCCGCAAACAGCTATTTTTAGCTGCGGAAAGCATGGCCGGGTGCGTCGTCCGCCCCTAAAAATACTATTTCACCCGCCCCTAGAAACTTTTTTTGCAGTAGTGATATTTCCTAACCTGAACCTTGCAGTGCACTTCTCTCCCAACTTTTTCACTGTAGTTATAATTCTCCCTAAGGCAAATATGTAAATTTGACATTTCTGTACAACTTTTGTTTCAGGCACTTTTGCTAATTCCACCTCTAACCCTTCCAAAATTTGCTCAGAACAGTTATAGTTCTGGCTTTTTGAGATTGAGAGTCGTGCTATTTGTTTGATTGCCTCGATATGCTTCTCTATCCTATTGGTACATGTGTTGCTTTATTTAGATAGCCTCACTATTTAGAAACTAAAGTTGCATTCTACAAAGGGAAATTTTGAAAACTAAAAACATTTATTGGCTGGCACTTAATACGACCCAGCAAATGACACTTGCTAAAATCGATCTAGCTCGGCTGGTTAGAAAAAATATCTTATAAAAATATTTATAAGGAACGTATTGATATAAAATGGAAAAGGGAATGGAAAGAGAAAAAAGGAATAGGAGTGTAAAAATAATAAAAACAAAATAAAGGAAAAGTAATAAATAAAGGTAGAGAAAGGAAAATAAAAAATTGGTCAACTGGGCTATAATTGTGAATATCTGCTGAATTCACTACGGTCGGCATAAGGCCAGTCTCAATGGAGATTTCATGAAGAGTTTCATGGCATTGAATATATTCTCAATTTTGCTGACATGATAAGAAGACAGAAGGATAGAGTTTCATGGGATATGAGGAGAGTTTCATCACCATGAAACCCATTTGGCACAATTACACCCAGCGAGCTTGCGAAAATTGGTTATTGGGTCAAATTAGAGTCACCCAGCTTGCATGCAACCTTCAGATGATATGCTGTGATTTTTTCATGCACAGACATTTTTTTTGAAATTAAGGCAGGTGCACTGCCGTGCCATATAAGAAGAAGGTGCCTCATATTAAGAAAAACGAGGCCAAACCATACAATGCTTAGTTAATTATGGAAAACCGAGTGAAAACCCAACACGACGTCACACCACCACACCCTAGGAAAGGAACCAACAAGAAACTACCAAAGCAAGCGCCGTCATGTAACTGTCGACGCTCCTTAAGTACCCATTTTATCCCTTGTTTATCCTTGATAATAGCATGAATTTAATATCAAAATCACTAACCGTCCTAACCCCGGCCTAATTATTGGTCATTTTCACATTTGCACATATATTTTGGAGGAACTTCATTTTTGTAGATTTTTGGCCTATTTTGGAGCATGAAACGACGAGGCCCGTGATCGAGCGCTAACACGGAGAAAGACGAAGGCCAAAGCCCAAAGGAAGGACCAAAGCTATGTTGATTCGAAGCCCATTCATTCACATCCATCCTCCAAAAGAGCCCAAAGGACCAAGCCCACAAAGATGAGATCAAGATACTTCGGGATTAAGCAAAGCAAATGAAGATTTAAGGAAGGATTCCCTATCCTATCCTTTCCTCGAGGATCTCTCCAAGATAACGACGTCCAAAGGGGTGGAATCGTGAAGGACATAAACTCTAGAAGATGCGAGGAGTCTACATGCGAAAGAAGAGACCGAGGCGGTCCCGAAAGAGGGTAGGGCCGGCCTAGCCCGTTTCCGAGGCGGTTCGGCCTCCCCTTCGACCGGTGGCTTCCTCGGATTATAAATAGCTCGCACCTTATTCAACTCGGGGAATCAATCCACCCAGAACTCGACGAAAACCTAGGGCCAAGGCCGGAGGGAGACGACAGCCGCCACAAGTCTTCGAAGGTACCTAGGAGATGGCTTAGGCCACCCCTAGCCGCCATGGCCTCCCTGCGAGGTTGTGCCATGGTGGAGTTCAGGAGTCATCCCCAACATTCGTCGGGATATATACACACACGATGGTGATATCAATCTAGTCTTTATTCTAGTTGTCTCGACTTTGATCTACTTCAATGCATGCTTTCTTTCTCATATGTGATGCATCCATATGTTCATAGTAAGATTAGATCTATTCGTGGTGATTAGTCTATATCTTGTGGATACGTTGAGGTAGCGTGTTTTAGCTAGTTGGTTGATTACCGCAGTGTGGTGACAGCATGGCGGAGGGAAAAAATTCTAGCAACGACATGATGTGGAATAGGATCGATGGCGAGTACCATGGGAGTCGTTGTGCGGCCACCAAGAGGAGGAGCTTCAAGTAAGAGCACTTGGTGGGCGTTTGGGGTAAAGCTTTGGGAAACCTTAGGCATTAAGACGCACCTCGCACCGGTGACCTTGGGAAAGTAGGCCGCTTGCGAGCCGCCTTTCTGAGAGATGATTTCGTGTACCTTTAGTTGAGATGCAATCTATGTTTTGATCACCTTTTTGACTAGAACTGTACCTAGAGACGATAGGCCCTAGCTCCTTGGTTGTGTTATCTCATCTACGGTTATGGGTGTGACTTATGCTTCATTCATATCTATCAAGTGTTCAGTTTATATGCAATCTTCGCTTTATGTTTATGATAGATTCGATAGATTAGATGGTAAACTCTAGTCGGTTCGCTTCCGATCCACAGATTGATAAACCTTGGGGGAGTACTCTAAGGGAAAAGCTACCACGATCCGTGTGCTTGCGGCACATAAATTGGGGCTCTAAGGAGTGTCAACAAGCTTTTCTGGCGCCGTTGCCGGGGATTGGCAACTCGAACCATAGGGAGATCTATCTATCTTTTTGGACTAACCCTAATTTCATTATTGCATATATCCTGTGTTTCTTGTTTGTGTCCATGAATGCAGGTAAAACCCTAGACACAAAGCGATTGAGAAGTTCTCAACGTCCGTACTTTGACAAGTCCAATCTCACTCAAGCAAGTTGATGGCTACGTGAAGACCAGCTCTTTAGTGGTAGGTGCTAACTTTTGTTAGTGGCCCAGCATCCGCTATCGAGCCCACACTCAAAACAAGTAAAGATGAAAAATGTATGTCACCGTGTCAACTTTGGCTAATGTCTTTTGGAGGTTTCTTTGTCCAAGCCATAGGTGGTGAAGCATGCCCAAAAAGAAAATCGTACGATCGGATCATCATCATTTCCAAAGTACTGCAGTTGTGATGAGATTTTCGTCCATGATCAGAGAAGTACCATGAGAGAAAATTGTATATTGTAAAGCTCCATCAAGCCTTCTTTCCAACGCATCAAGAATCGTGAATTTTGGAGATCGGTGTGAAGAGTTATGGTAAAATCTTACAACGCTGCGCGTTCTGAAATGTCTCGGGACAGAGCGCAGTGCCGGAGTAAAACGACCATAACTTCTTCATCCGGAGTCCGTTTGGGATCAATGATGACTCGTTGAAAAGTTAATTTCATAGGACTTTCCATGGAGTAGAATTTTGGTACATGTTCTGTGCAGTATGATTAAGGAATTCAATGAAGAAGAGGCAGCAACAAACAATGGAGAAAGTGATGACGATGTCGCAAGATGTTTGGAGGACCTTGTGCACAAAAGTTGATGATTTGAAGTCGACCAACGCTGGAGGCAACAAGATTAGAGGAACCATGATGCCACCCATCTTCTCCATGGGATGCTCAAAAAGCTTCTAGTCGAGTACAATCAAAGAAAGAGACCACTCTGATCATGGACACAAAACACGAGAGCCTCCTTCGATCCTGACATCTTAGGCAAAGTAAGAACCATGAAGACAGACCATTGGAGCCATGCTACTCTCTGGTTAATCAATGGTGATGACCTTGAAGCCAAGGATGCACAACAAGACGCTCCGAAGACCACAAGATCAAGATCATTGACATCTTCGGATCGATTCGTAAGAAGTCATTGTTATCATCAATATTCTGCCCGACCTCAGAAGAAAATTGCAGTATATTTTTGGATATTCAAAAGTCCCATGAAGTTCCGGTTCCAACGAATCAAGAATGAAGTCAATCGAAGTTTCCTATAAGAAGTTATGGCCAAAACATCGAAGGTCGTGCACTCTGAAATTTTCTGGACAACACGCAGCGCTAAAGTAAAACGGTCATAACTCTCTCGTTTGGACTCCATTTAAAGCGAATGACCACTTGTTGGAAAGGCAATTTCATAAAATTTTCAATAGAGCTATATTTTGGTATATGTTCTGTTGAGTATACAGGAGAGATTCGACGAAGAAGAGGCAGGAGCAACGCGATGAGAACAAGATAGAGAAGATGACGATGACAACAATGAAGGGGAGCTTGGGCGATGCTTTCATCAAGCGTACATGATAAAATTCAGAGGCTTGGAGCAGAGGAAGAACCCCAATGACATTGACAAATGAAGGCACAAGCGGTCGACCTTCGACAAACGAAGATGTTGCAAACAAACCACAACGGATTACAACAGCGCAACAATTAACACATGGAGACGTGAGAAGCAAACCACGACGGACCACGAAGAGTGCATCAAGATGCCATCTCGCACAAAGCACCACGACTCCAATGAGTATGAAAAAGCTCCGAGGCTAAGGTATACATTGAATTCTCAAGCTTCTGTTGGTTTTGTTGATAATCTTTAAAAATCTCATGCTCGAACCGATAGTCGGAATGAAAGTTTAAATTCTATGCCTTGTTCTTTTCATGATGATAGGCTAGAGTTTCTTGAGAATGTTGATTTCACGCTTAAAGAACCTCTGCCTAATAATGAGCTCCGCGCTATGCAAGAAACACATGCTGTATTTAATTACACCATGCCTTGTTGATGAAATTTAATTGAGGATGTGATTATGTTGCATATGTTTACAAATAATTGCAAATCTCAATTTTGCTTCGCGCTTGGTCAATCTCATGACCCTAAAAGAGAACATGTTGGGAGAAGCACCGAATTTCACTAACCATGTAGGACATGAAACTCAAATGATGAGGAGGGAAACCGTCCCCAAAATTTTGATCCCCATCATCAATATCTTCAAGTTTCAAGAACGGACGTCGTTAAGCCTCATCAATTTTGTGCACAAGTCCAGAGATTTACAATGCAAGAAAGTTGAATATTCAGGATCTCCATCAAGTCCTCGGTTCAACGCATCCATGATCGATACAATTGAAGACCCATGGGAGGAGCAATGTCTCAAACATCGGAGATGCACGTGCTGAAATCAGCACGGGGCAGATTGCAGTGACGGGGAAAAGGGGGCATAACTCCCTCAATTGGAATGCGTTTTGGGCAAATGAAGATTTGTTGGAAAGAAGATTTTGTGCACCTTGTATTGGATCAATTGGTTGGTGCAACTCTCAATCTGGACAGAGAGGAAAATCCATGAAAAGAAAGGTAGCAATGAAGGACAACAAAGAAGGAGGTGACGATGATGTGAGAGACAATTGGGCAAGTTTTCCATTAAACGTGATTGATCATGTCCAACATGGAAAGTGGAATAAGAGCTGCATGGAACACCTTCACCTCTTGCATGAAGGACCATGGCTTCGCATCAATTTGAAGGTAAGAAAGTCGAGCTCTATGACTTTAAATGAAGCGCTTTGCGGGAGGCAACCCGATCTTTTTAATATGACCGTCTACATTGCACTCTTTAATCGGAATATCAAGTAACATTGTACCATTGCTCTAACAAAAACCACAACTTCATGTTGTTCTTTCTAAATGTTATTGAGGGAGCACTTTGTTATTTGATTTTGGGAAACTAGTAGAACTTTTTGTGTGCCTATTAGTGTTTAGAGTCTTTTTATTTGTGTCCTTTTAGAGAGAAATATGAAGTATTGCACCGCTCTTTGATTATAAACTTGTGGCTAGTTAACTTAGGCAAACCTTTTGTTTTGTTTTGGACCACCTCATCATGTCATATCATTTTGTTCACCCACCTCGTGTTGCATTGCATATCATGTTGTTCGTCTCACCCTTGCATTGCATTGCATGTTGTATTTAAAAAAAAACTCTTTTTAAAAAAACATTGACTAGCCTCACTTTTGAGATCCTAAAACCCTTAGGAAAATCACTCATAGAGCAATCCTAAAACCATAGGTTATGTTTTTATTTCAAAAAAAATCTAACTTTTGTTTCTCTCTAGGTTTTTTAAAAAATCACCTTAGATAGAATTTCTATACCCAACACTCTCTCTTCAAAATTTTTGTTTTAAGCCAAAAATATAGGAAACTCATAAACCTACTTCTAAAACCTTGTTAGCTCGGTTGCTTGGTCTTTTTCGATAAATAACCTTTTCATTGACAAAAGCCTCACTTCTTATGAAGTGTCGCGAAGGCTTTTTGTCACTCTTAGCAATTGTTTTTGAATAAGCTAGTTGCGGAACGACATCGAAAGGTCCATTCAACCTCGCTAACACTTGTTTTTGCTAATTTTGCATTTGCACTTTGCATCCATTCCATTGTTCATGCCCTCATTTTGCTAGCTTGGTCTCAATCTTATTGATGTATGCTTTCCTATCCATGTAATGCTTATCATGATAGCATTTACCGTTTGCAATCTTGTGTAAATGTGGTGTTTAAACTTGTTTGCTGACCTCTATCTTTAAGCTCTTTTGACCAAGATAGCAATCCATTTTTCCTCTCATTCTCATACATACACCTCCCACTTGCATTCACATACACCCATTAGGTTTAATTTTCACTAGACTAATTATGCCACAAGTTAAGTATCTTAGGGGATGTTTTTGGTTTGTTGGCGATTGTTTCTACACCCAACTATCACCTTGGGGGTAGATTGTGCACTTGAATTGTTTTGCACGCATGACAAAGTGTTCCCATGAATTCGTGATCAAAGAAGAAATCAAATTCGTCAACACCTCCAAAGTTCGAGAGCAAGACCCCGCTGTTTTTATCAAATTTTGCACATGGCAGAGATGTACAAGGAATAAAAAGTTGATATTCAGAAGCTCCATGAAATTCCCGTTCCAACGCATCTAAGATCAATGAATTTGAAGACACGTACAAGGAGATATGACAAGAACATTGGACGTTGCGCGTTCTGAAATTCGTCAGGACAGATTGCAGCGCTGGGATGAAATGGACATAACTCTCTTGTTCGGAATTAATTTTGGGCGAATGAGGACTCGTTGAAAAGGAAAATTCATGCACTTCGCAATGGAGCAATGTTTCAGTACATGTTCTGTTCTGGGAATTGAAAGAAAAAATTCGTGAAGATGAGGTAGCAATGGGACAACGAGGAATTGAAGGAGGCGACGACGATGTGAAGCAATGATTGGGACCATAACGTAGTATAAGAAGAAGTTGAAGAAAATTGAGCCAACAAAGGTGAAAACACATTGAAGATAATATTCATACACATGAGGGAAGGACTTCAAGAATTGCAAGATTGTCCATCTTCTCCTTCCACGCCTAGCATCATGCTAAGCATGGGGGTGGATTTCGTGGACAAAGAAGAAAGATCACATGGAGTGAGATAATCACAGTTGCCACAAGGTGCTCATGATTCTTTTTCCATGCTTAGCACAATGCTTAAGTATGGGGGAGGCCGCACTACACTTTATTACGAGCATCGAGAAGGACGGTAATTCTTTCTCAACTCTCTCTTTTTCTAAATGCTTGTACATATATGCCTTCAACCATAGATGCAACCTTTGTATATCTCTCCCTATAATAACATGGCTACTAGGAGTACAACCTAGATTTGTTTTTGTTTTCAATGAATGATAACCACCATCACCTTGAGTACACCACGATGATATTCTTATATGCTCTTACTTATGGAAAAGTGATGAAAGTTGCTGCTTTGTTTTACCTACGTTATGTTGTATATGACTTGACCATTTGCTCTCAATTAAATGGAATTAAAATGATTAAAATACCGGCTCTTTTATTTGTGAAGGTTAAATGACTAAATTCTAGACCCACATATTCTATGTTGCTCTGTGATTTAAGTCTACCGATGACCTTACACCTTGTGTTGTTTAATTTGAAAATTTAATTCCTATGCTATCTATATTTGTGAATCTCTTGCAAAGTTCTACCTACCAAAGCTTATACATACATATTCTTTCATGATGAAATCTTTAGATTGCAAACTTATATTTTGATGAGTTGGATTAAAATTGATTTCTTTGGTATGAGACTAAGAAGCTGGTCATTCCGTTTTTTTTTGTGTAACCTTCTTTTTGCTAGCCTATTTATCCATGCAATGTGAGTTTCTACTTCGGGAATTTTGCAAACCTCGCTGGATATCCACCCTAAAACAAAAATATCTTTTTGTGATTACCTCCTTGACCACAACCCAATTTAAGTATGGATTATCATTTTGACGGAATCAAACGAATCAAGGGCACCATATAAAGTAAAGTTTTGGAAGACAAGGCTCCCCAGATATTCAAGAGGTTCTACGAAGAAGAAGGTGAATTTGAGATACTTACCCTAGCTAGTTGGTTCTCCCACTATTCATACTCGAGGACGAGCATTCGTTCAAGCATGGGGGGATGGCTGGGTAAGTATTCTATGTTATCAAAAGTTCTAAGGAGCAAAAAGAAAGAAAGAGAGAAAAATAGAAAAAAAAGAGGAGAAAAGAAAAATGAAAGAAAAAAAAAGAGAAGAATAAAATGCTCCTTAGTTCTTTTTGGCTTCATTAATTTTCCAAGTTACTTTGAAGAACTATTCCATACTCAAATCTTCCAACCATGTGCAATCCGATAACGAGAACTTCATTTGTGTCTCGGGATCATCCATTTGCCACTTGCACATGTCCACCTATCCAAATGTGTGTGTTTCATCTCCAACATTATTTTCCAATGGCTTTTTTGACAAGTCTCGGTAAATCCAATAGATCTCCCTCTTAGTTTGACAATATTTCAGATATAATATTTTGCTAGGATTGTTTTTACCTACCAAGCTCCACATAAGCCTTCCACTTTTATATATGAGTAGAATAGGTTGAAGACAATCTAATGTAGGCTTGAGAGACTTGATGAGATGAGTATTTCCATGATCTTTTGCAAGAGAACCTCACTTATGTTTGATATGCATTCTTTTGAAAACTCTTCACGATGAAACAAGGTAAAAGTTTGAAGTTCGCTTAAGTTTGAGAGCATTGCATTTATTTATTATTGTGGCTTGTTCTTTAATTGCTAATCTATCTTTCATAATGAAAAATTAGCCAGTCACAACATGAACTTAAATGCTAAATACTTGAGAGAGCAATATGTCTTGTTATGTATGACTAAGTGCAGAGAGGACATTGAGGGGCAACGCTGATTTTTTCATAAGCAAAGCTCCTGGACTTACTCGAGGACGAGCAAGGTTTAAGCATGGGGGGAATGTTGGCGCTCCTTAAGTACCCATTTTATCCCTTGTTTATCCTTGATAATGGCATGAATTTAATATCAAAATCACTAACCGTCCTAACCCCGGCCTAATTATTGGTCATTTTCACATTTGCACATATATTTTGGAGGAACTTTGTTTTTGCAGGTTTTTGGCCTATTTTGGAGCATGAAACGACGAGGCCCGTGATCGAGTGCTAACACGGAGAAAGACGAAGGCCAAAGCCCAAAGGAAGGACCAAAGCCCATGTTGATTCAAAGCCCATTCATGCACATCCATCCTCCAAGAGAGCCCAAAGGACCAAGCCCACAAAGATGAGATCAAGATACTTCGGGATTAAGCAAAGCAAATGAAGATTTAAGGAAGGATTCCCTATCCTATCCTTTCCTCGAGGATAACTCCAAGATAACGACGTCCAAAAGGGTGCAATCGTGAAGGACATAAACTCTAGAAGATGCGAGGAGTCTACATGCGAAAGAAGAGACCGAGGCGGTCCCGAAAGAGGGTAGGGCCAGCCTAGCCCGTTTCCGAGGCGGTTCGGCCTCCCCTTCGACCGGTGGCTTCCTCGGATTATAAATAGCTCTCACCTTATTCAACTCGGGGAATCAATCCACCCAGAACTTGACGAAAACCTAGGGCCAAGGCCGGAGGGAGACGACGGCCGCCGCAAGTCTTCGAAGGTACCTAGGAGATGGCTTAGGCCACCCCTAGCCGCCATGGACTCCCTGCGAGGTTGTGCCATGGTGGAGTTCAGGAGTCATCCCCAACATTCGTCGGGGTATATACACACACGATGGTGATATCAATCTACTCTTTATTCTAGTTGTCTCGACTTTGGTCTACTTCAATGCATGATTTCTTTCTCATATGTGATGCATCCATATATTCATAGTAAGATTAAATCTATTCGTGGTGATTAGTCTATATCTTGCGGATACGTTGAGGTAGCGTGTTTTAGCTAGTTGGTTGATTACCCCGGTGTGGTGACAGCATGGCGGAGGGAAAAATTCTAGCGACGACATGATGTGGAATAGGATTGATGGCGAGTACCATGGGAGTCGTTGCGCGGCCACCAAGAGGAGGAGCTTCGAGTAAGAGCACTTGGTGGGTGTTTGGGGTCAAGCTTTGGGAAACCTTAGGCATTAACACGCACCTCGCACCGGCGACCTTGGGAAAGTAGGCTGATTGCGAGCCGCCTTTCTGAGAGATGATTTCGTGTACCTTTAGTTGAGATGCAATCTATGTTTTGATCACCTTTTTTACTAGAATTGTACCTAGAGACGATAGGCCCTAGCTCCTTGGTTGTGTTATCTCATCTACGATTATGGGTGTGATGAACACTTATACTTCATTCATATCTATCAAGTGTTCAGTTTATATGCAATCTTCGCTTCATGTTTAGGATAGGTTCGATAGATTAGATGGTAAACTCTAGTCGGTTCGCTTCCGATCCACGGATTGATAAACCTTGGGGGAGTACTCTAAGGAAAAAGCTACCACGATCCGTGCGCTTGCGGCAAGTAAATTTGGGCTCTAAGGAGTGTCAACAGTAACGCTGTTCCACGCCAAAACTGGCGCAATCCGCTGCAAGCTTGAGTAGAGACCCACCACTCCTCCATCATATATAGCGCCGTCAACCTCGAGCCACACGCCCATAGTCGTCGATCACCCGGCCACTACTGCTAAGCAAAGCCAAATCTTGACCCTCAAGACACCTCAACACCTCGTACTCGTGGGGGCCTCGCCACATCCAACTCCTCGCAACACAGAAGCAACCACCTTGAAGCGACGCACCGCCGTTGGACACTGCTTCGCCAAGATTTGCTAAGCCGCCGTAGCTCAAAGATAACCTTGCCTGCCACCGGGATCACCACCGCACCACAAACGCCGATCCACAACAAAACAGCAACCATGAGCCCTCAGCACCTCCTAACACGGCCACGGACGAATCACCACCACCCCGGACCACTTCCACCCAAGGCCGTCTTCCCCCACCAATGGCAACGCATCGCCGTAGCTCAAGAAGGATGCGACGCCAAAGACGCCGCCAACGCTTATCCACAAGTGGATAGGGTTTTCACCCATAAATCATTCATGCAACAAGTGGAACGTCTCCGCCTGGCGCCCCCAACGGGGAGAATGACGCCTGAGGACGCCGTCACCATGGCTTTCGCCCGGAGCGCACACTAGCCTGCAGCACAAAATGGCCCGCCCTGCAGCAACGAGCCGGCGGACGAATCAAGCGACCCGGCAAGGCACCGCTGGAGGAGCGACCCGGCATGTCCCGCAGCACCACCATGATGCCTCAGAGCACCACCAGGTTACCCTGGCCCCACCACCATGGAGGAGCCGAAACATCCGCCAGAGACCCGCCGTACGCCACGCCGCCACCGCAGCACGGCCGGAGCGCAAAGCCGGCGTCCCGCCCCCGCGCCACCAACCGCTGTCGTTGCCGCACCACCAGCGCGGCGCCGCGCCGCCGCGCATTGCCACAGCCAGCAGATCCGGTCTCGGGGAAACTAGATCGACCCCCAGGGCAGCGGATCTAGCACCCCAAGCCTTGCACCGACGGGTCCCGGCGGCGCCGCCGCGCCACCAGATCCCGCCGCCACTGGAGGAAGCCACAGCCGAACGCCAACCCCTTCCACCTCCTAGGCTCCTCGTCCGCGGCCCCGCCGTGTCGCCGCCGCGCCCACCCCGACGCCGCCGCCATGGCTGCCGAGCACCTCGCCGCGCAGGTCACCCGCAGCCCCCCTCCCCCGGCGAAAGCCTCGCCGCCACCTTCCTCGGGAGCGCGCAAGGCTCTGGCGGCTCGTCTCCGGCGGCGGCGAGGTGGAGGAGGGAGGGGAGAGGGTACGGAGGGGTGCGACGCTAGGGTTTCGCCCTAGCCGCCCACGCGGGGGGCAACCCAGGCGAAAGAAGTTCCCCTCTCTGTTTAACTCTGCGCTCGCTCTTTCTCTGTATCTCTCCATGCACGTGACATATAATCATAGCAGTGAAAGTGGACTTTAGCCAAAGTATTCGTAGGTCTTTCACTTGAATTCTTCCAAAAAAACAAGGTTTTTCACTTTCCCTAAAAAGAAAAAGAACCTGTACACAATGGGCCAGGCTGAATTTAGTCAGGTCGCGTTTGTGCACTCACACTGGCCACATAGATTTGGGTCCTCGTAAAAGAACATGAATGTGTGGTTGACGAAAGAATGCCGCTACATTCAGTCCATAGCAGCCTACGGGATGACGACCTCACTCTTTCTCCTTTTTGTTCCTTGCGAGAGGAAGCAGATGTGAATTTTAGTAGCTATCGAAGGAACAAGGACACTTGCAAGTTTGCCTGACTGGCTGCACTTGCAAGTTTCCATCTCCCGGAACGACAACAACATGACAGCAGTACGTGTCCTTAAGCACGACCGCTCGGCTAAAAATCTCACTGCAGCAGCAGCAGCAGGCGGCCTGTGTCCCTGCAGGCGAGCACCATCCGTCGTCCATCGATCGATGGGGATCCCGGATGCATGTCGTCGCGACTCGCGAGCGGAACTCGGAAGTTGCATTCAAGATGGGCAGGCAGGAGCAGTAAAAGTGAACGTCCAATCGTCAGGCACAGCAGGTCTCATACGAGCACCGAGGCATGGAGGCGCCGCAAGATCAGGAGAGCTGCTCCGGCGGCGGCAGCGGCGGCAACATCATTTCGTTTCGGCGGAGCGCATAGGAGCGGAGGGCACGGCCGGGCCGGCAGCCAGGCGCTTGCCGTCCGTCGCCTCCACATGGACGGATGGATGGGATGGGCATGGGCGTCCGTCGCCTCGACAAGGCGAGGCAGGCGCCAGATGAGACAAGCTTGAAACGAGGCGACAGCGAGGAGACAGTTTGCCGCGACGGCCGACGGGGAACACCGCGGCAAGCACGGAAGCACCTGCGCGGCCTAACACGGATGACTGGCTGATGTGCTCGGGGAGCAAGTACAGTATCGACAGCACAGCGGTATCGGGAGTATTCTCCGTGTTACACTGGACAAGGTTGTACTGTACATGTACACCACGCACCCAGCACGAGGCACCCCGTAGTTTTATTTCTCTCCAGTCGGCCGGACCGTTTCTTTTCTTTACACTTCTTTTCTTTTCTTTTCTTTACTGTACGTACAACACACGCGCTGACACTCCTTTTCTTTTCTCTTTACCGCTGCTTGTATAGGCCTGTGTGTGACCGTGACCAGAGGGCGTATTCATTGCTAGCTAGTACTCCGTCCTACAGCCCACTGCAAAGGGTGAGCTGTGCTGTGCAGTGTCCTAGTAGTAGCACGCAGCGGGCCGCAGCACAGGGCCGCGACCACACTGCTGCGGCCCGCAAATACGGAGTACTCTGGCCTTATTCCAAAACAGAAAATACAAAAATTTTATAAATTACTTACATGGTATATAAAATGTAGTCAAAAAATAAATCGCATTACACAAATAGACTGTAAATCGCGACACGAATCTAATGAGTCTAATTACGATGTGATTAGACACTAAATTGCTATATTAATACTACAGTAAACATACTCAAATGATGAATTAATTAGTTTCAAAAGATTCGTTTCGTAGTTTACAGACGATATTTGTAATTAGTTTTGTAATTAGTCTCAAATATTTTTTTCCAACAATGGGTCCATGCCCGAATTTCATTACTTAAAGCAACGAAATTACAGAGTTTTCCACTTAAGTAGCAACATACAGACTAACAGAAAGAGTTATGAAAAGCCTGCTAAACTCGCCAACGTACAGGCTCAAATATTGAATATTCTTTTTCAAAAACACAAAAATACAAAATACAAAATCATCTAAACACACTCTGTACAATTCCTACGCGTCCGGCGAGAGCGAGTACGCCTACGGCTCTGCTACTGCGACGACGACGGAGTACAGACGCCGAGAGGACGGGTAGCGCCAGACCCCTACTGCTGCCACCGTGCAGCCTGCCCGTCAGCCAGGCTAGGCAGTAGCCACAGCTCTGGCCTCTGGCCCCGCTCCGGGCTCCGGCCCGGGCCCCCAGCTTTCCAAGGATTTTTCTTGGCTTTGTTTGGTTTACGCTACAATTATAGCGCACTAGAAATAATAATAAATTTGATCACTAATTACGATATCAAATAAAATCAGTTTATAAAACCAACTTCAGAATTCCCGCACTAGCGACCTTGAATTTAATGAGATCTTTGACCGCGCGATTAGAGGATAATTACTATAGTATCACTATAGCTAATCATCAATTAATTATCGTCATTAAATTTGTTGCGAAAAATTACACTCATGCCTAAAAAAATTTTATAAATAGACTTTATTTAGTACATGCGAGATTTTGTTTTGGAGGAACGTACGTGCTAATTTTGTTAAAAACCAAACAAGACCAGTCGCTGACTCCCTGGCAGCTGATCCTGCTCCTCTGAGCGCGCGGGGGCCCCGCGCAATCACCGTCACGGTTCAGAAACAGATCAGGCAAAGCCGGCCAGGCACGCGCACCTGCGTCGCTGCGCGGCGCTCGCCGCGGCTTCCTGCAATCCTGCTTGCCCGTCCGTCCCTGTGCTGCTCTGGTGCGCTTCTGGTCTGCTATTTCACGGTGGCACGTTTTTCGAAAAAAAATATCATATTTATAACATATTAAATAAAATTTATTTGTAAAATCTTTTTATGAATGAGTAAATCTCATATGTATAATATATTAAATAAATTTATTTGTAAAATCTTTTTAGGGATGAGTGTAACTTTTCGCGACGAATTTAATGACGATAATTAATCAACGATTGGCTACAGTAATCATCCTCTAATCGTACGGTCGAATGCCTTATTAGATTCTTCAAGTTCACTAGCACGGGAATTCTGGAGTTAGTTTTGTAAACTGTTTTTGTTTAATACCATAATTAACGGTTAAAATATCACTATTCATTAGCACGCCAAAAATTTTAGCACGCCAAAAATTTTAGCACGAACCAAAGGAGACCTCTATTTCGATGTGAGGGACGAGAGCAAAGCACGGAGCACCGCCGCGCTGCTGTTTCTGCCGAACTAAACTGCCGACCGATGCCATCGCCGCCGGGACGGCAGCCTTCCCTGGTTGTGCTGCCGCCGGCCGCCGCCTCCGTTCTGGCATTTGTCGTGATCCTGTCTGTGCGGGGATTCGCTACAAAGCTCCGATGACAGCATTTTCATTGTGTAACGGCCTAACGGGGATGACAAATGGTCCCTGTTTGGTTTGAGGAGTAGCACAAATTTTTACCAATAATTATGGGTACTAAATAAAGACAGTTTATAAAACTAATTTCACAACCTTTACGCTACTTCGCGAGCGAATCTAATGAGACCTTTGACATACAATTAGAGATTAGTACTGTAGCATTATTGTAACCAACTATCAAATAATTACCGTCAATAGATTCGTCATGAAAAATTATATTCATCCGTGAAAAAGATTTTGCAAATAAACTTCGTTTAGTACTTCATATAGCGCTACTTGTGCTAGCGAAACCAAACAAGCCCTAGATACACAATTTCTTGTGTCAGAATGCTCAATTCAGATACACAGTTTTTCTTCTGTTACGAAATGGATGACTAAACCCTATTTCTTTAGCGGCCTCCAACCAGCCAGCAGTATTTTTCTCTCACACCACTCCAACAACAGTCAACCAACAATATTTTCCTCACACCACTCCAACAGCAACCTCTAACACTAGCCAAGCGAACAGAGCGGTACGTACGTTAGACCGGAATGTAACCTTCCATCATCCAGATCAAGTACTTGCTAAGACTGCCAGTACGTCCCATCCAAACCCAAGGATGGTGGCTAATTATCCACTTCACGTTGGAAAACGTCAGATGAGAACACAGGCTAATTACACAGAACAACCAACCCTGTCATCACTACACACTTTCAGAACTCACCCTCTACTGTAATCTGGCTGAGTCATCAGACATGTCCGGCCATCCATGCTCCCTCCTTCCCCGTATCCCTTGACGAGCAAAAGCACACAACCAAAAAGGGGCAAAAGATCAGAGAACACACAGAAACTGATCTGCGCTCAACTACTCTACAAGTTTCTCCATGTTCTTCTCCCGTTCCATCTGTCTGAAGTCTGAACTGTCTGAACCTGCCGCTGCTATAGGAGCACCAACCCAAGAAACGCTGCCACGGTGCCCTGAACGGACACCACGGACCAGAACCCGCCGACCCTGGCAGCCGAGAACCCGGCCGACGACGACGCCACGAGGCTCGAGCTCGCCTCGGGCTTCCTGCCCCCGCCGTCCTCCCCGTCCCGCGGGACGCTGGGCTCCTGCAGGTCCTTGCACACCACCACCCCCGCCGGCGCGTGCGCCGCGTCCACGGCCGCGACGTCGTAGCACAGCCCCGGGTTGTCCCACGACGCGAACCGCCGCCCCATCCGCTGGTAGAACCCCGGCGCGAACTCCAGCGCGCCCGTCAGGTTGTTGCCGTTCAGGTACAGGGCCCCGATGTTGGGCAGCTGCGCGAGCCTCGCCGGCACGGGGCCCGTCAGCCGGTTGTGGTCCAGCGCCAGGAACCGCAGCCCGGCCAACGCCGCCATGGACTCCGGTATGGCGCCGGTCAGGCCGACGTTGGACAGGTCCAGCATGGCGAGGTCGCCCAGCTTCTCCCACCCGGACGGCGGCAGGCTGCCGCCCAGCGGGTTGTTCGAGAGCAGCAGGTCCTGCAGCGACTCCATGCCTTGCACGAACTGGGGCAGCCCGCCGGTGAGGCTGTTGTTCCTGAGGTCGAGCAGCGTGAGATTCCGGAGCCCGCCGAGCTCCGGCGGGATGCTGCCGTCCAGCTGGTTGTTGCTCAGGTCCATCTTGAGGAGCCCCCTCAGGCCACCTAGCGATGCAGGCAGAGACCCCGTTAGATGGTTCTTGCTCAGGTCCACGATCAGCAGCTCGTCGTGGCGGGCGTTACCGAGCGCCGCCGGGATCGGCCCCGACAGCCCGTTCCCGGAGAGCACCAGCCGCCTCAGCTTCAGCAGCGCGCCGAGCTCGGCGGGCACGGGTCCGGTCAGGTTGTTCTCGACGAGCACCAGCGACTGAAGGCTGGCCAGGCGGCCGAGGGAGGCCGGGATGGCGCCGGTGAGGCCCGGGTTGGTGCGGAACTCGAGCGTCTCGAGGCTCCCCGACAGCCTCTCCCAGCTGGCGGCGGGGATGGCCGTGGGGTTGCTCGCCGGGAAGCAGCTGTAGAAGGAGAGCGTCCGGAGGCGCCTCAGGTCGAACAGCTGGGGGCTGAACCTGGCGTCAGGGGCGCACTGCAGCGAGTTGTCAAGAACTGGGCCAATGCGGATCGACGTTGGGTACCACAAGCCGTTGAACAGATCACATGACACCCCCTGCACAGATTCCAGCATCCAAGAACCAAGTTAATCCACAGAATTTGAATTTTACAGGCAAGCACATTGCTACAATTTGGATTGTACAGCCAATTTGTGTTCATCAGTTGCAGACAAGGAAAGCAACACATGCTGAACAGTAACGGGAGTAGTAACTGCTAGCGGTAACAACCACCATGGTTGATCCAAGCTGGTGACATTTCTTTCAAAGGCACACCTACAAATTTGGCCCCTTCCTAACTTGCACAGTAACAATAAAATTGTAGTTCCAGCGTACTAGTGTAAAGGTCAATAATTGCAAGAGGGAATTCCCATGAAGCTTGTGTAAAGAATAGGCATGTAATCCTCAGAAAGAAAAAGGCATGTCTGTCTGCAGAAGCAAAAGGAGCAAGAGACGAGTACTGTATGAGACATCGAGAGGAAACATGCCGCTTCAAATCATCAGAGATTCTGTTCATGTGTGCGGAAAGCTCCTGCTCAACAGACGAGATCCTTCTACTACAAAAGTTACTAAGTTACTATAGTTCGCTGTTATTTGATAAATAATGTCTAATTATGAATTAATTAGGTTTAAAAGATTCATCTCGTTTGTACTAATCAGTTAGACTATGTAATTAACTATTTTTTTCAACTGCATTTAATATTTCATGTTCGAAAATTCGATGTAAAGTAGAATTTTTTTCGGAAGTGAACGCTATATCGAGTGAGGTTGAAGAGTTAAGGCTCAAGGAGAAGTCTCATCCAACAGTAAAGTGGATGCGCACAAGGAACAGTGCCGCACTCTTGAACCAAACAGTTCAAGAACAGGACTCCAAGAACACAAGCAGGACAAAACCGAGGCTGCCTGAAACCCGAAATTTTGTAACCAAGACGAGGAATGTTCAACAAAATCATGTTCGAAGGACAATTCAAGAACGAACATCTGGCATTTCCCAAACAAGACACCAATTTGGACGTCGCCTGGTCGTTTTCCGCGAGGATTTGGAACGAAGCTAGGAACAGGGCAGGCTGCGCCAAGAAAAGGATTGGCGACCAGCATGGGCAAAGCAGACAAGAGAACAAAGCGAAGAGCTTTTGGGGAAGCCGATGAGCGGGCCGGTGCCGAGGAACTGAACAGCAGATCCATGGGAGAGGGAAGTGCTCTACTAGTCTGCGCAACTGCTGCCCGAACAGCGCGCAGCACCGGTAACGAATCGGCAGGCACGCACCTGGATGGGCGACCAGCCGCAGGGGTCGGGGTAGAGCCCGGAGCCGTTCCATCCCTTGCCGACGAAGCCCTCGATAGCCGCGTACAGCGCCGCCCGCTGCTTCTCCTCCATCGGCGCCGTGGCCGGCGCCGCCGCCGCGGCCGGGGCGTCGGAGCCGCCGTCCCCCCCTTGGGCCGCGCAGCCACGGAGCACCACGAGCAGCGCGAGGCCGAGGGCCAGCACCCGGCGGCCGTGGGCAGCCCCCATCGCGACGCCGGGCGAGCAAGAGCTCAACGGCAAGGAGGCAGTCCCCGGTCGGCTCCGGATCGAGGGCTACCAGCTCCGGCGACCTCGCTATATAGCGTCTGGGCCGGGCTGGGGACTCTCGCGAGGCGTGCCCCCGTCTAGCTGGCGAATAAATGCGGCGGCTCTCGCGGCGCGGGGAGGCGCGGTGGCTGGCTGCGCGCGGGGAGTCGCAGCAGCGCCCGGGACATTCCCCTATGCCGAGTCGCTGCTCTGGGGATCCCGAGGCGACGGAGGAGAAGGCGGAGGCAGGCCGGTGGGCGGCCGCCGCAGACGACAGGCAGGCAGGCAAGGCAGGCGCGGTGGCGTGCGTGGGAGAGGCTCGCGGGCCTGGAGGCTTGGGTCTTTGTAGCGGGGGGCAGGGCACTGTAGAGGAAGGGAGGCCGGCCGTAAATTTTTTAGGCCATGTTTAGATTCTTTTAAAATTCAAAATTTCAAATTTTTCAAAAGAAAATTTTGCTATTTCGGAGTATTAAATGAAATCTATTTATAAATTTTTTTATATAGATGAGTCCGCAAGATGAATCTAATAAGCCTACTCAATTCATGATTTGTAATAGTAATGCTACACTAAATAACCTCTAATGACAGATTAATTAGATTAATTAGATTTGTCACGCGATTTATAATTTATTTCTACAAAAAGTTTTGTAAATAGCAGACCTCATTTAGACCGGCCGTAAAATCGATGGGACGCACCGGCCGGTGAACTGTGGAAATTCCCCGGTGGGCTGGAGACCTGGAGTGGCTGATGACGGGGGCCTGTGCTTGCTCAAGTTTTCTTGAAATGACTTCGCGAGTGGCTTCTACTGGTGCTGCGATGGACGCGTCCCTCCCTGTGTGGCTGTGTATACACACATGTAGGAGTACGGGGTGACGCATGCTGCTCCTTGCAGTACCCAATGGGCAATGGCTGACACCTGGGCCCCGCCGTTCAATAACCGTGGCATTAGGGCCGCGGCACTCAGGCCTAGGCTCATTTACACGCCTGCCCTTGAGCTACTACTCCTCCCAAAAGCAGATTTTACGTCGATGACTAGCAGCTGGGGGCAGGGCACAGCGGTTTTACTCCGCTTTGCAGAGCGCAGCGAGAGGGCCCCCCTTGGCTTCAGCTAGCCGCGCCGTTGGCTGATCCACCATCACGTCGCGCACAACCAGCAGCAGTACGCGAGCAGCCTCGTCTGGATCTGCACCCCAGGCCCAGCGTCCTAGCGCCGGCCCCCGCCCCCGCCGCCCCCGCTCCTAGTCCCATCCCTACTCGGGCCCGGCGGCTAGCCCGGCGCCTACGCCTCGTGGCACTGGCTATGGCGTGGGAAAGGAAAGGGAAGAGCGAGAGCCCCGGCGCCGGCGAGGCATGGGCATCCACCATGCATGGGTGGGGGAGCTGGAGCGTGCAAGCTAGAGCCACAGGCAGCACGGCCTCCTGCCTTGCTTGGTTCGGGCGCGGCCGCGGCCGCACGGCATGGCCTTGTTTGGTTTCTCATCGTGTTAGAAATAGTGATTTTTTGACAGCTAATTACAGTGTCAAACAAAATTAGTTTACAAAACCAACTTCAAAACTCCAGCGCCAGTGACCCTGAAGAATCTAATGAGACTTTTGACGCGCGATTAGAGGATAGTTACTGTAGCATTATTGTAGCAAATCATCGATTAATTACCGTCATTAGATTCGTCGCGAAAAGTTACACCCATTCTTGAAAAAAATTTACAGATAGACTTCATTTAATACATCATACATTGTAAGATTTTAAAAAAAAAAACATGGGCGCTAGAATTCTAATCTAAACAAGGCCATGGCCTGGCCTTCGTCCCACCGACCGGGCAGTTGGTTGCCCTTCTCGTGCCGCACACCCTGCCGCTGCTGCTGGACCATGCATGCCACTGGCATCGCCATGGGGCCGGCCGGCCGAGCGGGCGGGCGCCGCCGTCCTTGCTGGGCCGTCCGTACGGCGCGCATGCCACCGCGCCTTGCCGGCTGCCGCCCATCGCCCTCCGCTGAAAAGGTCGCACTGGCTGGCGCAGTGCGACACCTCGGCCGGCACTGCTCCGCCGCGCTCCCAGCTCCCACCGACCCACCCGGTGATGCTCTACTGTGGCCGGCCGGCCCAGCTCTCAATCGAAGCAGGAGCCGAGCCGGTACGGGTACGGCCAGGTCACGCAGGCGTGCAACAGCCTCTGAGCCGAGCCTGAGCACGGCGGCGCGCCTTGCCATGGGTTTCAATTCATTTCCCAGGAGTCGTTACCCGGATCCAGCCCCGTGATCAGGGTCAGGGAACAGCAGCCACGGCAAGATCGGTGCTGCTGCACAGACGAGGACACTGTGCTCCCGGGCCCACTGTCAGCGTGGAGAAAAATGATCGATAGTTTTCTTTTTCTCTCTCTTTTGTCATCGTTTGGTTCGCCGCGTTAGTATTCTAGCGCGCGTCTTCTAGTCTATGCGCCTCTTCTGGTCTCTGCATGAAAGACCAAATGAAGTCTATTTGTAAATTTTTTTCAGAGATGGATGTAATTTTTCACGACGAATCTAACGACGGTAATTAATTGATGGTTTACTACAGTGATGCTACAGTTGCCATCTTCTGATCGCGCGGTCAAAGGCCTCATTAGATTCTTTAGGGTCACTAGCGCGGGGTTCTGATGTTGGTTTTGTAAACTGGCTTTGTTTGACATCATAATTAACAGTCAAACTGACACTATTCACTAGCACGTTGCAAATCAAACGGGTCTTTGTTGTCAGATTAAAAATGATTGACTCCTTTTTTCTTGGAAATGAAAATGATTGACTCTTGATGGGTGGGGCGGCAGCGACGCAGCATGTGTGATCTGTTCCGGTGCCTGGTGGTTGTGAGCTGGTGTGTGGGGCACCGAGCACCTGTGTGTGTGTGTGTTTTGAAGGTGTGTGTGTGTGTTTGGTTTCGCAGATTTGCTGCGGCGCCCGCTTGGCGGGGACAGAAAGATGAAACAAAAAAGAGGGAGGCCGGTGGGGATTGGGGAACCGCCGCTGCACAGCAGCAGGAGGCGGCCCACAGCTACAGCTCCTTTTCGCATACTCCTACTCTACATGCCATTGCCACTAAAAGGTTCAGATTCAGAAATAATGAAAGGGTAAAGATCTCATGCTCCGCCTCTCGTCAGTTGCTTTCTTTTTTTTTTTAACTTTGTGATACAAACCGGATGTTAGTTAGGCCGATGGGTCTGGTCTGTCCATTTGCGAGCTTAACGTGACGTGATTCGCGATACACACATAGCCGCTCCCGCCGTGCACGTACGGTCGTCGGTCACTTGGATCGAGCAAGTGTGGCTCACCCGGGTGGACACGGGGTGGCTGCGGGTGCGGGCCAGCAATGCCATTCCTGTGCACCACCCCTACCTGAAAAGGAGAGACGTGCTGACCCGGGCGGCGTGCGTGGCGCAGGGCCGACGGTTAACACCCCGTCCTCTCGTCGAACGCCAACCGAACAGCAAGAGACGCGCCGCTGCTGGTTGACAGGTTGAGCATCCCTCGGGTACGAGCGGATCGGAGCAACTGCGACCGATCTCGGAGGACGACGGAGCGACCTGGGGAAGGGACCGCGAGGAGGCAGCGCGGCGGCCGGCGGAGGAAGGAAGGAGAGCGGTAGATGGCGAGAGGTAATGCGAAGCGGGGCGCCGTATGCCTGCAACGAGCTAGCTAGCTGCGGCCTCAGATCGGATCGGATCGGGGATGGGGTGGGGAGGGGTGAGATGGCCGGGCGCTTTTGTCCCGGTAGTGGAGGCCTGGCCTGGGGGCAGCTGGGCTCCTACCCTGGCTAGCTCTGCAGGCGGGGCGCGACGGGACCATCCAATCCATCGCAGCAGCAGCCGCGGCGAGCATGGACGACGCGCCGCCGAGGGAGCGCGGGGGCGAGCGGCAGGCGAGGAGGGTAGGGAGTGCATGATGAGCATGAGCGGCGCATGTGATTGGGGGCGCGGGGGCCCATGCCACCGCCGCCCGGGCCGGCAATCATGGGTGGGGGACCTCGGCCTCCCCCCCTTGCCTGATGGGCTGCTCGCGCTGGCCCATCATCATTCACTGAACAGACTGGTGGTGGTGGAGTGATGGCATGGACGAAAGCTTCGGCCGACGAGACGATGCTACTGCTGCTGCTAGTGGCAGCGGCAGTTGCTGTTGCAGCCGGGGGAGTGCGCGCGCGCGCGCCGAGTGCTGTGCTTGGAGGGGGTCTCGGAACGTTCTATTCCTGCACGCGGCACGCACCTCCTGCGAGCTTTTCTTTACTGTGCGCCTGCTCCTCCATTTCTTACTGTTCCGCTACGCCGAGCGCGTGGGGTCCCGAACCATCGAGAAATCTCATATTTACATACACAGTTCAATTGCGAAAAGATGAACGGTAAACAGTTGAGATCCCACTCAACCGGAGCTCCAGCTCTGTAAAACTCTGCACGTCCATTCATTCCGAAACAGACAGGGGTACTGAACTCTGGATGCCGGGAAGGAGGGAGCTGGTCCAAACAAAGTCGAGCTCGTTGATTAGCTAGCCTCGCACGATCTCAAGACCGAGTTTATCCCAGCACGGCACGGCGGCCGTAAGCTGGGGTCGTACTGCACGCTTAAGGGCGTCCGCAGTAGTCCTAGCTAGCAACTAGCTAGGAGATGTCCACGTCATGAGCAAAATAGCCAACATTCTAAAGAGCCTATCTATATCGCTAGCTATTTGTATTGTTAATTGTTCCATACACAGAAAGAGAAAATAGATACATTGTGCAGCATCTTTGTGGGTCATTGTGTGGAGGCTTCATAACCAACTAAACATAACCAACTGGTTGCATACATCTTGACCCAAGCCATTTCATTTCATGACCAACTGAAGATAAATAACGGGTACAACCAAACATTTTAAACATAGAAATAAAATAAAATGTCCATACGTTACTACATAATGCACTGATAGATAACCATAACTCAAGCCATACATCATTATTTTAGGGCACAAAAGCAAATTGAACAGCTAACTGCATCGTTGAGGAAGAGTCGCCAAAAGCCAAAAGTCATCTCTAACCCAACAACCTCCATCATAGCATGCTAGAAATTCCAATCAACATCATACCAACAATTCTGGAAAAATAAAACAAACAGTAAGTCAGCTTACTCAATATAAATAATTGTGCTAATAAAAAAATTCCATAAAAGATCTTACATGAGGTTATTATCAAAAAATGACTAGTGGGGAGCCCTATGGCCAAAACGTTGCCAAATGTGTTCAATTAAATCATCTTTTAGTTGAACGTGGACTCAGTGAGCACGGATAGCAGAATTTCTGCGTCGAGCATCATTAAAGCATGGGTTACTATTTGAGGCCTTTTGCACTTCTGGAGGAAGAACAATTGAGGCTCCAGGAATTGCATTCAGATCAATAGACTGCTCAGCCATTTCTCCCTCATCTTCCACTATCATGTTGTGCAGAATAACACAAGCTTTCATGATTTGTCTAATAATCCTTATGCTCCAAGATCGTGCTGGACGACGCACAATATTGAAACGAGCTTGTAGAACGCCAAAAGCACGCTCCACATCTTTCCTTGCACCTTCTTGTTCTGCTGCATACACCTTGTGTTTTTGTAGTTGAGGTGAATTTATAGACTTCACAAAGGCTGCCCATTCTGGGTAAATTCCATCAGCTAGGGCATCCACAATGCGTAAGAAAACATGCCTTCTCATCCGAAATCTTCTACGAAACATTGCATCAGAATAGAGAGGCTCTTCTGCAAAGTAATCAGCCACAAGTTGTTGATGAGCACCTTCACGATTCCTATTGATGTACTTTCTGGTTCGACGCCTAGATGAACTACCCACGAATTTTGCACTAATCTTCATAAAAATCCAGCCAGCAAGAGAGTCAAGGGCTTGTTGCTCAGCTGAGAACTCTTCTAAGGGGTCTACAGAATCATCGGATTGATCCGACATGTTTGGAGACAAATCTAGAAAGAGGTACAGAGGATGGAGAGTTTGGGCAGCTGTAGGTGGAAGATGAAGAAGAGAGGAAGAAGAAGCACCAGGAAGAGCACACGGGAGTGGAGCTGCTTAATTCCAGAGCTGCAGCTGCCCTTTGCTTTATACAACACCCAGTCAAGGTAAGTACTTTACAAGGTATGGCCCCTACAGTGTAGTGCAGCCACTACTATCACTACTCTACTGCTACCTTGCTGCAACTTGCAGCTGCTACTATGCTAAATAGTCTTTGCCGCCCAAAATCAAATGGCTGGCTTGACTGAGGACGAGCTAGAGCTACTACTACTACTGGTTATGTATATATATATATATATATATATATACACACACACACACACAAAGGACTAATTTGTTTTGACTACTACACTGAACTATATTGGTACTGCAAGACAATAATAATGACACTGCATGATAATTCACAGAGCATTGGTACTAGATGTTGACTGACTGAATCTAGTGGTACTGCATGATAATCAGCAATGCATTTATACATCTTGACTAGCTGTAAAAAATAGCAGTAAACAAAAATAAGAAAGTACCTTAGTTACCGTTGCCGGCTAATTTCTCCCTTATCATCTTCAGGTCAAGGACATGCTGAGCTCTAATATCCTCTGTCATCTCCCTAGTGTCCATACACAAAAGTTTTTGATATGATTCCAGTAAAGCAGTCTCCCTCCTAAACCTTGTTGTTTCAAACTTCTTATCAGTAATGCGTTCCTGCGCCTCCAAGAAGTCTTCCTGTCTTTTTTTTGTGGCCGCTTCAATGTCACTGAATTTCTTCAAGTCTTCATCTAAACTGACATCATCATCTTTGACTCCTCCTTTACCATTGCGCTGTTTCTTAGCTTGTTTTGTCCCTATAGGACGTTCCTTTTCTCCTACACCTGAGATGTCAGTTGCCTCGTCTTCATCCAAACTCCTTTTATTTGGTTTTTCAAGTTCTTCCAAAACTGCAAGCCACTTGGGTTCATCACGAAGAATCTTCCAGCAGTGCTCAACTGTGAATGGGCCTTCCTTAGGATAGTCATCCAAATAAAATTGCTTAGCCATTTCTTTTAGCTGGTCATCTGAATATCCGCTAAGATAAATTGAGGTTGCCTTCTTCCAACATGCACAAAAAAATCCCACTCATCTCTTAATTTTTTGCCAGTGATCTTTGAGATGTTTCACCTCTCTTTTTCTGTTTGTAGGTGTAGTGCTATTGTACAACTCATGTACATCACCCCAATAGCTCTCATTTTTCTTGCAATTCCCATTGATTGGGTCATTCGAGTGAATCAGCCATGCACTAACATGAATTTAGTGTACATGATTAGTTGTAGGTTCATATATTTGTGACGGTACAAAAAGAAAGTGAGTGATACAATTTTACTTACTAGCCTCACGTCCTCCTCTGGTTCAAATACAAGACGCTTTGCAGTCCTACCATCGTTTCCATCATCTAAGTTGATGATAGTTTTGTCTTTCAATCTCTTTTTAGCATTTTGGTTTCCTGAATCATTTTTGGGTGGTGCTAATTGAGATTCCTTTCCCATAGGTGGCCATGTTGCCGAAACATGAGGAATGAATGGTTGTCCAGATTGTAAAAAGCTCATAAAACAACCAGGTGGATAGTAATTCATACCACTGAAAATCAAGCGACCCATATCGTTACTTCTAATGAAACTAATATAGCTAGTGAACTAACTGTTTCTGAGCATAATAAAATGACAACTAGTGCAGCAAGAGAATTACATAAAAAAAAAATAAAACTTACCAAACTGTGGATGTGGCTCCGGACGATGTGGCTTGTGGCAAAGGTCCAGGCCACCATACTGCAGAGAAGTCATGCCATTCGGCCATTAGTTTAGGCAACACTTTATCGAGAACCAAGAGCAAAATCGATTACCTGCTTGACCTGTGGTACTAGGAATAGTAGAACCACCACCAAGAAATGCAGGAACCGGAGTAGGCACTTGATTCGCAGAAGCAGGAGCAGATCCAATATGATATGAAGGAGCAGATCCAGTCTGATCTGGTGGCGGAGCCATCGCTCGTTTTGTCCGGCCGCTCATCACCACAAGAGACAAATGGATTTCAGATCTTTGAATCACGTACCTGGCTATGAATCATACGGACATGAATAGAGCGGAGGAAGAGAGATGGGAAGGGGAAGGATGAGAAGAGGAACAGACCTTGGTTTTGCGGGCTCCAGAAATAAATCGGAAGAGTCGAGGGCAGGAGCAGCTAGGTTGGGGAAGGATTTTCACGCGCAGTGGACGCGGGAGAAAGGGAATTATTCGCGCGCAGGCCACAACAGAGAGGGGAGAAGAAGGATTTGGGCGCCGCGGGATGGGGAGAAGGAGAGAGCTCTGCGCGCGCAGCGGATCCGAGTCCGAGCGAAATCGCCAGAAGAATAGCTGGTAGAAGGTGAGGAGGCCGGCGATTTAGCGCATCGTGGTCTGTGCGAGACGAGCGACGAAAGAGTTGCTGGCTCGATTTTTTATGCACGTCCTCTTTCCTCCATGTAGGATACAAGCCGACGTGTACACTCAAATAGCTAGCTGGAGACAGCCTTAAGCCCTAAGCTGACTCAGCCTTGTTGCGCACGCCCTTAACCGGAGCTGCCGACTACTGACCGGGTCGATGGGGTCAGTACGCCGGTTTTAAGGTCGGCGCAGACCGGAGTTAACTTAACTGTTAAGAGGTGTTTAGTTCATTTTGCAAAATTGTGTAAAGATGTAAAGAAGACATTTGAAGTACTAAATGAAGTCTATTTGTAAAACTTTTTGCATAGATGGGTTGTAAATCGCGAGACGAATCTAATGATACTAATTAATCCATGTTTAATCAATAATTAGCGGATGATTACTGTAGCATCACTGTTGCAATCATGGATTAAGTAGGCTCATTAGAATCGTCTCGCGATTTACAGCCCATCCATGCAAAAAGTTTTGTAAATAGACTTCATTTAGTACTTCAAATTAGCAAGATTCCATTTCACTTTAATGCGTTTACGGCTTTTTTGCAAAAACCTGTAAAGATCTAAACAGGGCCTAAGTTGCGGCGAACCAGAAGGCCTGGACCGTACGAGAGCGAGCCAGCGAGCAGAGCATGCAGCTAGGTGGGAGTGTAAGAAAATGCTACGCTAGCGATAAGGATCTCATGCAAGCAGATGATCATGGAGCGTTGCCCCTCGACGCGCAGTACAACGGAAGATGCGTTGGAATAGACTTGTCCAACATAGGCACGCGTCGATGAAGAGGAAGTAGATCGCAGCTCATGGCTCCTCCTCCTAATCCCGCCGATCAACACCACAGCAACACAGCGGCGCCTCCTCAGAGTCCACACATACGGGGCGGGAACGCCGTGCGCCGGTGTGCTAGCACCACGCGCGCGGCTAGGGCTTCGTGGAGAGGGAGAGGGGGTGGCGGCTAGAGCTTGTCACGTGTAGATTGCGGCGCCCACAGTCCCGCCCCTCTATTTATAGACCCCGTTAATGGGCCGTCACGCCGGAAGCCCATTAGGGTTCTAATCCTACTCGGATCATATCTGGCCCACGAGTGATTGGCTTAAGGGCACAACCCAACAATCTCCCACTTGCACTAGAGACAATCACATAGGCAAGATTTCATCCAACCCGTTAAGTGTGTGACCCGTAAGGTTTATGTGTGAGTAGTTGTGTTGCAAGAACCATTCTTACATCACTAATCAGTAGAGGCACCTAGCAGAGCGTACTGACTCTCTCTCTCACACACACACACGTAAAGATCATATCGGCAGAACCTTTTGATATACGCATTCACTAATCCCTTTGCCTCAGGATACCAGTCAAGCTCAAGGCGAGTCTTGTGCCACCCTTGTGATAGCCTGACCACTTAACTCGATTTTGCAGCGGATTACAATTTACGACTAACCTTTTAGTCACTTCGTGATTAACTATTTAATCACTTTGGCATGGTCATGCACTTTCTTAATCCAACCGCATCGAGGGGCCCAGAGATATCTCTCCCGTTATCTAGGAGGGGCAAATTCCATCTTGATCCGCACACATCCCATTCCATGTTTCATGATACACCCAGAGACTACTTTTATAGCCACCCAGTTACAGAGTGGTGTTTGGCAGCTCTAAAGTGCACTGTTACGCACAGTGAGAAACAATGGCGATCTTAGGTCTAAGAATTCAGCAGGTATATCACTCGAGACCATCTGATGGCACATTTGAGATAACTACCTCTGCAGTGTCTCGAGGTGGGTCAATCCAACACCATGTTCCCTAACATGTGTCCACATTATTGATCTGATATCTCCATATTTATGATCTGTGAAACGTGATCATCAATCAATACATGTGCTAGTTCATGAAATATTATTGTTCCTCATAATAGTGAAAACCAGAGATCATTTAGAACAACAATAAAACAAGAGAGTTTCACAAACAAGTCACCTACTTATTAATCAATGTAAATAATTATCATTCCGGAAACAAATAACATTTTTTTATTAAAACACAAACTTAGACATGATTACAATAATCTCCCACTCACTCTAGAGTCAATCATACTAGTATCTAATACCCATGGAACTCATATGTGCCTCATGCTTCTACTGTGAGAGGGGCTTCATCAACGGATCCGCAATGTTTAGATCCGTGTGCACCTTGCATATCTTCACATCACCTCTATATATTATCTCTCGAATCAGGTGATAACGCCGCAGTATGTGCTAGGATTTTTGGTGCGATCTAGGCTCCTTGACTTGTGCAATGGCGCCACTATTATCACAATAGAGGTCCATTGGCCTAGACGCACTAGGTACAACTCCCAACTCAGAAACAAACTTTCTGATCCAAACAACCTCCTTTGCAGCTTCCGAAGCTGCTATGTACTCGGCCTCTGTTGTAGAATCTGCCACCGTCTCTTGCTTGGATTCAGCTCATTGCTCCACCATTAAGGCAAAATACAAATCTAGATTGCGATCTGAAGTCGTCCTTTTCAGTTTGCAAGCTAGCATTGGTGTAACCATTTACAACGAGCTCCTCCTCACCTCCATAGACAAGAAACTTATCCTTAGTTCTTCTAAAGTATTTAAGGATATTCTTAGCTGCAACCCAGTGAGCCTCTCCTAGATTTGACTGGTATCTGCTTGCAACACTTAGAGCATAGGCTACATCAGGGTGTGTACAAAGCATGGCGTACATGATGGATCCAATAGCCGAGGCATATGGAATCACATTCATCTTCTCTTGCTCATCAGGTGTCGAGGGACACTGACTCTTGCAAAGACTAACACAATTTGACATCGGCAGAAAACCCTTTTTGGAATCCTACATATTGAACCTTTTCAATACTTTGTCAATATATGTATCTTGGCTTAATCCAATTAGCCTTTTCGATCTATCCCTATAGATCTTTGTGCCCAAAATATATGTTGCCTCTCCTAAATCTTTCATTGAGAAACTCTTTCTTAATGAAGATTTAACAGTCTCAAGCTTTTGAATATTATTTCCGATCAGTATTATGTCATCAACATATAGAACTAGAAATACAAGTGCGCTCCCACTAGCCTTCTTGTAAACACAAGGCTCTTCTTCATTCTTGATGAAGCCAAACCCTTTGACTACTTCATCAAAACGAAGATTCCAACTCCGAGATGCTTGCTTTAGTCCATAAATGGACTTCCGAAGTTTGCATATTTTTCTAGCATTTGTAGGATCGACAAAACCTTCAGGTTGTATCATATACACATCCTCACTAAGATTTCCATTCAGGAAAACCGTTTTGACATCCATTTGCAAATCTCATAGTCATAAAATGCAATAGTTAGAAGAGTTTGAATAGACTTTAGCATTGTTACGAGCGAAAATGTTTCAGCATAATCAACACCTTGAATCTGTTTAAACAATTTCGCCACCAATCGCGCTTTATGGATGTGAACATTTCCATCCATGTCTATCTTTTTCTTAAAAATCCACTTGCACTCCACAGGTTTAACACGTTCAATTGGATCAACCAAGTTCCAAACTTGATTGTCGTGCATGGATTCTATTTCGGATTTCATGGCTCCAAACCATTTCTCATATTCTGGTCCCATTATTGCTTCAGTATAGGTCTTAGGCTCATCATTATCCAATAATAATACATCGTGCTGCTCCGTGGTTAGGAGCGTAAACTTTTTAGGTGTGCGACGTGCCCTTACAGACCTTCGTGGGGCTGGTTCTTTGACAACGGGTTCTTCAACTTCTTGTTCATCCCGTGAAGGTTCAGTGGGAGCTGAAACCGTTTCAGGCACATCCCAAATTTCTTCAAGTTGCACCTTGCTCCCACTAACTCCTTTTGAGAGAAATTCTTTCTCTAAGAAGACACCATTTGCCTTTCGCTTGATTATAAAAATAATATCCTTTGGTTTCCCTCGAATACCCCACAAAGAAACACTTGTCTGATTTGGGAGTGAGTTTGTCTGACATCAAATGTTTGACCTAAGCCTCATATCCCCAAACTTTGAGGAAAGACAATCCTTGACGTTTCCCAGTCCACATCTCATATGGTGTCTTTTCCACAGACTTAGTTGGAACCCGGTTCAGTGTGAACGCTGCAGTTTCGAGAGCATAACCCCAAAAAGAAATTGGAAGATCAGCTTGGCTCATCATCGACCTTGCCATGTCCAACAAGGTTCGGTTTCTCCATTCAGAAACCCCATTCCACTGAGGTATTCCAGGTGGAGTCCACTGTGGAACAATTCCACATTGTTTCAAATGATCACCAAACTCGTGGCTTAAATATTCACCCCACGATCAGATCATAGGAATTTAATTGTCTTGCCAAGTTGATTTTGTACTTCATTTTGAAATTCCTTGAACTTTTCAAAGGATTCAGACTTGTTCCTCATTAAGTAAATATACCCATACCTACTGAAATCATCGGTAAAAGTAATGAAGTACTGAAAACCACCCCTTGCAATCGAACTTATTGGTCCACATACATCAGTATGTACTAGTCCCAATAGGTCACTTGCCTCTCACTTTGACTAGTGAAGGGTGTCTTAGTCATCTTCCCAAGTAGACAAGACTCACATGTGCCAATTGATTCAAAATCGAATGGACTCAGCAGACCATCCTTATGGAGCTGCTCTACACGCTTCTCATTTATGTGACCCAATCGACAATGCCAAATAAAAGTGAGATTCAAATCATTAGGACGAAACCTTTTAGCATTAATATTACAGACATCTTTATCCTTAAGCTCAAGAACATATAAAACATTCACCAATGGACAAACTCCATAAAGTAAATTCTTATAATAAATAGAACGACGCTTGTTCTTTATTACAATCTCATAACCATCAACTTCCTCCAAACATGAGGAAGAGATAATGTTCTTACTCAAAGCAGGAATGCAATAACAATTATTTAATTCCAAAACTAAGCACGAGGGTAGCGACAGGTGCTAGGTGCCGACCGCCAACACAGCAACCTTTGCTCCATTGCCGACTCGCACATCCAGCTCGCCTCTTGCAAATCTTCTAATCCCTGTCAGGCCCTGCAATGATTTGCAAGTGTGAATCATTGAACCGGTATCAAATACCCATGAATCACTAAAAGATATAGCAATATTAATTTCTGTAAGATAAATACCTAAAGCGGAAGTCGAACCTCCCTTCTTTTTCTTGTCTTCCAAGTATTTCTTGCAGTTCCTTGACCAGTGTCCCTTGGCATGGCAATGGAAGCATTCATCATCAGGGGTAGGTCCAGATTTGACCTTTGACTTTTGCTTAGAGCTTGAGGTCTCATTGGGAACCTTTCCCTTAGCTTTGCCTTTAGGAGGCGTCCAATGCTTCCTCTTTTTATTCTCCTTCTGTATAATCATCACATGATTGGCATTTTGTTTAATGCTTTCCTCTGTTGTTTTCAGCATGCTATGCAACTCACTCAATGTTTTCTCCATGCTATTCATATGGAAGTTCATAATGAACTGCTTGTAGTTTGGAGGGAGTGACCGGAGAATAACATCTATAGCCAGATCAGCATTGAGGGGAGAACCCAGTCTCTCCAAGCTCTCTATGTAACCAATCATTTTGATTACATGAGGACTAACTGGACTACCTTCATTCAGCTTGCATGCAAACAAGGAACTAGAGACGTTGTATCTCTCAGCCCTCACCTGGTTCCCAAACATCTCATGAAGTCCCTGAATCATGGTATGAGCATCCGCATTCTCATAATGCTTCTGCAGATCAGAGGACATTGTGGCAAGCATGAGACAGCTAACTTCAAGTGAGTCATTGCAGTGCTTCTCAGAATCTCTGCGAGCTGCAGCATTTGTACCATCAGGGAGGTCATCAGGACATGGTTGCTCAAGAACATACTCTTTTTTCTCATTCCTGAGAACGATTCTCAGGTTGCGATACCAATCAATAAAATTAGCTCCATTGAGCTTTTCTTTCTCAAGCACAGATCACAAGTTAAAACTAGAATTTTTATTAGCAGCCATAATCTACAACAAAAATGCAAAGTTTCAGCACTAAGTTTATGTAATTCTTCTATTAACAAATTTAATAAAAAAACACTCCCACTATATCAACATTGTCTTCCCTCTAACGACATATAGGGGACCAAGATCCATATTCACTAAACTCCTAGTGAGCTTTGGCTTCACTGCTAGAAAGTTAGTGACGTAGGTAAACAACAAACTTGTTAATCACATCCCTATGTGACTCTTGTTCGTTGGGTGGCATCCTATGCCCCGGCTCCAACTATATGCCTATAACCCAAAACCGTTTTGATAGCTATGTTGAGTAACCAATACTATGCGTGCGAATGTCAAACATCCACCCTATTTATTATGATTGTTGATGGCACTCTACTTTGGCAGACCTACCACACAACGATCAAAATCTAATAGGTGCAGCTATTGGTAAAGGTGTTGACGCAAAAATCAACACACTGGAATCCGAGGGCAAGTGTTCGCCGAGTCACGGAAAGTCAACCAAGCGTGCCAGACAATTTAACCTGAAATTGACAAGGGAGAAAACAAAGTCAAATTCGAGAGCGTATCGGCTGGGATTCCGAATATCTCTCAGATGGGCATATCGGCAAGCTTTGCCGATACTATAGATGGCAAAAAGATATTAAATACAAGCGCGTAATAAACGAGCGTATCGGCAGGATTAGCCGATACACTAAACGACAAAATCGGCTTTGAACAGCCGATTGAGTATGTATGACAAGATCTAAACTACGAATGTGTAGCTCAGATGATGTAAAGCTAAAAACATATCTAAAACGGCTTTTGAGATAACAAAAGTGTCACTCCAAGACCTAAAGCCAATATAGTATGTTTTTAGATGTGATAATGGTAAAAAAGCACAAGAAAACCTACAAATCTAGCCGATATCGATAATTGGTGAATAAATCTAGACGAGACGACAGCGATGCGCCCAGAAGTCAAAGCCTAGATAAACTCGATAACTTTTGAATAGATTTGAATGAAGCCACAGCGATGCGCCCGGTAGCTAAAGCTCAAATATATTCGGTAAAACGAAAACTCACCAGCAAATCAAGTCGCTCGAATGTGAGGTGTCCTTGATCAACTTGAAAGAACTCGTCGAAAAAAGAAGAGAAAAGGAGAAGTCGCCGAAAAAGTGCAAAGGAATTGTAAATTTTGTTGTGTTGGATGTGTATCAAGTTTTTCCGGTCCCTTACAACTGATATATATAGCCTAGCGCTATCAAGTCCTAGCCGATTACGGTAAACATTACTTGACCCTAAAGAAAAGACTATCTAAAAGATAAACTACTTAAAATATTACAACATAATCATCATGATTTTCGTAGAGTCCGGATCCTCTTCTCCTTCCTTGACTTCATCGGCAACTCTTCATCGGCCGAGTACCAGAGTGGACTAATCATCATCTTCGCAGAATATTCTCCTGTTCCATCGGACAGACTCCCATCGGCTGATCCCAACTCTGTGCATCTTTTGGTTTCTTTTGAATCGGCCACCTTTCCTTCACCGAAATCACCTTCCTTGACACGTGTCAAAAAATAGTGTCAACACATGCCCCCCAATTTCAGAGTAAAAATATCCTTTTTACTTTGAAATTAAACCTTTGTCTTGATTTTGCTGTCGAACGGTCTTTTCACTTACTGCAGCTTCGCTTCCCGTGCGGGTGGCGAGTGAAAATCTCTTCTTTGCCCTCAACCCTTCATCTTTTCGTCTACACAACGGGAATCTGCCGATTCACCTTCCGTCTTTTTACCCCTGCGTCCCTCGATTAGATCAAGAGTAAAGGCTATGCCGGGGCATGCAACCAATTCACCTTCCCTGCCTTGGGCTATAAATCACCCCATCGGCATTGTATTCTCTTCATCGGCCAAAGATTTCTTTGCCTTCTTCTTCTTCTAGCCCCAAAAACCCTAGCCTCCTCTCCTTATTCAAGACAGATGGCCAACACCAAGCGCATCGGCGAGGGCTCCTCCGATGCTACTCCGCCGCTCCACCCCCATTTGGGGTGAGTCATTGTTTTCTTCTCTGTCAATGCTGCATCTCTGATCTGCTTTTGACCATCTGCTCTTCTCTGTAGATACGCCGCCATGGAACTCCCCCCAAACTTCCGGATCCTGGACGCAGGCACCAGGATTACATCCGCGACCTCCTCCGCCAGCTCAACGAGGCCCGTAGTGATCTCGACCGGGCACGGACGGACCAGGTCATCATTCGTGGCCAACTCACCAGCGCCGACACCAAGGCCGCAAGTAAATTTTGGAATCATGTCTTCTTTAATGACCTTCAAATCTTCCACTCTAATTCCTTCCTCTTTCTCAGAGCTGGAGACACAAGTCTAGTCTCTGCTGGACACCGCCCGAGTCGCCATTGATTCGGTGAATGCGAGAGGGGACACCGTCGCCGCACGCCTCCAGAACATCCTAGCCCGCATCACCGAGGTCACCGAGTATGGGGCTCACGAGGGTGCCGCCAGAGCCATCGCCGTCGTCTCCACCATGTTCAGGGCGGACTACCGGCAATGGGCGCCTGTCTTCCCCGAGCCAGGGCCGCGGCGCGATGCCTTCGAGGAGCTTGTTGAGGACCTCTACTAACTTGCTGATGCCGTCGACCGTGACGTCAGCCCGGAGGGGGTCATTAGCAATCTCTTCGGGGAAGAGTCAGACTAGGTTGTAGCATGTAACAGCCTATTCTGGCTTTTGTAAATATAATCAATGAATGGCTCCCCTTGTTGGCTCTTGTCTTCTATCATTACTGTATTTTGCATTAATTTTTGTCTTGCAATCGCTCCAAATATACCAATACCTTCTTGCGATCACAATCGAACCAGAAAATCAAGCCAAACCTAAACCATGCATCTCTGGATTAGATTTTTTGATCTAAGGGCTATATATGTCATATCGGCCACGAAAACTCTTGAACGCATTACGATATGATCAAGCCTTTTCTTATTTTTCATGCTAAAGGCGATACACTCTCTGCATCAGCTATCTTGAATTCAACCGATCTTTTTACTTAATCGGCTATGCATCTACCCAAACGCTAGGGTAATACTTCTTCAAATATTTTCCGTTAAGAGCTCTAGAATACTCTTCCCCTTCGAGTGTTTCTAAAATATAAGCATTGCCAGGAACACATCTATTTATCTTGAATGGTCCTTCCCATGTTGGCGACCATTTGCCGAATTTTGAAATCTTTATTCCTATCGGCAGTATCAACTTCCAAACCAATTCCCCTTGCTCAAAGGTTTTGGCTTTTATCTTTTTATCATACCATTAGCTAACTCTGGCTTTTTTTGGCTCAATATTTATAAGAGCCTTCAGCCGATGGCCAGCCAAATCCTCTAATTCATCTTTCATCAGAGCAGAATATTCATCAGCCGTCAATTGATTATGAAACGTGACACGCCGTGAATCAAGTTTCAACTCCCATGGGAGAACAGCTTCATATCCGTACACCAAATGATATGGAGACATCTTTGTAGCGCCATGACAAGCCATTCTGTATGCCCACAAAGCTTCATGAAGCACAGTATGTCACTTTCTAGGATATTCATCAATCTTTCTCTTGATCAATTTGATGACCCCATTATTAGATGCTTCTGTCTGACCGTTAGCTTGGGCATAATATGGAGAAGAATTCAGCAATTTAATCCCCATTCCAGTAGCAAATTCTTCAAATACATCTAACGTAAACATAGTACCCTGATCGGTCGTAATGGTCTGCAGAATACCAAACCGATAGATAATATATTGTTTGACGAATTCAATCATCTCTTTTGATGTAATATTTTTCAGAGGAACTGCTTCAACCCACTTGGTGAAATAATCAGTAGCCACCAAGATAAACTTGTGATTTTTACTGGATGGAGGATATATCTGGCCGATCAAGTCAATTCCCCATCCTCTAAACGGCCACGGCTTGATTATGGGATTCATGGCTGATGCAGGAACTCTTTGCACGCTCCCAAACTTCTGACATTCTTGGCAACCTCTGTAATATGTGAATCAATCTTCCAGTATCGTCGGCCAAAAATATCCGTTCCTCCTAATCACCCATTTCATCTTATAGGCCGATTGATGGGATCCACAGACTCCTTCATGAATTTCACCCATTAATACCTTAGCTTCTTCTTTATCGATGTATTTGAGCAAAACTCCATCAATCGTCCGATAATATAAATCTTCCTCCAACAATACATACTTGATTGCCTGGAATCTGATTTTTTTTGTTCACTTTTTTGGATGGATCTTTCAAATAATCAATAATTTCTTTCCTCCAATCATCGGCTGCTAACTCCGAGGCCATTATTCTTTCCATCGGCCGATATCCTGAAGCATGCTGAGCCAGCCGATTTGCATCACTGTTATGAAATTTGGGAACATGCTCGATGGTTACCTTCTTGAATTCTTTCAGCAGCCGGAGACACTCTTCATGATAAAATTGCAAAATATCATCTTTGCATTCGTACTCCCCAACTAACTGATTAATCACCAGCATAGAATCTCCAAAAATCTCAACAGCATTGGCTTTGATCTCTCGAAGTAATTGAATTCCCTTGAGAATAGCACGATACTCAGCTTGATTATTGGTTGCAGAGGCTTCAATCGGAAATGAGAACTCAAAATTTACCCCCCTGAGATGGAAATCAGCACCACACCAATTCCAGAATCATTCCCACATGAAGATCCATCAAAGAATAAAGTCCAAGGAACAAGATCTAGCATGTTTAGCTCTGGTCCACAATGTTGCACAATAAAATCGGCTACGGCTTGACCCTTAACTGCTTTAGCCGATTCATATCTCAAATCAAATTCTGACAATGCCAAAATCCATTTCCCTATTCTCCCTTTTAAAATCGGCAATGAGAGCATATATCTAATAACGTCATCTTTGCCCACAACAACACATTCAGCCGATAATAAATAATGTGTAAGCTTGGTACAGGAGAAGTATAAGCAAAGACACAATCTCTCGATAGTAGAATACCTGGTTTCAGCATCCAGCAACCTTCTGCTCACAAAATAAATAGCTCTTTCTTTTCCTTCAAATTTTTGAATAAGGGCCGATCCGATAGCATGCTCATCAGCCGATAAATACAATTTAAACGGCTTGTGCTTTTGGGGAGGAACCAACACCGGAGGATTTAGCAGATAATGTTTGATTTCATCCAATGCCTTCTGATGTTCCTCCCTCCATACAAATTCCTAATCGGCCTTCAACTTCAGTAAATAACTGAACGACTAAATTTTTCCAGACAGATTAGATATAAATCTTCGAATAAAATTAATCTTGCCGATCAATGACTGAAGTTCAACCTTCGTCGTAGGGGCTTCAACTTTATCGATAGTTGATATAGTCTTCTGACTAATTTCAATTCCTCGTTCATGCACCATAAAACCCAAGAATTGGCCAGCTGATACGCCAAAAGCACACTTGTTTGGATTCATCTTCAAACTATGTCTCCTAGTGCATTCCAGAGCTCTATGCAGATCGGCCAAATGTTCTTGGTGCCCATTTGACTTTACAACCACGTCATCAATGTATGTCTCCACAATTTTGCCGATGAGTTCATGAAAGATATAATTCATGGCTCTCTGGTACGTAGCACCAGCATTTTTTAATCCGAAGGTCATGACTACCCACTCGAATAAACCGAGATGTCCTGGACATCTGAACGCAGTCTTGTGGATGTCTTCTTCTGCCATAAAAATCTGATTGTATCCAGCATTGCCATCCATAAAACTGATCACTTTGTGCCCAGCAGCAGCATCTACCAACATATCAGCTATTGGCATAGGATAACCATCCATCGGCGTAGCTTTGTTGAGATCCCTGAAATCAATGCACACTCGTAGTTTGCCATTCTTCTTGTAAACAGGAACCACATTAGAAATCCATTCGGCATAACGACACTACCGAATAAAATTAGCTTCAATTAACCGTGTGATCTCAACCTTTATATCTGGCAAAATCTTAGGATTACATTGCCTCGCTCCTTGTTGATATGGCCGATATCCCGGTTTTATAGGCAAACGATGTTCCACAATAGATCTATCCAAGCCAGGCATCTCATAATATTCCTAAGCAAAGCAATCTTTGTACTCTTTTAATAAACTCTTCAAATCCTGCTTGTATTTGGGATCCAAGTTGGCGCTAATAAACGTCGGCCTCGGTCTATCATCATCTCCGATGTCATTTTCCTCTAATAAATTGGCCGACGTAAACCCATGCCCCAACTTCCCTTCTTCCTCTAGGAACTCATCCATCAGGAACTTTCTGAAGAACCGACTGCTTGGATCGATGTGGAACTATTACTGGCCGATTCACCATCAGCCTTAGCCTTGACACGCCAGACTTGTGATTTGATCCCTTTCTTGCGCAGAATATGTTCTTGCTCTTCTTCAATGATCTCCAGCTAGCGTAACCTCTAAACACGTCGCTTCTGGGACCTGGTCAAACCTCCTGGGCACCATTGAGATTGATCCGTGCGATCAGGATCACGTTCTGGATCTCTCCTCATCGACTGATCATCTTGTACTCTGTCATCGGCCACATGTTCTAGCCGATCGTGTACAGGCACTCTTCTCCCAGCAGGATCACGTAGCATTGTCCTGCCCCCCAGTCGATCATGCACCGATACCCTTTTTCCTAGCCGATCATGCACAGGAGTGCGCTCACGCTGATAGGGCTCATGACGCGACCTTTCATATGATTGGCTGCCTTGACCATTGCATTCAGGACAATCATATGCCAATGGCAATGTCAACCCTTCTTCCCAGCAGTAGACAAAGAAAGGACACCTCCAATGATCTTGCTCTTGTCGCTCCTCTTCTTCTCTACGCTGCCGTCTTTCACGATCACGCTGAAACTTGTTCAACAACATTTGAGACGTTACACATCTACGTGGTGCCGATGAACGTTCAGCATCCCTCATCGGACCCTTTCCTTTGACCTCATCGGCCGCTATCTGCGCTTTAGGATCAACAGCTCCAGATTTCATGGCCGATGATGACGTCAGAATCTTAGCTTGAGAAGAACCTTCATCTCTGGCCACATCAACCATGTTTGTGGCGAAAGGATGTCCGTCGATCTTCATCGTCTTCTTGGGAGTCTCAAACTTCAATCTCCCTTGTTCGAAAGCCATCTGAATATGCTGTCGGAAGACCTTGCACTCATTTGTATTATGCGACGTGGCGTTGTGCCACATGAAGTACTTTATATTCTTAAGCTCGTCCTCCGATGGAATCTTGTGATATGGCTTCAACTTGATCAACCCTTCCGACAATAACAACTCAAACATCTTGTCGGCTTTGGTGATGTTGAACCCATATGACTCAGGCTCTTTCTTTCCAAACGGACACGTCACCGGCTTCTTGCTGTTCTGTATCCACTCAGCCGATGCGACCGTTTCTTGCTCCTCTTCAGACTCATCATTTGCAGTATATTCCACATAGTTGATCTTCTTTTGAAAAGGGTTCTTGGACTCGTAGGATCGAGTCTCTCCTGTCATCCGACTTGCGATCTGGCAAATACTTTCAAACTCTTGTGATGCATATTTATCTTTAATATGCGGCAAGAGCCCGTTAAATGCTGCATCGGCCAACTGCTGATCGGACAGAACCAAACTGTAACATCGGTTCTTGACATCTCTGAACCTTTGGATAAAAGCAGCAACCGATTCATCGTTTCTTTGTCTCAAGCCGGTCAAATCGGTCAACTTTAACTCAGTAATCCCAGAGAAGAAGAACTGATGAAATTGTCTCTCTAGATCGGCCCAATATAATATGGAGTTTGCTGGCAAAGTGGTGAACCAAGCAAAGGCCGATCCAGACAAAGACAAGGAGAACAAACAGACTCTGAGTGCATCCTTGTTGCCCGCTTCTCCCAACTATAGAAGGAACCTATTAACATGTTCCATCATAGAAACTTCTCCCTGCCCTGAGAACTTCATGAAGTCAAGCATCTTGTACTTGTGTGGGAGAGGAATCTGATCATAAGCCGGAGGATAGGGAGTCTTGTACATAACGGATTGTTGCTTTGGCCTCAAACCAAACTGCTCCCTCATCACTTCAGCTATCTTCGTGCTCCAATCAACTTGCGGCTCAACTATTGGCATTTGCTGAGGGGAAACCGTGCTCGCTGCATTGGTCATCATCGCAAGTTGCTGAGCTACATGGTTCATCAGCTGTCCAGCCGATTGCATCTGATGTGTTTGCTGTGCTATCCGATTAGGTGTCTGCTGAGTCATCGTCGGCTGTGGAGCCGATGGACTTGCCGATTGTTGACCAGCAATATCCATGTACGGGACACTGACACACCATATCTGTCCAGTTGCTTGATTATGGAATACCTAGTTGATTCCCTTCTGATGCGGAGATTGCGACAATAACACTTCTGAAGGAGACTGGGGTTGGAGCAGGATAGCAAGACGCTGCTGTGGGGTCATCGGCGGTGGCGCCGATACATTAGCTTGTGCCATCTGTTGTGGACTCCATGTGCCTTGTGCATTCGGCTGTGTTGCCAATGCATCCTGCTGTGCACCCATCGGTTGAACGGCCGATGGATCAGGCTGAGAGGCATCGGCTGAGAAGCCGATGCATTAAACTGCATCATGGGTGGAGTAGAAAAGAAATTTGAATGCATACCATACCCAGTACCAGGATTCCATCCTTTAGGAAATACAGACGGAGATCCACCTTGCACAGTTGTAGCAATCGGCGGCGTGGTTGAGTAGATAGGATCTGCCATACCCGCCGATGCTGCAGAAGTCATCTGAGGTGGAGTTTGACTGTTGCTTGTTCCTGCCTGGCTATTTTGAGCTGACAGGGCTGCTTCCATAGACACCTCCAAGGGAGTATATTGCATCTGATCTGGTTGTATATAGCAAGGACCCATGCACCCTGGTAACGTGCCTTCAGCAAAAGTCTTGACCACTGCATTGTGCACCGTGTTGCCTATGACTGTTGCACTCTTGATGAAGGCTTGTGCTACAGCTTGGCTAACTGCGTCTATCATCTTGCTTTCACATTGAGTCTCTGTCAATGGCTGGAAAGATGGAAGATTGAACTTCTTGATCACCTCACCAGATCTGTTAACGCTGTACGACTTGAGGCTTTCATGTTTGAATATCTCCACCAGCTCTTCATATTCCTTCTTTTGTTCTTCTTTGAGCTTATCTTCAGCAATATGAATCTGGTTTTCTTCACTAACTGTAGATTTATCTGTGAGTTCCACCATGTTGAAGCTTTCGTGTCCCACTAGGCGTGCCAAAAGATGTGTTGACGCAAAAATCAACACATTGGAATCCGAGGGCAAGTGTTTGCCAAGTCACGGAAAGTCAACCAAGCGTGCCAGTCAATTTGACCTGAAATTGACAAGGGAGAAAACAAAGTCAAATTCGAGAGCGTATCGGCTGGGATTCCGAATATCTCTCAGATGGGCGTATCGGCAAGCTTTGCCGATACTATAGACAGCAAAAAGATATTAAATACAAGCGCGTAATAAACGAGCGTATCGGCAGGATCAGCCGATACACTAAACGACAAAATCTGCTTTGAACAGCCGATCGTGTATGTATGACAAGATCTAAACTATGAATGTGTAGCTCAGATGATGTAAAGCTAAAAACAGATCTAAAACGGCTCTTGAGATAACAAAAGTGTCACTCCAAGACCTAAAGCCGATCTAGTATGTTTTTAGATGTGATAATGGCAAAAAAGCATAGGAAAACCTACAAATCTAGCCGATATAGATAATTGGTGAATAAATATAGACGAGACGACAGCGATACGCCCAGAAGTCAAAGCCTAGATAAACTCCATAATTTTTGAATAGATTTGAACGAAGCCACAGCGATGCGCCCGGTAGATAAAGCTCAAATATATTCGGTAAAATGAAAACTCACCAGCAAATCAAGCCGCTCGAATGTGAGGCGTCCTTGATCAACTTGAAAGAACTCGTCGAAAAAAGAAGAGAAAAGGCGAAGTCGCCGAAAAAGTGCAAAGGAATTGTAAATTTTGTTGTATTGGATGTGTATCAAGTTTTTCCGGTCTCTTACAACAGATATATATAGCCTAGCGCTATCAAGTCCTAGCCGATTACGACAAACATTACTTGACCCTAAAGAAAAGACTATCTAAAAGATAAACTACTTAAAATATTACAACCGAAGATTTTCGTAGAGTCTGGATCCTCTTCTCCTTCCTTGACTTCATCGGCAACTCTTCATTGGCCAAGTACCAGAGTGGACTAATCAATATCTTCGCAGAATATTCTCCTGGCCCATCGGACGGACTCCCATCGGCCGATCCCAACTCTGTGCATCTTTTGGTTTCTTTTGAATCGACCACCTTTCCTTCACCGAAATCACCTTCCTTGACACGTGTCAAAAAATGGTGTCAACAAAAGGTATCTAGTGAACTCAACTTTTCTAAGGGAAGCTATTCTATCATGACAAAAGCATATCGACCATATGAAAACATGAAAGAATAGTAAGACAGGAAAATAAGCATCACAGACATATAATCATATTAAATTGTGAATAGTATGGCCAATTGAACTATAGTGGTCTCCATCTCCATGGTTCCTCGGTGATCTCCATCGCCATCACTCCTGCCTCCATGGTGATCATCATCGCCATTATGCTTGAAGCGTCCATGAAAAAGAATACTAAGCTACTACATCTAATAGCTAGTAAAGTAAATTACATGAGGAGAGCAAGCATCACAAGTCGACACGCAGGCTGTTATACAATAATGGGACAACCTCAACCCAGTTGTTGTAACGGCGACACGCAGGTCACAAAAACATTACACACAGATCATCACATGATATTGAGGCCATACCATTCACATCACTCCCTGCAAAAACAAGTTAAGCGTAGAACGTATTCTACCGTAGGGGTATGAAAAGCCGCTATCAACAGACTACAACGGCGGTCCCGCTGCCCCCGCGGGTCTCAGGGCAGCGCCCTGAAAGCTCTTCGGGAAAATATAGATCGCATCTATAGAATCACTATGAAAATCTCATCAGATTGATCCAATCAAAACTGATCTGGGGCATTCACAATGTCCCTTATTTTCACTAGTCAATCACATATACTATCGCGATAGGTACATCAGAGAAGACCGCACCACACGAGTCAGATATGTCGGCTCAATCTCTTCTCGTTTGCACAGTTAGCCCAGATGGTGATTCCAGCCGTTATGGGCAAGTCGTGCGCACAATAGAGAAAGAACACGAACCAATCTACAGTCATCGTGATACAATCAACTCATACCAATCCCACACCGTGCATCAATCTATACATCTCATATGAACAGATTGCAAAACCCTAAGCATATCTCTATATGCACATCCAGACCAAAAGCTAAAGATGATCACTCTAGTACCACTGTAAGGAAACGCTACGCTAGCGATAAGGATCTCATGCAAGCAGATGATCATGGAGCGTTACCCCTCGATGCGCAGTGCAGTGGAAGATGCGTTGGAGTAGACTTGTCCAACGTAGGCGCGCGTCGATGAAGAGGAAGTAGATCGCAGCTCGGGGTTCCTCCTCCTAATCCTGTCGATCAACACCACAGGAACGCAGCGGCGCCTCCTCAGAGTCCACACGTACGGGGCGGGAATGCCGTGCGCCGGTGTGCTAGCACCACGCGCGCGGCTAAGGCTTCGTGGAGAGGGAGATGGGGCGGCGGCTAGGGCTTGTCACGTGTAGATTGCGGCGCCCACAGTCCCGCACCTCTATTTATAGACCCCGTTAATGGGACATCACGCCGAAAGCCCATTAGGGTTCTAATCCTACCCGGATTATATCCGGATCATATCCGACCCACGAGTGATTGGCTTAAGGGCACAACCCAACATGGAGCTCTTGAGAACGGCGATCGGCGGGGCAGTTGGCATCCGATCGACGGACAACGACGACGCGCCCATTCCCTCCACTTCTCGCGTTCCATCCGGCGGGATGTTGTCAGGGGATGGTACGTGTTCGAATGGATGCATGCGAATGCGATGCGGCTGTGAGGATCCTGCATGCATGACCTGCTGCTGCCTGCCCTAGCGCAACTATATGTACCAGTATAACTGAATGGATCTTGGTGATGCCTAGACGGGAGTGAATAGGCAAACCTATGAAAAACCTAAAAAATTCTTCGCAGCGGATTAGTCTGTCAGAACTTCCGACCCTGGGAGGGGAGTTCCGAGGAACGGAACTTCCTACACTGTGAAGGAACTTTTGACGAGAGTAAGAATTTGAACGAATTACAGGTTTCAAGGAGAACCTGGGAAAAGTGTTTGAATCAAAAGTTCACCAGTAGTTCCTAGAGTAACTTGCAAGTGGTCTAGCACAAAGGAACACTCAACAAAAGTAGATCAGGACAAAATGAGTTCAAGGTCAACAAGAACGAGATATAAGCAAAGAGAACAAGTGACACTCGATTTGTTTCCCGAAGTTCACACCCAAAGGTGCTACGTCTTCGTTGAGGAAAGATTCAAGAGACGACGTTCAAGAACCCCTATGCTCCTCCCCAAGGGCGAGATCACCTCTCAAGCCCAAAGTCACTTACTATGAGATGTTGTTGTACAAACTTCCCGGGGCGCACACACACGAGAGGACGCTCCACGGGCGATGCCTAAACATCTAGAAGCAAGATTCAAGAGTAACAAACACGAATCGACGGGAGAAGATGCTTCTAGTGCTCTTGAGATGGGAATGGCTGCTCACAATAGTCAAATGCTCAAGCTCACACTCAAATCTTGCTCTCACCCAAGCCCTAGCTCAAATCCTCACAAAGTTTAGCTCTTGGAAGGATTGGGGAGAAGTTTTGGAAGCTCTAGAGTGTGTTTAGTTCGCGGAGGCAGCCGCCCTGAGTGGAGGAAGTGAAGGGGTATATATACCCGTGGCCCAAAAACTAGCCGTTGCTGTGCAGTTAATTGGTCAAAGGAGGCAAAGCATGCTTCCGAAGCGATTCGGATTGGCCCAACCTCTGCAACCATCACTTGTTGTATGAAGGAAAAAATCGTAGAAGTTCTTCATGACCCTGCTGCTGAGGTTTGCATCTTACCCGAGTGCCTTTTGGACACTCTCGTGGGTAACAAGCCTTTAACCCCGACCGACAAATACTTTAAAAGTCCATCCGGACTGTACTTTGAATGTCGGAGGATTGCAAGGGACGTGCCTATCACCGTAGACAAAATCGAGATGCGTTTAGATTTTTACATCTACGATATCCTCGATTTTGATCTTCTCCTAGGCCTCCCGCTAGAAAAACTTCTGGCATCTCATGGGATCCTAGATGAAAAGCTTAGGGAAACAGGCTCTACCACTGCTACTCCTTGTTTAGAAAATCTTCTGGCAAAGCCTCTTCCTGAGCACAACCCGCTCGAGGAGATAATGCATACATCTCCGTTCATATCATCGGAACCCGTTTTCTTGGGAGTTCTAGAATCCTCTGAAGAATTTGGCTCGGAAGATAGCCTTCACTTTTGTGAAGATGAACGTTCATCGTCACCCTCGACCGAGTTTGAGCCTCTTCCCTTCAGCCCAGACTATGTTGTTCTCAATCATGATCGAGAAACAACATCAAGCTTTCACGATGAATCTCTTGAGATGGAGAATCAATGGGCCAAAAAATCTTGTGAGGCGCTGACTCTGGAGTCCAATGAAAAGGATTCCTCAAATGAGCATGGGAATTTCACTTTTTACATACCCCATAAACCATGCTCATTCAATGCAACTCCAGAGTCAGGCATGCTTAGTGCACCGTGCACACACGAGGACCACAACCACCTTATAGTCCTCTTCTGCAAAATTTCCAGAAGGTTGGTTGTAGATGTATATGTTTATCGTAAACATTGTCGATTTTGTGGGTACACCGTGGCACTAACCTTGTAGCCAGCTTCAACAATTGGTGGTGAAACAATGACCCATCACCAATTATGGCTGCAAGAGTTATCATGGTCGAGCTTATGACCAGAAACAAAGTACTGCCGGGAGATAGCCCGGACTATTATTTATTTATTTACTTATTTCCCTTTCAATAAAAAGCAAGAGCATGTTCTAGGATATAGTTTTCCTTCGGGTATTTTTGGTTGCTAACCTCTCTAGGGGAAGATCAAGAAGAATGATGGACAAGCAACACCTACGAACATGTGAGCTACACCGACTACAACACTTCGATATGTCCTGGTGAAGGAGCAACTACAGAAGGAGACTTGAACTCCATACACTTGAAGTTTTGCAAACTCGAAGTGTGGGGGAGGTATGTGAGTACCCCAAAGTAAGTTCCTTTCTTAATTCATATCTTGTCTTGGAATTGGTGTATGTCCTCGCATCTTACTCTATTAAAAAAAGAAAGGAATTGCCATGGTGACAACATTGAGTCTTCATCAACAAACCATCATGGTAAGTACTCTCAATGTCCTGTTTTTGACATTAAACAAAGCCCTGCCATGAGGTCGCCCGAGGATCACCAGGTTCGTGTTCATGCTTATCTCTGTTTGAATAAATCTCAATCATGCTTCCTTGCTCCCTTTATCTGTTCGTGTATGCTCTAGTTTGAATGTGTGTCTAGAAACACAGTCATAGGCCTTTTAAATCAAGCATGGTGTTTGGGTTAAAATGTCCTCTTCAGTCAAGCTAGAACTTGGGCCAAGTTTGATTGGTGTTCTGGAGTCAATACTTGTATAGATATTGGTTGCATATGTGGACTAACCACTGTAGAAATCTCCAAATCCAATTGGGTGAGTCATTGAGCTGAATTCAAATGGAAAGGTAAGACAAAGTTTTGGATTAATGTTGCACAACCTACTCATGTTAATGCAATCTTAATCCAGCCTTGCTTGAGTAAGTATCTTGGTGAGATTAAATTTTAGTTTCAATAAATTTTAGAAGCTCCCTGGTTCTTAAAACCGGTAGAGCTATTAGTTTGTTTCCATCTTTTTGTTTTTGAATAAGCACCAGGTACAAGAACAAGTGTGGGGGAGATCTCTCGGAACTTCCATGCATATACACAAGATCTTCCACAACACGTGCACAACACCGAACGAACCAGAATGCAAAAAAGCCAAGACAAATTAGAGCTAGTATTGGGCAATGGAACCTCAGGTTTGGCTGACTAGCACTAAGCTCTGATCATCTTCATTGCGACGGTTTGTGCACTCTACCCCTCATACTCTCCCTAACCTATGAGTTTAAATGAATTCTTTGCTTAATCATCAAAATTAAACTCAAGGATATCCTCTGGTTCTATGCTTCTCAATGATTGGCTTGCATACTTTTTATTCTTTGCTAAACCTGAGCTTGTGAGTCATATCATTAGGGAACCTATAATTGTTAAGTTGTTGACTAGTGAGATATGGTTTGATGAAAGGATCCTTGCTTTCTCTGCTTATATATCTGGGAAATTTTTATCAAAAGAAAACCTCCATAGCTTTACAACTCCACGTGCTTGTCCTACCGAAGCCATATGTTGATCTTCTTGATACAAACTTTACACATATGTGCCCTGTTGTTTCATTGAGCTTCATCAAACTTTGTGACCCTAGTGAGATGTCTTTCATGCTTGTTTGATCAAGATCACGTGCACTCCACCAGCTGAACTTCTACACTGGAAGTCAGCTATGCCATTCCATCCATCCACAAAAATAAAACTCCATGTTTAATGATCCCTCTTTCTAGTATCCTTTAAATGAGGCATGGGCTATTAAAAAAAAGAGAGAGAGAAAAGATGGCATGCCCAAGAAGCATGACCAAAAAAAAAAGGACACATCAATGTCCATGAAAAAAATAAAGAAAAAAAATATATAGCCATGTCCTCATGTTATCCAAATAAAGGAGAGAGAGATTCATAAAAGGAATATTTCATTCCATTTCCACCATGTACCATCCACCTTCCACATATGTGCACGATCTTGATCAGTTTGTGTGATTTTTCATCTTCATGGATCCATAGTTTGATTTTGCAATATATGTGATACAAGTGCATGCTTCCATTTCCCTACCATGAGCTTCATATAAGCCATCTTTAGAAGTAGGATGAAAACAAGCAATGCCTTGGTGAGGATATATATACACAGTGAGTGACATGAGAGATCCTATGGAGAAGTAAAAGCTATGGTTGGTCTTTGCAAAAATATTTCCAAAACCCCAGACATTTGGCAGGAAAGTGGAGGAGACCGAAGTCAACACCGTTCTGCTCTTCAACTTCCCAAGCAATTCGTGGTAGACACATCAAAATTCACAAGCTAAGGTAAGGCCTAGAATAATCTGTATGCAGGTGTCATATCATATAAAGTCAGGTCCGCCTTAGTTCTTGCCTTTACTCGAGGACGAGCAAAGAACTAAGTGTGGGGGATCTTGTTGACGGTCACTAATGACCCATTTTGACCGTCAACTATTGTGCAAAAGTCGAGCGTCAGAAGCAATAAATGTTAGCATAGGATGATTATTTGACGAGTTCCACAGATGCTGGTCTGAGAATGTGTGCAGGTGAATTTTGGCCAAAATTGCATGTGACAAGCATATTATCTAAGGCATAAATTTCTAGGCCAAGCACCAGCAGGTCCAAAGGCCAAAAGGTCCCACTTGGCAGCTGCACATAAGAGAACACCTTCTTGACAAATCAGACGCGTTCACGGGGATCTACGGGCCCACCAGAGCACCAAAACCGCCTCAAGACAGGCCCTTACACATATATATCACATGGGGGGTCCACCTAGCAGCCAGCAGACCGAAGACCGGGCCCAAAGGGCCCAGCCCACGGTCGGCCAACCTCTAGGTCGCCCGACCTAGTGGTGACGGCCCACGGGCCCCACCGCCTCTCAGATGACACGTGGCAAGGTGTGGTTAGGTCCCAATGTCGGTTTGGCTCGATTCCTGGGCAGAAGGCTGGTGGTCCCCCCTATAAATACAAGGGGAGGGGGCTCAAATGAAGACAACACACACCACACACCTTCTCTTCTCTTGAGTTATCACTTGAGTGAGAGTAGTCTTAGGGAGTTTAGGAGTAGAGGTACTCAGGAGGGGCGCCGGCAACGGCGCTCTTCTTCAAATTGTACCTCTACGAGAGTGAGGGAGATAGTCGGGGGATGTGCCGGGCTTGTCGGCGCTCTTCTCCGCCTGTGCCTCGACGGATGCTTATTTGGTTGTAAGTGTTCGAGACTTTCTTTGCTTATTTAGAATTAGAGTTTAGATCGCAAGTTATCATCTCTGCCTTATATTAGTTGATGTGTATGCTAGCGAGTAGCATTTGACTCTAGAGTGGGTTACGGATAGAAAAGGATAACCCTGATCTCCTCTAGAGTTAGTAGGGAAAGGCGTAGACGTGGTGTCTAGGCTGGACTATACCACTCAGTTGTCTGATAGTCCCACAGTTTGTAGAGGTAGCCGGCAGGGGGTGACAGCCCTGTTCGAGCCTTCTAGTAATCCTCCATGTTCGGATATCGGATAGAGCATTATATTGGAGCTATCGGCTTGTATAAACCAGTCGATGCCTTTAGCTCGAAGTATAACGGCGACGTGATCTCTTCTTCTAGGCATATATTCTAGATATAGAAAGTCCTCTCTTTTCTATCCTCCTACACCAGTGTGTGTGTCCTTGGACAGCCTGAACCCGTAGTTAGTGTACTCACGTTCCCTAGTGGATACGATACCCTAGAATACTCTTGAGTGAAAGCTACACCGGTATCCGTGCGCTTGCAGATTTATTCATGACGTTACAAAATACCAACACCTAGCTACGGGTGCATAGGTTTCACCGAAATCCAAACCTTCAATTTTTGTGAAGCCTTGAGCAACCAACCTTGCCTTGTTTCTTGTTACCACGCCATGTTCATCTTGTTTATTTCAAAAGACCCACTTGGTTCCTATGATGTTTTGTTTGGGTCTTTCTACCAAGGACTAGACTTCATTCCGTGTGAAGTTGTTTAATTCTTCTTGCATAGTCATCACCCAATCCGGATCACCAAGTGCTTCTTCTACCTTGAGAGGTTCCAAAGAAGAGACAAAAGAGTAATGTTCACAAAAAGTTGTCAAACGAGAACGAGTGGTTACCCCTTTACTTATGCTCCCAAGGATGTTATCCACCGAATGATCCTTTTGAATGATTTGATGAATTCTTGGATGTGGGATTGGATTTTCATGTTGAATTGGTTCAACTTCTTGCTCACTATGTGGTTGATCTTGATTTGAGGTTGATGGTTCTTCATTGGTTTTACTTGTTTGGCCAGTTGAAGTGGATGGCCCATGAAACATCAACCCATCATCTTCATCTTGATCAGCTTGTTCTTGAGGTTTTACTTCACCGGTAGCTAACTTCTTCATAGCCTTGCTTGATGGTTCCTCTGAGCCTACAACATTAACAACTTGCTCCCCTTGAGAGCCATTAGATTCATCAAATGTCACGTCACATGCGACTTCAACACAACTGGAGGTTTTCTTAAAGACACGATAGCCATGAGCATTTGATGCATAACCAAGAAGAAAACCTTCATCAACTTTAGGTGCAAACTTAGAGCTTTTGGGCTTCTTGTTGAGAATGAAGCACTTACTTCCAAAAACTCTAAAGTAAAACACGTTAGGCTTTTTACCAAGTAGTAGCTCGTAGGCCGTCTTGTTCAATATCTTGTGTAGGTAGAGGCGGTTGATTGCATGACATGCCGTGTTGATTGCTTCCGCCCAAAATTGATTCGAGATCTTGTATTCATCAAGCATTGTTCTTGCGGCTTCAATGAGGGTTCCATTTTTTCTCTCAACAATTCCATTTTGTTGAGGGGTATATAGAACCGAGAACTCATGACCAATGCCCTCTTCATCTAGAAACTCTTCTATGTTGGTGTTCTTGAATTCGGTGCCATTGTCACTTCTCATTTTCTTGATCTTGGTCTCAAATTCATTTTGAGCTCTTTTTGCAAACTTCATGAAAGTCTCTTGCACTATACTTTTGTCATGCAAAAAGAACACCCAAGTGAAACGAGAATAATCATCAACAATGACAAAACCATATTTGTTACCACCAATGCTTATGTATGCCACCGGGCCAAAAAGATCCATATGTAGAAGTTCAAATGGCTTGACGGTGGTGACTATGCTCTTTGATGGATGTGGAACACCAACTTGCTTTCTGGCTTGACATGCACTACAAACACGATCTTTCTCAAAAGAAATATTTGTTAGACCTAGGATGTGATCCACCTTTAGAATCTTGTTGAGATTTCTCATCCCAACGTGAGCTAGTCGGCGATGCCATAACCAACCCAAGCTAGACTTTGCTATCAAGCAAGCGTCAAGTTGAGCCTTCTCTTTGGAGAAATCCACAAGATAGAGCTTTCCCTTGAGCGCCCCCTTGAAAGCAATGGAGTCATCGCTTCTTCTAATGACGGTCACACCCTCGTTAGTGAACAAAAAATTGAAGCCCGAATCACAAAGTTGTGAGATGGACAACAAATTGTAACCAAGTGACTCAACTAAAAGAACTTTTGAGAGAGTGAACTTTGAGTTTAGAGAGATGTTACCGGTGCCAAGCACTTTTCCCTTTTGATTTCTGGAAAAGGTTATGAATGATCTCCACTTGATGCCGTTATAGTTTCAAACATACTTCTTTCTCCGGTCATATGATTTGTATATCCACTATCAATCACCCAAGTTGATCAACCGGAGGAGTATCCCTACAAAACAAGTTTAGTCCTTTCTTTTAGGTACCCAACAATACTTGGGTCCTTTAATGTTAGTCACAAGAACTTTGGGCACCCATACATGGCTTTTCACTTTTGTGTTCCATGTACGGTGTCCTACAAACTTGGCAACTACTTTATCACGGTGGTTCCTTGTCAATACATAATCGACATAAAAGGATACATGAGATGATTCTTGTGCCTTGATCTTGGTTGGGTTTGAGGCTTTGAACTTGTCTTCCTTAGATGAGGATGCAACAATCTTGGCACCCTCATCACATGTTGTACCTCTCTTAACAAACTTGACATGACCACTTTCTTGAGTCACATCATTTGTCATACGGACGGGAGTGGTCATGTTCACTAGACCTCCTTGTGCACCCAAGGTGGTCTTGTTCTTGTTCTTAACAAATGGAATGGCTTGTGGAGTACCTTGCCCATTCCTACCAAGTCCCTTACCTTTCTCAAACCCAAACTTGCTCATGTATTTTGATCCAAATTCCTTGGTATGCTTCTCAAACTCACCTACCCTTATTGAGGGATTTTTCTTTGAGACTTGCATATGAGATGGAGCTTCTTCTTGCAATAATTGAGTGAGTCTAGTGATCTCCTTCTTCATTGCATTTATTTCAACATGGTTAGTAGCACAAGTTTGCACATCAATATTATAGCACCGTGCACAACCATTACTTGTTGAGGGACTAGATGAGTCGGATGTCTCTCTAGTTTTAGAAGCACTTTCCCAAAGAGTATTAAATTGAACTTCAAGTGCCGTGTGATTGGCTTACAAGCTTGTTATGCTTTCTTAAAGTTTCTCATTATCTTTCCTCAAGAAAGTGTTAGTGTCATTAACAAAAGAAAATTTTCTAGTCAAGTCATCCACTTTTTCTTTTTCACTAGAGAGCGACTCTTTCATCTCAAGAAGTATGCCATCCTTGACTTTGATTGAGTTCAAAAGCTCCTTGTTTTCCTCCCTTTCATTGGCGAGGTTCTTTTCAAGTGCCTTGGATTTTTCTCTCTCAAGTCTAAGCAATTCTTCTTTTGATTCAAGAGTTTCATCCAAATCATCTAGTTTCATTATTAGTTTTATCATTTTAGTTGCAGATCCTTTGCCATATTTTTTGATTAGATTAGCAACTTCATGTTCATCATCTAGTTCATCATCCGATGAGCTTGGAGAAGTTACCTTGAGATTTTTGGCCATGAGACACATGATGGGATCTTGATCCTCATCGTCGGTGAGATCTTCAAATAAGCTTCTGGGATGAGGAGATGGTGCCTTGAATGCCATTGTTGCAACATCTTCCTTTTCGGATTCACTTTCTTCATTTGAATCCCACTTTTGACCAAGATGAGCTTCACCGTCCTTCTTCTTGTATCTTGATTTATCTTTCTTGGATGAGCTCTCATTGTTATCTTTGTTCTTTATCTTTTCTTCCAGACAATCCGCAATGAAATGCCCAACTTTATTACAACCAAAACATGGCCTATTTGATCTTCTTCTTGACTCATACTTCTTGTTCTTGCCAAAGTTTCAGAAGTTGCCTTTTCTCAAAACTCTTCTAAAATTCTTGATAAAGAATGCCATTTGTTCATCATCAAGCTCATCATCTTCATCATTGCTAGAGTCTTCATTCTTTGAGGATTGAGTGATCTTGTCTTTGCCTTTTGACTTTGCTTGGAGAGCCAAACCATTGTTCTTTGCAGCTTGCTCTTGAAGTTCGGCCAAATCTTGATTAATCTTGACTCTCTTTATTTGATCATGGTGAGCTTCAATTCTTCCTAAGACATTTTCAACAGTGAAATGCTTGAATCCTCTTTCGGCTCTTATTAGGCTAGGCAAAGTGACATCCCTAGCCATGTAGACGGTCAAGAGCTTGTCTACAATCTCACGGTCACCCCACTTGTCACCTCCAAGTGATTTGATTTGATTTGTAATCTTCTTCATGCGGTTGTACATTTCTTTGACACTTTCATCTTTCTTCATGGAGAAGAGACTCAATTCATCTTCCAAAGTTTTGATTCTTGATTCACAAACTTTCCTTGACCCTTGATGATTTACTTGGAGAGTGTCCCAAGCATCTTTGGTGGTTGGAGTATCTTCAATCTTGTCAAATTCTTCGGGACTCACGGAAGTATGGAGAATATTCAATGCTTGAAAATTTCTTTGTAGCACACCCTTTGTAGCACATATGCTTAAACCGGTGTAGGAGTCTCATCTTTATCCGGAATATCACATCCTACTTCCACAACTTTCCAAAGATCCTTATGGATTGCATTCAAGTACCCAAACATCTTTGTCTTCCATTGATTGTAACCGGTACCATCAAAGTAAGGTGGCTTGCCCATATGAATTGATGCATTGTGCTCACTAGGAATTTAAAATGTGTAATCAAGAGACACTCTACGATAATCACCCTTTCCTTTTGATTTTGATGAGCTGCCCTTATTGGAGGAGCGTGAGGCTCTTCTCTTGTAGTCGGTGTCGGAATCATCACTTGAGTCAATGATAATCCGGGAGCTAGATTTCTTTTTCTTGCGTTGCTCCTTCTTCTTCTTCTTCCAAGCCTTCCATTCTTCATAAGACATCTCATCGTCGGATGTCTCCACTTCACTCTCATTTCCTTCTTTCTTCTCTTTGTTAGATGGCTCTACTTCCTTATCCTTTCCTTTGTTATCGCCGGTGTCACCTTTTCCACTTTCATCAATTGGATTCTTCGGATCTCCTTGTTCACCCGCCATCTTGAACTCTCTGGACGGTTAAGCCCTTTGAATGGAGAGCCAAGCTCTGATACCAATTGAATGGATCTTGGTGATGCCTAGGGGGTGAATAGGCAAACCTGTGAAAAACCTGAAAAATTCTTCGCAGCGCATTAGTCTATCGGAACTTCCGACCCTGTGAGGGGAGTTCCGAGCAACGGAACTTCCTACACTGTGAAGGAACTTCCGACGAGAATAAGAATTTGAACGAATTACAAGTTTCAAGGAGAACCTGGGAAAAGTGTTTGAATAAAAAGTTCACCAGTAGTTCCTAGAGTAACCTGCAAGTGGTCTAGCACAAAGGAACACTCCACAAAAGTAGATCGGGACAAAATGAGTTCAAGGTCAACAAGAACGAGATATAAGCAAACAGAACAAGTGACACTCGATTTGTTTCCCGAAGTTCACACCCAAAGGTGCTACGTCTCTGTTGAGGAAGGATTCAAGAGACGACGCTCAAGAACCCCTATGCTCCTCCCCAAGGGCGAGATCACCTCTCAAGCCCAAAGTCACTTACTATGAGATGTTGTTGTACAAACTTCCCAGGGTGCACACACACGAGAGGACGCTCCACGGGCGGCGCCTAACCGTCTAGAAGCAAGCTTCAAGAGTAACAAACACGAATCGACGGGAGAAGATGCTTCTAGTGCTCTTGAGATGGGAATGGCTGCTCACAAAAGTCAAATGCTCAAGCTCACACTCAAATCTTGCTCTCACCCAAGCCCTAGCTCAAATCCTCACAAAGTTTAGCTCTTGGAAGGATTGGGGAGAAGTTTTGGAAGCTCTAGAGTGTGTTTAGTTCGTGGAGGCAGGCGCCCTGAGTGGAGGAAGTGAAGGGGTATATATACCTGTGGCCCAAAAACTAGCTGTTGCTGTGCAGTTAATGTGTTTGTCGGAACTTCCGACACTATATCGGAACTCCCAACAAAATTAAAACCCATTGGCCGAGCACCCTCGGATGGAGGTAGTGTGAAACTTTTGAGGGGGGTCGGAACTTCCGTACCCATGTCGGAACTCCCAACACAATTAAATCCCCTGGCCGAGGACCCTCGGATGGAGATAACATCGAACTTCTGGTGGGGGTCGGAACTTCCGACACCATGAGGGGACTTCCGACCTATACAAAAACTGCTGGTTTAAGTGTTTATGTGAGTGCTTTGTCTCTCAAGTTTATGTTAGCATTTCAAGGGCACTTTGGCATCTTCAACCAGACTTTTCGCATCCCTCTTAATAGTACGGTGTTTCCTATACTCAAATTCAAAATAGAAATTTATAAAAGATCTTCAGTGTAGCTCTAAACACCATCTTATTAGCAAATATGACATCGTTCATTGCTCTTTTGCATTTCAATGATTTTTGAACCTGCTCATCACTTGACAATCGCATTAGCTCCTTAATTGTGCATGTCATTAACACCAAAACCAACATAGGGGGTCAAATGCACTTTCAATAACTTTGGATCGAGTGCTTTGCTTTTCCAAAGGAGATTCGTGTAGGGGTAGAGTGAGGCCACAACGGCTATGCTTTATGGTCAGAAAAAAAAACTTCAGGAATTTTGGAGGGTTTTGGAAAGAAGCAACTCGGTTTCGTCAGCATCTGGAGATTTGAAAGGAAAGTTCCTTGAAATCTACGGTTGGGTGGTACTTCACCAATTCCATGCCACAAGAAGTCGTCAATGCCTTGTGCTTGAGTTTTTTTTATGTGAAGGTTTTTTTAGGGGTGATGGAAAGGTCTTGTGATTATTTATATGAATCTAATATGTTTATGCCGTTCGGCAAGGCCTATGAAGGAGCCTTCAAAACGACGTCCGGCAAGGCCCAGCCTAAGAATTTCGGAGTGGTACTAAGGTCCGTCTTAGTGGAAGTGTCATCGACACAGTTACCAAGACTGGAAACTTGAAAACTGTGCCAGCGAAGTGTCATGGTGATGACACTCCTCTTATATTTCATGACACTCCTCTCTTCCTATTAATACATGTTAGCAAATTTAATGTCTATGACACTCCTATAATACTCCCACTGATATTGGCCTGAGCTCGCTAGGATCAAAGCCACTCCGCGTGACGTTGCGGGTGAGGGTGGCGCAAGGCCCCAGCATAGGACACCGGGACACATCGCTCGGCCACGACGCATCAAGTCGATTAGTCGAATACCAAGCACGGCCCGGCGCGGGTGCGGTTATATGTCACCGGGATGACAATTCCACCAACAATCATATAAGGATTTTTTCATCATCCATTCTATACTATAAAGGATGAAAGAATTGAAATCCTTTCTCGCCAAGAATAGGCCCACCTTACTCCTCATAGAGGCTCCACTTGTCAGCGTGAGAGGTTTGACAAGAGATGTGGAGACCCATAGTTTTGATGTTTCTAAAATGTTTCTGCCAAAATGTCAATATTTTTTACACCAAGCACTTTTGTTTACCCACTTTTGTACCCACTTATTACTTTTCTTGTGTAATCTTAGCATGCATATTATTTTTTTTCTAAAATTTCTCTATTTAGTTTCATTATTCACTAGAATTTATTAATTACTTTTCTTGTGTAATCTTAGCATGTATATTATTTATTTTCTAAAATTTCTCTTTTTACTTTTCTTATTCACTTAGAATTGATTAATTACTTTTCTTGTGTAACCTTAGCAAGCATATTACTTTCCTTGCAGATCGATGCCCAAGGCCTGCACATCAATGAGAAGTTGAGTACATCCAGCACATCAATATGGTCGATTATGATGCTGCTTGGAATGGATCCACATAAGTCGCACCATTGTACAGTGGGGCTTGTAATCGACTTAGGAGAAGACATGGTGAGTCGGAAAAGCTAATGACTTTCTAGAGAGGGAAGAATGGCAGGGGCGTGGAATTTTTCTTGCATCTCTCTAAATATACACATGACTTTACATGCTAGGGATGTAATCACATGATGCTTTCCTATAGAAAAAGATTATATAAATCACTATATATCGAATCAAATTATGTAGCTTTCCAATAAAGATATTTACATTATGGATATTATTATAGATGAAAATCAATCGTGCATTCTCTGATCTAAGGAAATAAATAATGTATGATTATATATATGGCATGGATGTGAACAATAAATGCATGTCTCATGGAACAAATTATCAGCCTTGTCTTTTGTTGCACCCAAATTTAATTTATTCCTAAATTACTGTTCCTATTATTTGGTCATTAGTATCAATCAATTAATCAGCCTCCGCACCTCCACCCCATCCCCTCGCCCGGCGCCATGCGGCTCGCGCCTCCCACTCCCGCTCCTGTCCCCATCCCCCGCCACTCCCCTACCCCTTCCTTCCCATTCTTTCTGCATCTCACCGGTGCACAGGGGAAGGTGACGGGAGCCGTCCTTGGGATCCTCCTTGCCGTCTCTGAAGTAGACACCCGCCCCGCCGTGCCGCGCAACGCCTCCTGCTCTGCATCCTCAAACACGCGGAGTGGGGATGCTCTGCATCCTCAAACACGCGGAGTGTCCCCACTCCGGGAAGGAGCGTTGTGGCCTCCCTCCTCTGCTCGCGGCCATGGGAGGCGCGTGTCCGTCGCCAGAGTCGTGCCCGTCGTGGAGGTGGCAAGGGTAGCTGCCCTAGGCCGGCTGCTGGGCTGCGGCGGTGCGACATCGTCTCCACCGATGCCACTATGGAAACAGCATCATGACCACGACTTGGAGTCCAGACTCGGCGACGTCTGAGAGCAGCGGGATAAATTAGTTCACATCGTGGAACAATTTAGTCTACAAATCGAGCAAATAATTTATTTTCACGAACAAATTAGTATAAATGAATAAAACATTATTTTTCATAAAAATAATGTTATTATTTTACATGGGGAACAAATATGTCCACAAGACCAACAAATTATCTTTACGCATGAAAAATTTAATCTCATGGATGAACAAAAAAAGCAAATAATAATATACAAAATATTATGAAAACAAAAAGCAAAAAATGAATATAGGAATAGAAAAACAAAAATGAAATAGAGAGGGTAGTATACAAAAGCAAATAAAAAAAGAAAGGGATGAAAAATGGACAATAAGTGAAAATAAAAATAAAAATAAATGAGAATAATAATAAAATAAAATAGTATCACCAAAATGAGAAAAATGTAAATAAAATAAAAATACGAGGAACTTACTATTAAAAAATAAAAAATATAAAAAATTAAAATAAAATGTTACAAAATTTCTACAAGAAAAAAATGGAAAAATAATGTAAAACAATCAAATGGATACAAAGAAGAAATATTAGAAATAAAAAACACAATTTGCATAAAAAGAGAAATATCAAATGAATAGAAAGAAAAAACAAAAATAAAATGAAATAAATAGAACCAAAGAAAAACTAAGAGAAAAAAGTAAATAAAAATTAAGAGATAAAACTAGAAAAAATAAAAAACAATGAAAAAGTAATGCACAAGGTAAAAACAAAAAGAAAAAAACAAAACAAAAACAATTAAATTGATAATATGTTCGGCAAATGGGAGAGCTCGGTTTGGGAGGTGTGATCCATGGCGTGGTTGGCTGTGTTTCGAACATGATTTTTTTGGACCACTGAACATTTCAACTACAAAGTTTTAAATCTAGTTGAACTCTATAATTTTTAATATATTTTATTTTTAGCTGAAGTTAAATGAAAATTACGAATCTATTTGCACCATACTATTTGGAGAGACAGACCACCTTAACGAACAACTCTACAAATTGATTTAGAGGGACGTCTACATGTAGAATATCCTTAAAAATCGGCCCATTTCTTGGAGTAGTACCCGTAAAAATGATGATTTTCAAATAAATCAGTTCTGGAAATTAATTTTCAAAGGCAGACCAGCTGCAACAGTGCTGCATGTGGAAGGGAGTAGGGGCGGATGAACTCTTCGTCTGACTTGAAAAAAAAAACAGATCATCCTACAAATTATTTTTATAATAGTGCTACTCCATAGCGTAGTTAGATATGACCATGAAACTTGAGCCGGCCCCAAATCAGTAGGAATCTGCTATCATCGTAACTCGCAAGGACGAACCAATTATACACATCACACTGCATCACCGCTATATTGGTTATATTATATTACCAACAAGCAATCATTCATTACTATTTTACTATAAAAGATAAAAGATCAATGAAACAAACATAAACTGCGCCACATGCATGCGCCATCACATTCTGCAAGCTTTTCCAGGCACCACATTACATAGATGTAATTAGCTTGTGTGAGGTGACATTATTCAATCGATGAACACGCTCACGACTGACGGCTTCAACACCTTACTATTATGCAACGACAACGTTGACTGACCTATTCTTCAGCTACTTAAGAGTCTTGAACTGATCGTGCCACTCTACCATGCCTTCCAATAGAACAGCCCACGGCCGGGCAGGTGAGCACAGGCACATCAACGATCGTTGCCACAATAATACATCGCCGAGCGGCCATGTTCGTGATGTTGCTCGTCGTCATATATATATTCTTCACCACGTACGCACAGCAGCTACCAGCCGGTGGTGGTAATTTTGTGTAGCAGCACCGTCTAAATTAAACCGGCTTAAGTGCACTAACCATCATCTTAATACTTAATCAAGTTACTATGCACTTAAAACGGTATAATCTGACAGGCTGTCAGGTAAATCCCGATTAAACTACTGTACTCCATGATCACAATTGCACTAGTAGACACGTATGAAGACGAGCACAGGTGATACAAGCATACAACAAAACCAAATTAATTTACAACACTGAGTTTTACATATAAGTTCGATATATCAAATACAGTGCTTTTAAACGTACAGCAGAAGTTTTAAACGGGTTTCCGAATACAATACGGTAGATGCAAACGACGATAAAAGGTGAGCTCCACATCCTGCCCACCGATGTGATGCCGACCTGCCCGACCTTCACGAAGAAGACGGGACCCACTCAACAGTCCACCCAGGAGGAAGTGGTTGTCCAATCCAAGACGCACAGACCTCCTCGAAGTCAGCGGAGACACAACCTGCTCAAAGGGGTTACAACAACAACCCGAGTATACTAATACTCAGCAATTCTTACCCGACTAGTGGTATATACTTAGCCGACTCCTAGACATGAAAAGCTTTTTGGCTCTGGAGTTATTTTGCTGAAAAGCTATTAATAGTGGATCCTTACTTTCAGTATTTTAGCTCAAGTTTATTATACAAATACTGACTAGGTTTGCCTGAACATCTAGAGCACGCATGGTTGATCACATTATCTTTTCAGAGTAACACAGTCATACCTCATATTCTCAACTTTCCATTTGCAATTCAATCCTTTACTACGATGTGACAGAGAGATCAAGGTTCTCATATCCGCGAGTCACAGCGAATCGATTCGATTTAGCCTTGCAAGGTAGACCTAACCAACACGACACATGTAAACCTCATAGGGCCACAAGCATCAACTGTTTCCATCGTTACCACGACATTTGAATCACGCCTGCTAAAACCCAGGTGTTGGGCCCCTCACGGTGAACTCCCAGAGAACCCGAAGGTGGCATCCATCCAACACCCGCCAACTCCCACGCCCAGCGTAGCAGGTAGGAATTCAAAGTATCGTTGTAAAGCGGTACACAGCTTACCGGTTTCGACTACCTCCTACTTCCGGCATGTGGTTAGTACTGTTCAATCCTCGATCAGTAGTGCCAACAACGGTACGGTCCTCAATCGACACAGGCGGAGGCTCACTTTCCTTACATTCCATATCCATAACCAAATTCCTCTCCGCCCGGTCTCCATTTTTCCTTTCTTTTCTCAAGCCATAAAGCCATGAGTAACAAGAACCTATAACTCGCGAGTGACAGGAATCACTCGACATCTACCGAATCTTGATTAAGCATTGCAGTACTAACGACCTGTACACTAGTAGAGTGACTGAGGAAACCTAGGGATCATGCATCTAAGGTTTCAATCAACTCCTAGAAACTTAAATGCACAATAAATATATAATAAATATTGAATACTAAAATTAAGGGTTATGCTCCGGGGCTTGCCTTGCAGGTCAGCAGGGTTAGTGATTTCTCCGGGAGCTTGATTAACGGCCTCTTCGGTCTGCTGCTCTCCTGCTGGTGGCTCCTGGACCGTCTCGGCAATCAGCTCGTAGGCAACTTCGGTTCCAGCATCTACGCGAATAAAATATGCCATGCATGAAACTCATAAAATGATGCACTACAATGCAGTACTCATAAATAGAAGCGTAGGCAAGACTAGTAAACAGGACTCTCAAAACTATGGCTCAAAGAAATGGTGTAGTGGTGAGATGGGATTTTGGCTTCAAATTCTCTTTAGCCTGAAGTGTCTCCAACAAGAAAGACTGGGGTGCATTTGAGCAAAACAAGCTCAATTCCAACTCGAAAAATGTAGTTCCAGGCTTTGATTGCTCTTAAACAGGAACCAGCAAAACCATCTAGCAAAAGTAACAAAACTCTCAATTTCATGGTTCTATCAGATAGAGCATGAAATTACGAAGCTAATGCAACTGGTTTTGCCTTTTTAGCATTTTTCTAAGATTTTCTACGAATTTTGGAAGATTTCAGCCATTTATTCAATAAAAGAAATAACCTAAATTGGCTGACAGCTGGGCCCCACATGGCAGTGGAAGGCCCAGCCTAGCCCTCCTCTGTTTTGCGCCCGCGCGTGCCATGCCATGGCCGGCAGCGCGGCCAGGCACGGCGGCGGCGCTCCTGCCGGCGGCGGCCAGCCAGCGGCGCGGCAAGGCCAAGCCGCAGCCAGGGCGGGCCTGCGGAGCCGCGGCGCGCGCAGGGCGGGCAAGGCGCCCACGGGGCGGGCGGCGGCGCTTGGCGTTCCGGCCGGTGCGGCGCAGGGCAGCGGAGGAGCGGAGTGCGGCCGCGACCAGGGTGACCGGGCGGCTGTGGGGCGCACGGCAGTGCTGCAGGGCCCCGCGCAGGGGCGCTCCGCGGCGCGCAAGTGGCGGAGGCCGAGCGGCCACAGCGGCGCGACGGCACCCCGACGCCGGCGGTGGGGGATTCAAGCGGGGAAGAGGTCTGGGAGGAGGAGGAGAGCGCGAGGAAGCTCATCACGCGTTCGATTTGGGCGGAGGGAGACCGGAGAGGGAAGTTCGAGGTGCGGGGCGGAGCTCGATGGGGATGGTAATGGCGGCCGACGATCTGGAGGCCGATCCGGCTGGGGAGCGGCTCAATCGAGCTCGAGGAGGGGTGGTGGAGCTTCGGGGCGAGGCTAGGGAGGTCGGGGCGCGAGGAATTAGGGCGGGATGGCGAGGTTCGGCCGGAGGGACGTCGACGGCGAGCTTTGCTCGGCTTGGCTCCGCGCGAGCGCGAGGAAGGAGAAGGGGATGAGGAGGAACGGATGATAGGCATCGCGAGCGGATAAGGACGCGTCCGCGTGGCGTGCGATGATCGCTGACGGCCGACGCGTGGAGTCGCCGGCGGTCGGTCGCGGTATGGGCGCCGAGCCCAGTGGAGCACAGGGAAACATAGTGTTTGATTTTTGACCGTTTTTAGACTCACGTTTGACCATCTGAATCTCAAAATTTGATATAGGAACTTGAAATTTGGCCAAAATAAAAGTTGTAGAGGAAGAGAAGATCTACAACTTTTGTTTTGGGAGAAAGTTGATTTGAGACCCAAATCAGAGAGAAAAACGCTGTCGAACACGGCTATATCGAAGTTTACTATGCGAACTCGATTAGCGCTAATGACATCGTTTAGGTCCATGATTAGCGATTAAACATGTGATTAGCAACCTTGATTAACACAGGGGTGTTACAGCCTTTCCCCCTTAAAAGAATCTCGTCCCGAGATTTACGCACGATAGAATATATAAGGCGATAAGATTGAAAGGTGAAGTACCTGGATGAGCGTTTAAAAAGTCCGGATACTTGGATCTCAGAAATTCCTCTTTCTCCCAAGTAGCTTCTTCTTCAGAATGATTGCTCCATTGAACTTTGTAGAATCGGTTGGTGGTGCGACGAGTAAGTCGATCCTTGCGATCAATAATCTTGATAGGATGCTCAGAATAAGTGAGATCAGACTCAAACTGAATTGAGTCACTTTCTACAGCTTCAGTCGGAACTCTCAGACACTTTTTGAGTTGCGATACATGGAAAATGTTATGAATTACGGAGAGATTTGCTGGAAGATCCAACCGATAAGCCACAGGACTGCATCTTTCCATAATTGGATATGGGCCAATGTAGCGGGGAGCTAACTTTCCTCTTACTCCAAACCTTTGCACGCCTTTCCAGGGTAATACTCTTAGGTAGACATGGTCACCGACCTCAAATACCAGCGGCCTGCGCCTTCTATCAGCGTAGCTCTTCTGCCAAGACTGCACGATCTTCAAGTTCTCTTGGATAAGACGGACTTGTTCTTCGGCCTCTTGAACCATGTCGGGCCCAAAAAATAGTGCTTCAAATGGCGCCATTTTGATGCTTTCTTGATAACTATTGTTATAAGAAAACTCAGCCAATGGTAAGCACTCATCCCATTTCTGTGGATAGGCTAAGACACAGGCGCGGAACGTATCCTCCAAATTTTGATTAATCCTTTCCGTTTGGCCGTCTGTTTGAGGATGATATGCAGAACTACGAATAAGATGGGTACCCAAGCTAGCATGTAGTTGTTCCCAAAAGCAAGCAACAAACTGGGTCCCTCGATCAGAGATGATGGTTTTGGGTACACCGTGTAAACACAAGATACGGTTAATGTACAACTCAGCATACCTCTTTGCCCGGTAGATGGTATTAATTGGAAGGAAGTGTGCTGACTTGGTCAGTCTATCCACCACAATCCAAATAGAGTCGTAACCCTTTTGAGTTCGAGGTAAACCGACAATGAAATCCATGATGATGTCTTCCCATTTCCATTCAGGAATATTCAAGGGTTGAAGAGTTCTAGCTGGTCTGAGATGACTGGCCTTAACCCTTCGACAGATGTCACATTCGGACACATACTTGGCAATTTCTCTTTTCATCCTCGTCCACCAAAATCGTTGTTTCAGATCTTGATACATTTTATTGCTACCAGGATGGATTGATAGCCGTGAAGTATGAGCCTCATCAAGAATTTGTTTTCTGAGCTCAAAATCCTTAGGCACCACTAATGTGTTTTTGAACCATAACACATTCTCATTATCTTGGTGGAAACAATTGACTTTAGGATCTCCTTCTGATATCCTTCTCTGAATTTCCTTCACCCCTTTATCTTTCTTTTGTGCCGCGATGACGACATCACGAAGAGAAGGAGTGAGTTCTAGATGGGCCAATGTGCCATGTGGTACAATACTCAAGTTCAACTTTTCCATTTCAAAGCAGAGAGACTGGCTTAATGGTATAGCCGAAAGACAATGACAGTGAGCCTTGCGACTTAGTGCCGCAACTACATTTGACTTGCCAGGATGATAATGTACTTCGAGCTCATAGTCTTTAATCAACTCAATCCATCTTCGTTGGCGCATATTCAGATCAGCTTGAGTAATGAGATACCTGAGACTCTTGTGATCTGTATAGATATTGCAGAGTGTACCAATAAGATAGTGTCGCCAGATTTTCAAGGCATGGACCACAGCTGCTAATTCAAGATCATGTGTAGGATAGTTCTCTTCATGACGCTTGAGTGATCGAGAAGCATAAGCAATCACCTGATTTTCCTGCATTAGAACACAACCAAGTCTTGTGCCTGAGGCATCACAGTAGACATCAAATGGCTTTGCAGTATTATGTTGGGCCAAGATTGGAGCTGAAGTGAGAAGTGTTTTCAATTTCTGGAAAGCTTCCTCACATTGATTACTCCAATAGAACTTGACACCCTTCTTCAGAAGCTCAGTCATAGGTTTAGCTATTCTGGAGAATTCCAAAATGAACCGACGATAATAACCAGCTAAACCCAGAAAACTGCGGATTTGAGGAACTTAAGTTGGAGCTTCCCAATCTAGTACATCTTGTACTTTACTGAGATCAACAGAAATACCTTCAGCAGATATGATATGACCTAGAAATGGAACTTCCTTCAGCCAGAAGTCACACTTGCTGAATTTGGCATATAGCTGGTGCTCTCTGAGACGCTGAAGTACAATATGAAGGTGTTGAGCATGTTCTTCCTTATTCTTGGAGTAGATCAAGATATCATCAATGAATATCACGACGAACTTATCTAACTCTGGCATGAATACTGAATTCATGAGATACATGAAATAAACAGGAGCATTGGTTAATCCGAAGGACATCACCAAATACTCGTAAAGACCATAACGAGTTGAGAAAGCTGTTTTTGGTATATCTGTCGGTCTGATTTTGATTTGATGATAGCCAGACCGAAGATTTATTTTTGAGAATACTTTAGCTCCTGCTAACTAATCAAAGAGAAGGTCAATACGAGGGAGTGGATATTTGTTCTTGATGGTTACCGCATTCAGGGGTCAATAATCGACACATAACCTCAACCCTTGGTCTTTCTTCTTTACAAACAGAGCTGGGCATCCTCAAGATGAAGTACTCGGTCGAATGAAACCTTTATCTAGCAAATCTTGTAACTGGATTTTTAATTCAGCTAACTCACTCGGAGTCATTATGTAGGGCCTTCGAGATATTGGTGCTGTACCAGGTTGTAATTCAATAACGAACTCAACATCTCGATCTAGAGGCATGCCTGGCAATTCCTCCGGAAACACATCGGAGTATTCACAAACCACAAGAATTTCTTTTAACAGTTTCCCTTCCAAATGATAAACTGTACTTTCTGGGATCTCGTAACGAGAAAGATGAACATCCATCGGACCATATGTAGAAGAGTTTAACCGAATGATGCGAGAAGTGGTATTAATGATAGCACCGTGCTTTTTCATCCAACTCATTCCAAGTATGACATCTATCCCTTGACTTGGAAGGACAATGGGAGTGATCGAGAAATTTTTTCCACCCAAGTTAAGAGTCACATTCCGAACTACCCTGCCGGTAGTTAACCGTGTGCCTGGTGTCTGAATAATGTAGGGTCTTTCTAAGTATGTTACTCGTAATTGATGTCGAGCAACACATGCTTCACTGATAAAGGTATGGGATGCTCCAAAATCAAATAACATAGTAGCAGTGCAGTGATCAATGGAAAACATAACAGCCATCACATGAGTACCCTCAGGAACATCCTCCAGTGTGGTATAGTTCACACGTCCGGTTTTAGCAGGTACGATCTTCTTCTTCTGATCTTGCAAACTGGAACCTTGACTCGAAACGAAAGCCTTGTAGTTATTCTGCTGAGGTGGCATAGGGCAATCACATGCGAAGTGCTCCAGATTACCACAATTGTAGCAAGGGTAGTTGTTGGGACGTGTAACTTGTGGCACTAGAGACCGCTGCCCCTACTGCGGTGGTAGAAGACGTGGTGCCCATTGCGGCTGTTGCTGTGGTGGCCTAGCGACCCAATGACCTTGCTGCGGAGGGCGGCTTGGAGCCTGCTGAGTCCCGGTCTGAACCCACTTGTACCTCTGGGGTGCATGGCTGGAGGATCCCACAGGTGCCTTTCTTTTCTTGTCAGCCTTGTGTGCTAGCGTGGCATCTTCCTGAATGATAGCCTTATTAACTAGCTCAGTGAAATTGTCACAAGTAGTGAGAGCTAGCTTATCCTGAAACTTTTGTATTGAGTCCCCTCCTGAAGCAATCTTGTTTTTTTCATCAGTATCCACATGATAACCACCATATTGAGCTAACTGATTGAAAGTTTGGGCGTATTGAAGAATAGTTTGACTTCCCTGCTTCAGTGCTAGGAATTCTGCCATCTTTCTCCTCATCAAGCTAGTAGGGATATGGTGGGCTTTAAAAGCTGCCATGAACTCATTCCAGGTGAGACGCATACCAGCGGGGAGTAGAGCCTTGTGATTAAACCACCATATCTTCGCTGGACCTCTCAGCTGTTGCGCTGCAAAGGCGGCCTTGTCTACTTCTGTGCAATTGAGGATACTAAACTTGTCCTCAATGGTACGAATCCAGGCATCGGCTTCAAGGGGATCATCTGCCTTGTGGAACAGAGGTGGTTGGGTGGCTAGAAAACTGACGTAGTCAGTTTCTGCTGGTGGTGCTTGTCTGCCTCTGTCAACATTGCTTTGCACCAGTCGCCTCAACAATTCGGTCTGCTCATTGCGGTCGGCGATAAGGGCCGCAATAGCCTGAGCCAAGGAGGGAGGTGGCGGTGGCTGTGATCCTTGACCCCCATTTCCATGGTTAGCAGCATTGTTATTGCCCATCTGCAAAAGCACCATCCCTTGATTAGCCATTCCGCTATCGGGACTAATCCATGCAAATAAATAATGTGCATAATTAATATGAACACACAACATGAATTGTTCCCTTCGCGATATGGTTCACCAAGAGAACAAAATGACTTGCTTCAATTGAAACCGCATCTAATCGGATTGAACAGCAGGTTGGTAGTTCGACTAGCTACAACGTTGCAGTCTTAAGGTTGCACAACTATTAACTACGAAGCGACCAACCAACTCGAATATGCAAGATGCATGCACGTTCTATCGTTTCTCACCCAAACAAGTACCAAAATATGGTATACGAGGACGACCGGTGGCACAATTACGTACTCTCACTATATATACTAGTCGTTCCTACGATCAAAGATTTCATAACGCGCTTAACGTGGTTAGTTTCCTGCAGAAGAACACAGAGTATATATAACCACTTTTGGACCCTTCGTGCCAGCACTCACGAACGGCACCCATGTGTCCTACGCCACACGGGTAACGCATATGCAGTTTCCCACATATTCACACATACATTACCATCCACTTTAGAGATGGCACCCAAACGTTCGACGCTGAATGGCCAGCGCTGCATACGTTACCGAGGCAATGTATTCACTTCCCGTACAAATCGCCTTACAGGACACCCAAGGGTAAGCGTGTCCCAAGGTACACGATTATGACCAACTGCATAACGAGTCTTCATCTCGTAACATTGCCTTAGATATGGCCGCGATTACAATCACACAGTGGGAAGTCCGCACTCCATATCAGGCGGCAGATAGCGACAGGCTCGTTTGAATTGAGTATTATCACCTCCTCGTATGCCCATCATACGGGACCCGCGCACGTATAAAACACGTGGGCTATTCTAAAGGACTACCAAGAATGCTTACCTTAGTGTAGGTGCGTCGTTACCGAATATAGACACCAGTTGTGCACAAAAGTAAGGTTTAACGAAAAGTAAATGCTGGAAGTGCTGGAATAAAATAGATACCTAGTTGCTGCCTAACTCTTATAACATATAATTAGGGCATATGAACTATCTATCATATTCCTTAGTGCATCTAGTGTCAACTTTCCGAAAAACCCGAAAGTTTTTTTTGCAAAACAAAAGTTGCTTAACTTAATTAAGCACACAAGTAATTACCCCCAGTGCAATTTAGCTCTGATGCCAGCTGTAGCAGCACCATCTAAATTAAACCGGCTTAAGTGCACTAACCATCATCTTAATACTTAATCAAGTTACTGTGCACTTAAAACGGTGTAATCTGATAGGCTGTCGGGTAAATCCCGATTAAACTACTGTACTCCAGGATCACAATTGCACTAGTAGACCCGTACGAAGACGAGCACATGTGATACAAGCATACAACAAAACCAAATTAATTTACAACACTGAGTTTTACAGATAAGTTCGATATATCAAATACATTGTTTTTAAACGTACAGTGGAAGTTTTGAACGGGTTTCCAAATACAATACGGTAGATGCAAACGATGATAAAAGGTGAGCTCCACATCCTGCCCACCGATGTGATGCCGACCTGCCCGACCTTCACGGAGAAGACGGGACCCACTCGACAGTCTACCCAAGAGGAAGTGGTTGTCCAATCCAGGACGCACAGACCTCCTTGAAGTCAGCGGAGACACAACCTACTCAAAGGGGTTACAACAACAACCCTGAGTATACTAATACTCAGCAAATCTTACCCGACTAGTGGTATATACTTAGTCCACTCCTAGACATGCAAAGCTTTTTGACTCTGGAGTTATTTTGCTGAAAAACTACTAATAGTGCTTTCAGTATTTTAGCTCAAGTTTATTATACAAATACTGACTAGGTTTGCCTGAACATCTAAAGCACGCATGGTTGATCACATTATCTTTTCAGAGTAACACAGTCATACCTCATATTCTCAACTTTTCATTCGCCATTCAATCCTTTACTACGATGTGACAGAGAGATCAAGGTTCTCATATCCGCGAGTCACAGCGAATCGATTCAATTTAACCTTGCAAGGTTAACCAACACGACACATGTAAACCCCGTCGGGCCACATGCATCAACTGTTTCCATCGTTACAACGACATCTGAATCGCGCCTGCTAAAACCCAGGTGTTGGGCCCCTCACGGTGAACTCCCAGAGAACCCGAAGGTGGCATCCATCCAACACCCGCCAACTCCCACGCCCAGCGTAGCAGGTAGGGATTCAAAGTATCGTTGTAAAGCGGTACACAGATTACCGGTTTTGACTACCTCCTACTTCTGGCATATGGTTAGTACTGTTCAATCCTCGATCAGTAGTGCCAACAACAGTACGGTCCTCAATCGACACAGGCGGAGGCTCACTTTCCTTACATTCCGTATCCATAACCAAATTCCTCTCCGCCCGGTCTCCATTTTTCCTTTCTATTCTCAAGCCATAAAGCCATGAGTAACAAGAAGCTATAACTCGTGAGTGACAGGAATCACTCGACTTCTACCGAATCTTGATTAAGCATTGCAGTACTAAGGACCTGTACACTAGTAGAGTGACTGAGGAAACCTAGGGATCATGCATCTAAGGTTTCAATCAACTCCTAGAAACTTAAATGCACAATAAATATATAATAAATATTGAATACTAAAATTAAGGGTTATGCTCCGGGGCTTGCCTTGCAGGTCAGAAGGGTTAGTGATTTCTCCGGGAGCTTGATTAACGGCCTCTTCGGTCTGCTGCTCTCCTGCTAGTTGCTCCTGGACCGTCTCGGCAATCAGCTCGTAGGCGACTTCAGTTCCAGCGTCTACGCGAATAAAATATGCCATGCATGAAACTCAAAAAATGATGCACTACAATGTAGTACTCATAAATAGAAGCGTAGGCAAGACCAGTAAACAGGACTCTCAAAACTATGGCTCAAAGAAATGGTGTAGTGCTGAGATGGGATTTTGGCTCCAAATTCTCTTTAGCCTGAAGTTTCTCCAACAAGAAAGACTCGGGTGCATTTGAGCAAAACAAGCTCAATTCCAACTAGAAAAATGTAGTTCTAGGCTTTGATTGCTCTTAAACAAGAACCAGCAAAACCATCTAGCAAAAGTAACGAAACTCTCAATTTCATGGTTCTATCAGATAGAGCATGAAATTACGAAGCTAATGCAACTGGTTTTGCCTTTTTAGCATTTTTCTAAGATTTTCTACGAATTTTGGAAGATTTCAGCCATTTATTCAATAAAAGAAAAACCCTAAACCCTAAACTGGCTGACAGCTGGGCCCCACATGGCAGTGGAAGGCCCTGCCCTGCCCTCCTCTGTTTTGCGCCCGCACGCGCCATGGCCATGGCCAGCGGCGCGGCCAGGCACGGCGGCGGCGCTCCCACCGGCGGCGGCCGGCCAGCGGCACGGCAAGGCCAAGCCGCGGCCAGTGCGGGCCTGCGGAGCCGCGGCGCGTGCAAGGCGGCCAGGGGCGCGCAGGGCGGGCAGGGCGCCCACGGGGCGGGCAGCGGCGCTTGGCGTTCCGGCCAGCGCGGCGCAGGGCGGCGGAGGAGCGGGGCGCGGCCGCGACCAGGTTGGCCGGGCGGCGGTGGGCCACACGGCAGCGCTGCCGGGCCCCGCGCAGGGGCGCTCCGCGATGCGCAAGTGGCGGAGGCCGAGCGGCCTTGGCGGCGCGACGGCACCCCGACGCCGGCGGTGGGAGATTCAAGCGGGGAAGAGGTCTGGGAGGAGGAGGAGAGCGCAAGGAAGCTCACCACGCGTTCGATTTGGGCGGAGGGAGACCGGAGAGGGAAGTTCGATGTGCGGGGCGGAGCTCGATGGGGATGGCAATGGCGGCCGGCGGTCTGGAGGCCGATTCGGCCGGGGAGCGGCTCAATCGAGCTCGAGGAGGGGTGGTGGAGCTTCGGGGCGAGGCTAGGGAGGTCGGGGCGCGAGGAATCGGGGCGGGACGGCAAGGTTCGGCCGGAGGGACGTCGACGGCGAGCTCTGCTCGGCTTGGCTCCGCGCGAGCGCAAGGAAGGAGAAGGGGATGAGGAGGAACGGATGATGGGCGTCACGAGCGGATAAAGACGCGTCCGCGTGGCGTGCGAGGATCGCCGACGGCCGACGCGTGGAGTCGCCGGCGGTCGGTCGCAGTATGGGCGCCGAGCACAGTGGAGTACAGGGAAACACAGTGTTTGATTTTGACCGTTTTTTGACTCACGTTTGACCATCCGAATCTCACAATTTGATATAGGAACTTGAAATTTGGCCAAAATAAAAGTTGTAGAGGAAGAGAAGATCTACAACTTTCGTTTTGGGCCAAAGTTGATTTGAGACCCAAATCAGAGAGAAAAACGCGGTCGAACACGGCTAAATCGAAGTTTACTATGCGAATTCGATTAGCGCTAATGACATCGCTTAGGTCCATGATTAGCGATTAAACACGTGATTAGCAACCTTGATTAACACAAGGGTGTTACACTTTTCAGCTCCCAGTGGAAATAGCACATGTTGGGTGTTGATCTAGTGGAAATAGCAACCTTGATATGGAGCTACCATTGTAGATGTAGCCATGTAGGATATATAGGAACATGTAAAATAAACTCAAATATTCGCAGCAACCTAGCGTATTACTAGCTTCAGTCAACAGTATTTTCCGTCTAAATGTTCACTATTATTGATTGGAGGTAGTAATACAATATTTGGGTCTGCATTTTACCTGCCCTAGCTCGTTCTTCAAAAAGTTAGTTTATGCGACAGAAACCAGTAAACCAGGTTTGGGTCAACTAACATGTCACCTTCGGCAATTTGAGCAGAAACCAGTACATAGATGTAAGCTTGCGTGAGGTGACAAGCAATCAATACCTCGCTATGGACTTGATGACTTTTCTCTTTGGCCAAGACGTTGAGTGTCATTGACGGACCCAGTCTATTGCAGACAACTGAGTAAATGACACATTATTAGAACTGACGGTGCCATTATTGCTACATACCATGCATGCCTTCTGATGGAAGGAACAATATCCATGGGCAGTTTAACATAGGAGAACCGTCGATTGCTGTTGCCATTGCCATTGCCCATCATGCATCGCCCAGCTTCTATTTTCGTGTTGCTCGTCATCACCTGCAGCTTCTTCCTCACCACGCATGCCCAGCAGCAGCCCCAGCCACCAGCTGGTGGTAACACTGCGAGCGTGAGCTGCCTCCCGCACGAGAGGGACGCACTGCTGGCCTTCAAGCACGACGTCACCAGCGACCCTACAGGGCTCCTCAGCTCGTGGCGGCGAAATGGTGGCCACGGCGAGCAGGATTGCTGCCGGTGGAGAGGCGTCCGGTGCAGCAACCGGACTGGCCACGTCCACAAGCTTCGACTTCGCAACACCGGCGGAAAAGCTTTGGTGGGCCAGATAAGTCCTTCTTTGCTTTCTCTGGATCATCTGGTGTACCTTGATCTCAGCAACAATGAACTTGAGGGGTCAACCGGTCGTCTTCCCGAGTTCTTGGGTTCTCTGAAGAGCCTCAAGTATCTTAACCTCTCCGGTATACATTTTCGCGGTGGCTTGCCTCCCCAGCTTGGCAACTTATCAGCGCTGCAGCATCTGGATCTTTCCTCAATGGGAGGCACAAACTCAACTGACCTCTCATGGTAAACACGACTTTCTTCCCTACAATATCTTAACCTCAACAAAGTGAACCTCAGGCCCTCAGCACAGTAGAGGATTGGCCACATGTCATCAACATGATTCCTTCTTTGAGGGTCCTTGATATTTCTAGTTGCTCTCTTGCAAGAGCAGACCAGTCACTGCCACACCTCAACCTCACAAACCTTGAGGAGCTGGATGCCTCCGAAAACTCCTTCAACCATCCATTGGAGACCAGTTGGTTCTGGAACATAACAAGCCTCACGTACCTTAACCTCGGCTCCACTAGTTTGTATGGTCGAATTCCTGACACACTGGGAGACATGGCATCCCTGCAAGTCCTTGATCTTTCATATCATAATGATGATGACATGAACATGCGCATCATGACTACAGACATGAAGAATCTATGCAATTTGGAGGTCCTGAATCTTCGTTGGGCTCTATTTTATGGAGACATAACTCAGCTGTTTAAGAATCTACCTCGCTGCTCACCCAACAAATTGCAGGATCTGAACCTCGGTGGGAACCAATTATCCGGGATACTACCAAGATGGATAGGGCAGTTAACGAGCTTGGTCCTTCTGGATCTCGGTTGGAACAACATCACAGGACCTCTCCCAACGTCTGTAGGGCAATTTACTGGTTTGCGAACCCTTGACCTTTCTTGCAACCACATGACTGGACATGTTCCATATGAGATTGGTATGCTCAGTTGCTCACTAATCTTACCTCACTTTACTTAAACAATAATGATTTGGATGGTGTGATAACGGAGAAACACTTTGCTAGCACGAGGAGCTTGCAGTACATAGACTTGTCTTATAATGCCCTGAAGATTGAGCTCAGGTCAGACTGGCAACCACCATCTAGACTAACTACTGCACACTTTGCAGCCTGCCAAATGGGCCCTATGTTTCCTGGGTGGCTTCAATGGCATGTTAGCATTACCGACCTCGATATCTCGAGTGCAGGCATAGCTGATAGGCTTCCACAATGGTTCTCTGATGCCTTTAGAAATGTTGAACTCTTGAACATCTCCAACAATCAACTCAGCGGAGGTTTGCCTACCAATATGAGCTATATGTCACTTTCAGAACTCCATCTCAGCTCTAATCAATTAACTGGTCAGCTACCCACTCTGCTACCAAATCTACTCATCTTGGACTTGTCTGATAACTCCTTGTCGGGACCTCTGCCTGCTGAGATTGAAAACTCAAATCTAATAGAGCTGTCTCTATTCTCCAACCAAATAACTGGCCATATTCCAGAGTCTTTTTGTAAATTATGGTTGGCTGTGCTAGACTTATCCAACAACTTTTTGGTGGGAGAATTGCCACCATGCCTTGGGGTAATGGAAGATATGGAATTTATGGCCTTAAGCAACAATAGTTTTTCGGGAGAGTTCCCATCTTTTGTGCAAAACTTTATAAGTGTGCTATTCTTAGATTTGGCTAGGAACAAATTTTCTGGAAGATTGCCCATGTGGATTGGAAAGTTGAAGTCACTAAGAATTCTAGGGTTAAGTCACAATAAGTTCTCTGGGAACATTCCAGTGAACATCACAAATCTTGATTGTCTTCAGTATATAGATATAAATAACAATGAGATATCAGGCTCTTTGCCGAGCTACCTGTCAAATCTGAAAGCAATGAAAAAGACAGACACGACAAGGGTATGCTACGAGGGTGATATAGAACACTTTCATCTTATTAGTTTGTTTCCAGTCTTGAAGGGGAAGGAACTGAACTACGGTTCCATTAGTAGAGTCTTTGACATAAATATGATGAGCATTGATTTATCTTCAAACAATTTAAGCGGCGAAATTCCAGAAGAAATAACTACTCTTGATGCGCTGGTGAATTTGAATTTATCACAGAACCGCTTCAGCGGAGTTGTTCCAAACAAGATTGGGGAAATGCAATCGCTGGAATCACTCGACCTCTCAAGGAACAATCTTTCAAGGGAAATACCAGCCTCTCTGTCAAGTCTGACATTCTTAAGTTACTTGGACTTGTCGTACAACAATCTTACAGGAAGAATTCCATCAGGACAGCAGCTTGATACTTCTTTCAAAAAAAAAGACAGCAGCTTGATACGCTGTATGCAGCAAACCCATCTATGTACATTGGTAACATTGGTCTTTGCGGGCATCCTCTTCAACACCATTGCTCAAGGGAAGGTGATATATCAAAGCAAGGTCGCCTAGGAAGAACTGAAGAAGGTCATGGGATAGAATTCTTTTATCTTGGACTTGGGTGTGGCTTCGTAGTTGGTACCTGGGTGGCTTTTGGTGTTCTGTTGTTCAAGAGAAGCTGGAGAATTGCTTACTTCCAGCTCCCGGACAAGTTGTATGACAAAGTTTATGTCCTTGTCGCTACATGGACAAGGCAACCATAAACTGGTAACCATGAAGCGGATGCAATGATTGATGCTTCGACTAAATTTGGCCAAGGGTTGAATGAATAAATCGAAGCAGAGAAGTCTGTTCGCTGGTTCGACTTCTGTTACTATTCCATATTGCTGGTTTTCTTTTTTTCAAATGAAATGTAATATCCCTGTTATAAGTCCTGCCCCCACCCACATTCTTTGGGGACACGAGTTGTGTAATATTACCTTTATGGGATGGTGAATGGTATATTTTCTTAATCAGGTACCAAGAGCCGAAACGCCAAAATGGCGCAACATAGGTGCAGGGTCAGGGTTTAAGCATGCAGTAGCAGTTGCCTATTGCTGCTATCCCCCTGTAAAATTTTCGGCATTAGTATACTTCTAGTAGTAGTTGGAGGAGTGGAAGCGTGTGCATGGAGATGGAGGGGGTAAGAAGTAAGAACTCTCTATTCTAGTGCTTCATGCTTTACCGTGTGTCTTCTCCATCTCTTACTGGTAAAATCTTTTGGCATTTTTACTGGTAAAAGCTTTTTTTCTCGAACAGAAGCCGGCAGGCACTGCCTATAGACAGGACTGGTAAAAGCTTTTGGCACTGATTTATTTGCTCAGATATGTAGCGTTTTTCACTTAGGTTTCTGCTTGCTTTGTGCTGTGCTTGATTAGAATTGGTATCTTTAGTAAAAGAAATTATTGCGTTAAGTCAGTGGTGGATCTAGGATTAAGATTCACCTATGACATACCTACCACTAATGACTAAGGAAGAAGCAACACAAGCAAGAGGCAACAGGACGATGGAAGGGGAATCTATGTACTACCCCGCAGAAGAAGCTTCCATACATATGCGATATGAGGTACAAATAATACTAATAGATCGAAAGCATATACTGCAAATATAAATGATAGAAATAAGGTTGACTTGTGTGTAATGCAGAAACTTGAATTGAAACTTACATTCATTTCTCCCGAACCGTAAAGCCCTAGCATACATCTATATCTATATATCCTATATAGATAGCACCCACTAACTATTTCTCTCTTCATGCAAGGTGTCCACATCATTCTCCACTAAGTGTCCTACTAAGTTTCAACTATCTTATTAATTATAAAAAATATTCATGTCATCTCTACAATATGCAATATTTTTAGTCTTTAATTAACTAAAATAAAATCATATACATATGTTATTTTTTTCATCACCTATTCTTCTATAATGTGATCAAATATTATATTGGTGTTTCTTCTTTTAGCTTATCGATTTTTACGAGATTCAATAAACAAGAAAAAGTCCATATGATCTCTACTATGTACAATACTTTTAATCTTTAATCTATTTACATAAAGTCATATACATACTCTATTTTTGCAATACTTTTAATCTTTAATCTATTAAGATAAAGACTCATATACATACTCTATTTCTTTGAGCACATATTCTTTTATAATGTGATCAAATATTCTATTGACGTTAGTTTATCGATTTCTACCAGATTTTGATAAAAAATAACATACAAGTAAAATTCATATCAACTATATAGCCTATATAGATGACACTTACTAAAGTCATTAACTCTATTTCTCTTAACATGCAAGTTATTCGCATCATATAGGAATCCATTATATCAAAGGCCACATCAATGTCCACTAGGGCCATCTATTTATGTTTTCCATTGATTTTTTTATGAATGTTGCCATGCAATCATCTTAATTTTTCTACTTTCAAATTTCATGTTAAATTTGAGAAATCCCGCAGCTACGCGCGGGTATCACCTAGTTTGTTTATACCAAGGCTTCCTGGATCCTGAGGGCGAGAGCAGAGGAGCTGCCTTCTGGGCGCTACGGGTGCTGTTCCTCCCGACCAGGTGAGCACTGCGCCGGGCGCGCGGCGGCCGCCGGCACACCCTTCCTCGTCGCCGCCAGGCGTCCAGAAACCGAAGAGGCGGTATAGATTGGAGTTGTTCGTTTGTAGACTGGGCCTGTTCCAACCTCGGCTCGGGGCTCTGTCTGGACTGGAAGTAAGTAGGAGTACGAGTACTTTGTGCGCGCCTTGGCGCGCCCTTGGCTTAATTTTTTTATATAAGTAAATCTTAAATTTATATGCTTGTAATAGAACATTTAAGCAGCACAGATACTATTTATTTATACTATAGGAATCTAAACGAAGAAGTACATTTGCACATAATGATATTAAAGCTGACATCTACGATTTGCATTGAAATTTATATGCAGAAGTACATATCAGTAGGGAGATTCTACAGCTAAACATTTTTTTGGTCCTGATACATTCGATCATAAAATCCTTTGGGTCTATGGCGGCTCTTGTTACCTGTAGGCTTTGGCGCTCCTTTTTTTTCTTCTTTTTCTCAACATGAGTAAATATAGAAATCATATATTTATAATGCCACATGTGATCTACAGAGAAGTATCATTTAGTCTTCTAGTACGAATCTAAATACATAGGTAGATTTGTTTACAATGGTAATAAAGCTAACAACTATGTTTTTCCCCCTAGAAGCTACACTAAAATATTTTATTGGTAACTGAGAAATTGGATTATAAAGTTCCTAGAGTCTCCAGTTGCTTTCATAAAGCATTTGTTGCACATGGTCTCCTGCAGGCCATTTAAATTTTAAAATATAAGATATCAGTTCAGTTGTGCTTCTGAAATAGGTAACAGAGTGTGATATTACCTGTAATAAGGTTATATTTATTAGTGCTCTAGGAAGTGACATGATTTTCCTTTTTTTTGGCAATGAAGGCTGGAAGGATATCATTCGTTGAATTGAACTGAAAGAGGTATGTTTTTTCATGTAGAAGTTGTTTGGCAACATTTGAATTTAGAAAATTTTTGGTAGCATCCCAAGCTGTGTAAACGACTTCAGCACAATACAGTACATATGTCATTAATAGGTGCAGTAGAAAAGAGTTTTGGGGCTCTGAAACTAAAGGAACCTCCTAACCTCGGGACACATAACCAAAATACAATGGTTCATACTGTTGTTGGTGAGATAAGAGTGCCTAATAATCTGTATAAGATAAGCTGTTCCATTTTCTTTCCAAATGGTATTGACTGGTAGAGCTATGGCCATGGAATAGCTGAGGGTGTATTGGTATGGGAGAGAGGTAGGTTTCAATATAGCTGATGAAGCATTTTGAAAATGGGCACCATATAAGGGGCTGCAAATGTGGCGAGGATGATTGTTATGATTAAACGAATAAATCTTTTCGTATTTCTTTGATTGTGATTGCCCTGCGCGCATATTCTTTTTTAAATTTTAGGAGGAATCAGCTAATGATGGGCAGTGAGGGAAAAAGGTGAATTATCGAATAACTTCCAAGTTTTAGTCATGCTGGTCGATATAATGGAAGGAAAATATAGTTGTGTAAGTTTGGAACTGTATGAATGGAAACAAAATAAATTTATTATTATGATTTTATACATTTGAGAACAGAGCCATTGTGTTTGAGTAGTTACCTAGCATTTGCACTTCCATTCTCCGGGTTCGCTGTAAGGCTGAAAAAAACATGATGAGTCATTCAATCTATCTGTATCTATAGTGTAATAATCATCTCTAGTATCGGTTCACAATTGGAGTTCTACTCAAAAGTTTCTGCAACCATATTTGGATCTTCGAAGAGATATGGTTTTCGTTTTTGTAAATAAATGCGGATAATTAGCATTTGGTAAGAAATAATGGACGGTGAATACCAATTCTATAGGCATTTATTTTGTTTACATGGATCTTGGCTGGATGAAGTATCCTGTAGATCAGTGTCTATCCATGGTAATACACATCACGCCATATATGACACAGTACATACTCGTAAAAAAAATAAAAAAATGACACAGTACATTGTTTTGGATACCCTAAAAACCGATAGACACAGGTGGTAGTTTAACATGGGCAGGCATATATATTTTATAATGTAGTAAACTAAGAGAGCCTGCAGCTGTTCATAGCCTCATGGGAAAAGAAATAATCATCCCAGAAGGTAGTGCACATCAGGGCTGCATGGTCTGTAGATAGCTTTTCTAACTGTACATGGAAAGGAGAAAGAAAAATACTTAACTGGTTCAATCCATTGACATTCTATAGCGCCCAAGTAGCAGCTAAACTTGAACAGCACTCGAATCTCCTCAACCCTGCTTCTCTCCTGAATAGCCTACATAAATGATAAAGACAGCATATGAGTTCCTGAAATGTGCTTTTTAATTTCTGTTACTGCAGAACTACATGCACAGTAGGTATTGGCGAAGCAAAATTTTTCCAAATGAAAAAGTGTAGTACAGATACGGAAATCAAAAGCATACTTAATCTGGTTTTATATTTTTCATTAAGTCTGAAACAAATTTTGTACCTTGCCTGAAGCTTTTTTTTTCCGCAAAACTTAACTGAAGAAAAATAAATGCTTGATGAGTAGATAGGAAATCTGCTGGGACATAGAACTGGAACCTTCTACCAAGAGCAAACCCTGGTGAGGCATGTGCTGCACATCAATTTCAAACTATGATAAATCTGTTTTAAAGGTTTCAGTGATTTAAAACTATTTGACATGTAATTGTCAAAAGAGTAAAAGGGTAGCCAGCTTAGAATTTTAAACAGTCACTTACCTGTAACTTGGTAAAGTCCACACTAATAGTATCATGCCTGCTGTTTTTGTGTAGACTCTGAACCAATATTCCTGCAAGGATTATTTATCTATCGCCTAGGCATCTTGTTTTGCTGTGATCGATGCAAAGCAATTGGATTTAATTATGCTGCAAGGGATAGCACACTTCTGATATAAACGGTGCAAATAACTTGATTCTAGAGTCTTTGTCATTCTGATCTACTAAGCAATAAAGATGAAGAACCCAGCTGGTATACAAAATAAAGCGGAAAGAGAAATTGAGATTCTTTGGAATATTGAAGGACCGTATAAGCTAAAGAACAAAAATTTTCTTTTTCTTTCCTCTTTGTTGCAAATGTATGGATATACGGTGAGTAGCTAAAATACATAAATCTGATGTCTAAATGCAGTAACAAAAAGTTGCAAAAATATGTATTAGAACTTTGAATAGTATGCATACCTGAATGTTGTTGTTCAGTGGTGAGGACCACTTCCGTAGCTACACTGCAGGATGCAAGCATTGACCGACTGGCTTGCTAGGCTGCTACCCTGTGTTCTCATAGAGTTGTTCCTCGCCGAAATCGGACTACTGCATACTGGGTCAATCTTCTGTCCACCCAAAGGGTAAAGGAAGCTAAAACACAGAGGTGAATCTTACCTTGCCTGGTGAGGAAGATGAAGGGAAGGGAGGAGAGGGAGGACGGGGCATCCATGGCCACAAGCAACCCGTGATAGTCGCCCCGCGCAGTTGTGATTGCATCCGACAGGAACCAACCCAAAATGCGTGCAAAGAAAGGGGAGCCGATCACCTGGCCTCCAACGACTGCATGGCCGGCAACAAGCTTTGGAGCGTTGGTAGGGCGCTCTGCTGGCTGTGGTCGCCGAGGGCCGCGCAGGCCCGCTGCAGCTTGTTGACGAAAGAGATCAGCCTCTCCATGGCCGCCGTGCCGGGAGGGTACGATCTGTCCGGGTCGCGAGAGGCGGCGTGGGAGGCGAGATGGAAACGCAGAAAGGGAGGTGCGGTGGAGGTGAGGTGAGGCCGACTGCCTAGCCGCATCTAGGCGCCGGTCATTGAAGTCGAGCTAAGGGCTTCGGGCGGAGGTCGCCGCGCTGGCCGGGGCGGGGGACCAGGCAGAGAGGCCTGGGTAGGGGGAGGGGGAAGTTGAGGTGGAGGCGGTGGGAGGAGTGGAGGACGAGGCGAGGGGACGGGTTCTGCGCCGCAGAGGAGAGGCACCCCATCGCGGTGCGTGGATGAGGTCGGCGCCGATGGGTCAGGGAGGGCCCGCGGCCGGCGGCGGGGCAAAGCGGGCCTGTGGCCAGCGAGCCCCGGAGGGGCCGGCGCGCTCGGTGGCGTGGCACGGCTCTGGACGCTTGCGGCTCACGAGGAGCGCGGCAACAGCGACGGCGACGGGTCGACCATGGCGACGCGACTGCGTTTCGGCGCCGGCGATGTGCGAAACAGAGGGAAACAACCCGGATGGATCGAAGGCTCACCGGGTATTCGATTTTTGCACGTGGGTGGGCAAGGAGGAGGCTGGAGGAGGGTCGTCGACGACAGACCGGAGCGACGGGCGAAACTCTAGTGGCGGCCGGCAGTGGCAGGATCGATTCTGGCGGATTCGGCCGGGGAGCAGCTCGACCAGGGGCTTGGGAAGCTGGAAGAGGTGGTGAGGGAGGTGCTCAAGTGAAGAATCGAGAAGGGGCTGCCGGAGATGGTCGGAATCGACCAGCGAAGGGAGCTCGGTTCGGTCCGAGCCGGAGGAGATGAAGGAGAAAGCAGCGTGTGCTGAACTGCTGATAAGGCTCACGGGCTGTTGAGAAGGCGCCAGAACCTTCCGCCTACTGGAATGGCACGACATGTTTCAGGGAGGTCAGAAGCTACGACGACCGCATGATGCGCATCGGACGGTCCAAATTAATTTTGCTATCGTGGCCAGCCTGGTTGAGCTCCAAGCGGTGCGCAAATGACATATAGAAACAAGATAGCAAGAAAAATCTATGGAGCTCCCACCGGACGGAATCATATTGTATACAAGCAGGCAGCGATCTAAGATAGTTACTGGACAAATAAAAACACACGTGTACCAAGAAAATCATCAATTTGTTGTACCAATAATATGCAATATAGTATTTAAGAGGACATATAGCTCTATAAATATTTTTTTAGCTCGATGTAAGGACAGCATTGTCAAAATCATAATTCTGAAATTAACAACTATTAAGCATTTAGAGTGAATAGACTTTATTTAATAATCTTAAATAGTAAGATTCTCTATGGCTAAAAAATAGCTCTGAGATCCAAACAAGCCCTATATATTGAATAGACCGACTGTGCAACATGATAAAACCTAAGCTTTCAAGACCTGGGCAACCAAAGCTGAGGTTATCCACCATGAATGGATCCTTGAATCTCATTAGCTGTAGATGCAGTTAGCTTCTTTGAGATTAATGATATAGGAGCTCTTAATAACTTAAAATCATAGGATCTCTCAATAGTATGCAAATGTAAAGTCATATAAGCTCTCGCTATAAATATGTTATAGATCTAAAGAACACTAAGTCTGGACCATACTACGTCCATATCACAAGCTATGTTGATGTCAACTGATATAAAAGGGAAAAAAATCAAAGGACAAGGCCAAAAAAAATGTATGGTAACAGTTAATGGTCCTAGCATAGATCATGCATGAAGTAAGTAGAACCTACCAAGCCAAAGGTTTTGCAGATATACTCCAGTTAGTATGGTTGAGACTAATATGAATTTTGTTTCTGCATAGTCAGTAGGAGGCATTGTTGTTATTTTTTTTCTAATCTTTGTAAGTGCTGGTTATCTGTGTGCATTTAGTAAGTATATAGATACTCTAGTTTGATACTAACGATTGTTAGTGGCTATCCTTGTATGGCAAATGCATACATTAAATTTAATTTTAAGAATAGAAGTAATTGTAAAGAACATAAGCAAGAACTGATATAGTTCTTAATTGTATTTACAACTTTGAAATAGCCGAATAGGTGGTTTATCTTGCTTACCTAGAGCTATAGCGCTGGTTCTTGCAGACTCTCTGATCGAATCACTTTAGAAGTGAATGAGACTTCTTCTTCTCCACCTAGAAGCAGCAGTGGAAGGGGAAAAAATTAGAAAATACTTCCACGAAATGGCTGGAAGCCTTACAGAGTTTCCACACTGACATTTTAAATGGATGTAAGCTGATTCAAGAAACAGTGCGGTAACTGATGCAAGACAGGTAGTAAATATGATATGCCTGAACTAGCAATGTCACTTGGCGATGTGTGGATAATTTTTTCTAGGTAAACTCGTATCACTGGCCTTATCTCATGAGAAAAGGCCTAGTGTTAATAAGCAATAAAAAATGTACCAGATGTAGTATAAATTAAGGCAGCCAAATGATAGAGATATAGCAACCCATCATATTCTGATACCTGACAAACGAAAAAAAAAAGAAAAATAAATGGGAGTCAAGTGATTGTATGAACCCATAATCCCTATTCCTACAGCTTCTACTTGAAGGGTTGAGGCATTGGAAAAAAACTTTGAGGGCCTATCATGGAAATGAACAGCAGCTTTAAACAGGATTGCATAAACCTTTATTACGGTAATGCGGAAATGGAACATTATAAAACAATTCAGAGAGAAACCAATATTAAGTGTCTTCAGCAGAAATAATGGTAAAATTATGCAATCAAGCTCAATGGAAAACCAGCAACAGTTTATGTCGGACACACAAGCTCCCGGTTCAGTTTCAATGAAAATTCAGCAACTACTAATACCTGCGAACTCTGCACTTGCCACTTGAACTTCAAAATATTTGGACTCCTGCAGCATCTCACTCTGCACGTAGAGAAGCAAGGCTGTTGGTAGTAATGGAACATCAGAGTTTATCAACAGGGCAAATTCATGGCTAACGGTTCATGTAGATGTCCCATTCTATTCAATGGAGTCTCTGCCATTTGACAGAACAGAGCAGTTTATTAAACATCATATGTGGCAGCATCGATACGTACCAAAGGTGAAAGGCCGCTTGCCATATAGTGTATGTTACGATGTTGAGGCCGTAGCTGCCCAACATCTTTGACAATAGCTTAGAATAGCAATTCAAATAGGCCCTGCATTCTTATAGCATATTAAACTTATGTAAATTGGTACTCAGTACTAACAAATGTAAATCATGACATGCTTACCAAAGTGATGAGCTTGGCTTGGCACTAACATCCAACACCTTGGTAGGCACAAACTCTGGCAACCTCCATCAAAGCTGATCGAGAGAAGCAGCACCTTGCGGTTCATGCCCGCCTTGTCTTGTTCTGCGAGTGCACACGCAAGTGGTTTGGGGGAGGGCAGGCAACTCGTCGAGCAGGTGGTGGGCGAGGAGGGTAGGTCGCGCGCGGAGGTGGTCGCGCTGGCCGGGGCTGGAGCGAGGCCAGGCAGAGAGGCATGGGTAGTGGCCATCACTGGGCAGCGGGGCTGCCGGAGCCGCGCCAAGCTCATGCTCCGCAGGTGGATCCGTGAGCGCCGACCCCAAGCCATGTGCGGGACCATGGGACGGGGCGATCCTGGGCGGCCGGCCTGCGGGGCTCGCAGCCTTTGAGAACGTAGGAGGAGAGGGGGACGAAGCTGGGAGGGAATGAGGAAGGAGCGCCGGGCCACCTTACCGGACCTCCTCCTCAGTGGCGTTCGCGTCCGGCCTTTGGTGCTGTGGATGGGCAGGCCGCCAAGGCTCTGGATGTGGGATAATGCCTTGCGCAGGCGCCGATTATGGTCGGAGCCGATGAGCGTCGCGGCCGCCCGTCCATAACGGCTGTGAAGCCGCCGTCCGCCAGCGGCGGCAGCGCTACAGTGGCCGCCGCCTTTGCTTCGCCATCCACAGGAGGTCGAGCGCCATCGGAGAGGTCAGTGGAGCGTCGAGGCCGCTGGATGCTTCGCGAACCAAGATTTTTTTTACAGCAGCTGGGTGAAAGATGGGCACCGCAGGATACAGATCAAACGGTCAAAAAAAATTTTACTGTCGTGGACCACCTGAGGTTGCGCGGAGCGGCGGGGGAATCATATATAGAAACTAGTTGAATACCCCGCGCGTTGCTGCGGGATTTTAGAGCAAAAATATTAAAGTTTAATGTGCTGAAAAGATAGAGTTATGAAATTACAGGTAATTTTAGCATTGGAGATATATGACATGGTTGTATATAAAAAATGCTTAAATACTGATGTTGATGTATATATAAAAAGTTATAGTTGCTGAAACTGATAAAAGAGGAACCATAATAGTTACGATAAGGACTCTTTAATGTTGAAATGGAAATGTCTGCATTATTTTGTGAAGCAAGAGATTGGACTTTGCATCGACTCTCTTTGGATAAGTCAAGTTTTTACAAAAAAAAAATTAAAAAAATTAAGTGTGGGCAACACAGTTGTGTAAAATATTGATAATTGGAAAGAATATATTTTGTTTAATAGTTTCATTGGACAAATGTAGATATTTGAATTGGTTATGGATTCTCCACCATCGTGATCCACATTACTGTAGTATAATAGGATGTTAGAAATGGATGTGATAAAAATGAACGAGGGATCTTAGCACATACATTATTTTTTTGACGTTTTATTGCTAATTCCGTCATATGACAATAATAAAATCAAGTAAAAAAGGTAAGAACTCTTAGTGGGTTGTGGAAGGCCAGGATATGAGGTTTCATTCAGATCCAATGATGGAAATAAAATGATGATGTGGCTTCACCACATGTGAGAGAAATAGCTATTAAAGATTCTTAGTGGGTTGCACTTATATATGACAATAATAAAACCAATTAAAAAGGTAAGAACTCCTAGTGAGTTGTGGAAGGCCAGGATATGGGGTTTCATTCAGATCCAATGGTGGAAATAAAATGATGATGTGGCTTCACCACATGTGAGAGAAATAGCTATTAATGACTCTTAGTGGGTTGCACTTATATAAGATACTAGTTGAATACCCGGTGCGTTGCTGCGGGATTTGTGGACAAAAATGTTGAAGTTGAGTCTATTGAAAAGGTGGAGATATGAAGTTGTAGTCAATTTTAGCATTGGAGATATATGGCATAGTTTGTATATAAGATATGCTTAAATACTAAAATTGAAGTACATATAAAAAATTCAAGTTGATGAAACTGATAAAAAGAGGAATCGTAATTGGTATGGTAAGATCGCTTTAATTTTATTTTAGGAGAAAATGGAAAAAGTCTGCATCATTTTGCGAAGTGATTCGACTTTGTATCGACTCTTTGGCTAAGCGAAATTTATGCAAATATTTTTTTAAAATGAAATGTGAGGAATGCAGTTGTGTGTGAAATGTTGATAATTGGAAATATAGTTGTACAAATATAGTTGTATCAAACAGTAAAATATTAAGGAGGAACCAAACATAGTGTCAATATCAGAACATAATGAATGAATGTGTAACATTGAAGAGAAGAGACCTGGAACAATCCTTCACGGTGCTCTTCCTGCATGCCACAGTGATGCAAGACAAAATTTAAGAGTAGCAAAACAGCTGGAGAAGGCAAGGAGCTACCAGAACCGAATGTAATAATGAAGTCGAGAGTGTGTGTAACGCTACGATGGCTTCGACTAAGCAAAATATATAGAGCGTTGGGTTCTACAGATCATGAGAAGTGGAAGGGGTGGTGGTGGTAGTGTATTGTTAGATAGAGAGATTTAAGGAAATGACAGCTTGGATGATCAAGTTACAAACATGAGAGAAATGAAGAGACATAGTAAGGTGGATGAAGGAGTGCTTCTTCCATTATTGGTGGCTCAATGAGGATTGAGAGAAATATAAATTAACATTTTTCTAGTGGGATGCATCAATCTTAGAAGACAGAAATACCATATGAGACTAATTGTTTTTCTTTTTGTTAACGTTTCCTAGTGGGATGCATCAATTTTAGAAGACAGAAATACCATAGGAGACTAATTGTTTTTCTTTTTGAAACAAATGTGGATTTATTTATTAATATTAGATAGACTAATATTTAATTGATAAATGAAAATAATGTTTATGATACAATGATAAAAGAAAATAAAGGGAGGGGATTTAACATATGTATGTTGCATAGAGTAATATTTAATTGATAAATAAAAAAATTGGCTGTTGGGCTTCTTCTTTATTTATACTTTTGATGAACCGCAACATATTGAAAAACATGACTGAGAGAAATAGAAACTATAACACTTAGTGGGTTGATGACATAGCAACATGGCACTTAGTGGATTGATGACGTGGCAGCACGAGGATTGAGAGAAATACAATTATGACACTTAGTGGGTTGCATCTATATAGAATATATAGATGTGCTGCTCTTGCTTCGGTAAGGCTAAAAGGCCCAGTAGGCCCAGGTGAACAAATTCTAACAGAGTGGCAGTAACTTTTAACTGGTCATCTTTTTGTGATACAAACTTTCCCCAAAATTTAACATCTCTCGGCCACCTTAAACCAATGTTTCGTATAATTTTAGCGCAAGTTCATTGTCTGAGGAGAATACTAGTTGGTTTTACTGGCTTTTAGTTTTTGGAAGTTTGCACCAACCTGGTACTGGTAGGATGTTTGATGGTGCAGAGATGAGTCCTAATTGTGATGTGCGTTAAGCGTTGCAGTAAATGGAAGCCACCTTTTATTTTCACTTCATCTGTTACCTCCTCGCCATCGTCAATGCTACAATAAATTCTATCCTCGCTATATATAAGACTAGGATGGTAGGTGCGCTAACGCTGCGCCTGTAGAGCATTCGCGCATGCCAGTGTGCATTTAGTTGCACTTATCATGTAGTTATATATCTGCAAGTACAACTTGTAGTTAAGTAAGCTAATTATGGGGTTAAGGATGGAGGATTAACATCATGCAAGTGCAGCAGAGATACTTGTTTATCTTAACAAAGAATATCAATTGATTGCAATGACCTTATCTACCTGAATGTCCGAAGCAAAGGATAGTTGACAAATGTAGCATGCTGCTGATCCTAACACCCCTGTTTCAGAGCCTACCTCGGCTTGCAAATAGCTCAACTCATAACCAGTCCCATGAGCACAGAAGCACATCAAAAAATATTCAACATACAAAACCTATTACCATAGCCATGAGATATGTAATACCCCTACTGATGACATTTGTCCTCTACACAAGCACATACATTTTAAACAAAAGAAAATATATATGCTATCAACATATTAGTTTTGACAGAGAGGTGCACATTAGTGGAAGAGATAAACTATAAATTATCTGAACACATAAATTTGGCAACTAAAAAGCAGCTGGAAATGGATACCTGACCTTATGTCTATTGTCCTTGAATCCTTGATGTGGCCACAAGAATTTGAAGAGGCAGGGTGTCCTACTCCAAGTTCCTACAATTGCATAACTCCACCTATCAAGAATATTTTAGGTCGATCAAAACATATATTGCACTTTCAAGTTTTCGAATACTATTCGATAATTTATACAAAAACAATAACAGATTCTTCTATCAAAAAAGATGTCACTCAGGACTAAAGACTTCTCTACTTTTTACAACCTAGAATCTAATTCGGCCCAAAAAAAAGTCTTACGAAAGAAGGCAGTATGTTAAAAGAGAGAAATTTTAAATTTTGGTACTGGATCCTTCGCTCGCCTCCACCGTGGCAGCAAATGTCATTTTGTGTTGAGCCCCGCCTAACTAGGTTCACGGACAGAAGGCATAGTCGAAACAAAAAAACAAAATACAGCTTGAGATTGTTAGGTTGTAAAATTGCAACTGATCTTGTACCTTTACAAAATCCTGCTTGCTGGACATGATAGGAGACACTGAAGGTATCACAGAATGCATAGGCAGTCTGAAATTCTAAATAGGCATTCAGATTTAGTGTCATTGCTTGTCAAAGAAATCCAAAGCATGAGTGAAAAGAATATAGATCATGTACCTCTACCTCAGTTTGCCAAGCTATGAGCAAATCTAGAAAAAAAACTCACCTCAGTTTGCCAACCTATGAGTAAATCTAGAAACAAAACACAAAAAACTGAAAAATTTGAAGACAACCAAGAAGACTATTTGAACAGCAGCTGTTAGCAAAATGACTTGCTCTATCACTGAACAAAACTGAAGGACTAAACTAATTATTGATATTCAGTAATCCTAAAGGTTGTGCAAGTCCCCAGCTATTTTTTATATCATGGCAATTTTTTGCACTGGATCTTTGTTTATTGAATAGTGAGAAACAATATTTCGAAATAAAAAATGTCACTCAGGGCCAAGGCTACTCTACTTCTTACAACCTACAATGCCAAATCGTCAAACAATCTTACCAAGAGAATAGATTCAGACGCAGGTGACTATTCAGTGAAACCAAAGATGAAATATTACATCAGGCCTTCCATATGTCAAGGTATAGGGAACGGTCAATTTGACAATACGAGGCAAGCAATCATGGGAACTAGGAAGTTTAGAATCAAAGGTGAAGTTCAGAATCAAAGGTGTAATTGTTGAGATGAACGGAAGAACTCCAAATGGATGTTCGTGGTATTGAAAAGAAGAAGAAAGTGCAGAGGTGGCGAAGCGCACACATACTTGCAGCAACATTCTTGTTTCATGTTCGTGATTTGCCCCAGGAACACACCGAATGGCTCGCCTCCGCTGACGGCGGCGGCAGCAGCAAGGACGGTGACAGTGGCGACATGGCGAGGCTTCTTGGTCGTGTTTCCTGGTGCGCGTGCATGTTGGGGATCCACCTGCGGGCTCGATGAACTCGGGCAGCAGCACAGGTAGTGTGGCGGCACTGTCGGGCATGGCCGTAGATGAGCGGGGGCAAGGCGGCGGACTGGGACTTGGCGAGCTCGAGGAGGCGGCGGCTGACCTCCTTGGAGTACTACACCTGGAGGACCTCTATCACCCCCTCGACGGAGGCCGGGGACGCGCCGGCGACGGACTCGGAGGTGGCGGCGAAGGCCTCGGTCTGGACGGCGGCGGCTGCGTGCTCGGCCTCGGGCTCCGGGGCGGCGCCGTAGCCCGTAGAGCTGGGAGAGGACGCTGGGCGCCGCGAGCGTCTGCATGAGGTAGCACACGACGGTGTCGCGCGTGCGCTGCGACGGCGGCCAGATGGTGAGCGACGGGAGCAGCGCCTCCGTGGCCTTCGCGTCGGAGGCAGGCGGGGCAGTGTCGGCGGATCCCTCGGTGGGCGCGGGCTGGGTGCCCTCGGCTGCGGTGTTGGGGGTGTCCTCCGGCTTGCTGTGAGTGTCCTTCCGAAGAGCCCACCATGGCTTGCTGCTCGAGCGGCATTGGCTTGGAAAGTGTCGCTCCATGCTGCAGGAAGATGGGCAGCTTCTTCGAGGCGGGCCGCCCAAACGGGAATCGTGGAGACGATGCGGGAAGCGCGGACCGGAGGCGCGACGCCTCTGTGAGCCCGGATGCCGCTGCCTGCAGGGGCAGCGATGGGCTGCAACGAAGCCGCCGAAAGGGTAGGCGCTGAGCGAGCACCGGTGCCCGCCCTTCCTGCGCCGCCAGCGACGAATCCGTCGCCTCCTCCGCGGCCACAGCATCGAGCCTTCTTCACGGCCAACGGGGGAGGAGGGCCCTGGGATCGAGCTGAAGGGCTGGCTCGGAGGAGGCCGGTGATGGCGCTGGGACTGCGAGGTGGAGGAGGCGACGGTAGCGAGGTGAGGCAGGACACGACGAATCAGGCGGAGATGATTTGGTCCGCGGACAAGCACGACGCGCAGGTGTTGACCTCCCTTCTGCCGCGAGCGGCGTACGACCGACGCGACTGGCCGGAGGCTGCCGCGTGCACAGCTACGTGCCGCAACATGAATGGCGAGAGCAGGAGAGGCTCCGGCGGCTGATGACACACGCAGTGGGCCCCATGCGAAAACAGTAGCACGGGCCTCCGGAGGGCACGCTTTGGTTCAGCGATATAGGTTTACTTATTATTCATGACGAAGGGACATTACTATTTGCACAAACGCAAGGCCCGGCTCATCCACGGACCACGGCAATGGCAACGGCAATGAGCATCGCAGCAGGAGCAAACCCCAAAGCCCTCCTCGCCGCCCAGCTCTGCGCCACCGTCGCCGCCTCCTCCCTCCCGGGATCATCCGCCGCCGGCGCGTCGGCCCTGGTGTCCCAGACCTGCCGCGTGACGTCGAACCCGAGCCTCTGCCTCGAGCTGCTCCGGTCCAGCAACCGGAGCGACGGCGCCACGACGGTCCGGGAGCTCGCCGTCGTCGCGGTGACGGCCGCCAGGAGGTCGGCGCTCCGCGCCAGGATGCGCGCGATGGACCTGAGCCACGGAGCGGCGGGAGGAGGTGGGGCGGTAGCGGTGGCGGCGCGGTGCGTGGCGCTGTACGCGGACTGCCTCCGCGCCGGGGCGGAGGCGCTGGGCAGGGTGTCCACCATGCGGGTGCACGACGCCCGCGCGGCCGGCGCCGTGAGCGCCCTGCGCAGGTTCCCGCGGAAGTGCGCGGGCCTCTTCCACGCGCGGAGGATCGCGTCGCCGCTGGAGAAGGTGAGCAGGGAGACGGAGGAGAAGCTGGGCGTCGCGTCGGAGATCGTTCGCCTGTCGCGCTAGGAGTGTTGCGTGCGCCGATCTAACGGCGATAGTAGAACAGAAAAGTGCGCGGTTGGCATGCTACAATAAGTCACGGTGACGCTGCAATGGATTGTTCGCGTCCACTCCGGTCAATCTCCGTTCAACTCTTGTGATGTGAAGAACAGGGGAAGCGAAGAGAAGGAGCTCTCGCGCTAAAGAAGAAAAAGATTATTGCTTGCTCATACTACTTGGTTTTACTTAGCACGCCGCAGTTGGAGACGACGACCTTGGTGTATGGACGGTTGAATCCTCTCTCTGCAACCACTGCTCTCTTGTCACCGATCAGCTTGGCCACTCTGCAACACACGAACAGCCAGATGTGGTTAGCTAGCGAGACAGCTAACTCTAGCTAGAGTAGGATCGATTTCCGACAGGAATGCGGGGCAGAGCTGATGGACGGCCGGATCACCTGAAGTAGGGCGAGGCGGCGTTGTCCCTGACGGTGGGCACGGCTGCGATCTTGGCCACGACGTCCATGCCGTCCAGCACCCTGCCCACCAGCACCGCGGACGCGTCCAGCTCGGGCGCCGCGCCGGTGGTGATCACGAACTCGGTGCCGTTGGGCGCCACGCCCACCTGCTCCTCCTCCACCTCCAGCTTCCCGCCCCTGGCCACCAGCTTCGGCTTCGGCGGCGGCAGGCTCGGGTCCCGCACCACGATCGACACCGCGCCCGCCGCGCCGTGCACGGCGCCGCCCGGACACCGCGCGCGCAGGGCGTCCGCCTCGGCCGCCAGCCGGTCCGTCACGGCGGGGACGGCCGGGTACGAGACCACGCCGCCGTGCTGCACGTAGCCCGGCACGATCTTGACGAACTCCTTGCGCCGGTACCCGACCCCCGTGGCGAGGGACAGGAACCGGGACGCGGCCGCCGGGGCAGCGTCGCCGAACAGGCCCACCGTGATGCGCCCCGCGGGCTCCCCGCCGATGGACACGTCCAGGAAGGCCGTCGCGGTGACAGGCAGCTCCTCGAGGCACGGCGCCGCCACGGTGGCGGTGGCGGTCGCGGCACCGGCGACGCCAACGGCTTCGGGTTCGAATTCCTGCGCCCTGGACGACGCCGGCGAGACGCTCCGGAGCGCCGGCGCGGCCGCGATGGCGATCGCCGCGGAGGCCGCGCGGCGGCCGAGCTTAGGCGGCGGCGAAGGGTGGTGGCGCTGGGTCGGTGCTGGCGTCGGCTTGGCAGTGTTGAGGATTCGCTGCGACATTGTTGCTTTGCTCAGGCTGGCACGGCATGCCGCGCATTTGCGAAGTGTGGTGACGAGGCCGGTGCGTGGATAAGGTGGCCAATCAGGTTCCTTTGCCGGGCGGGGGATTGGGATTCTCTGCCACCTCCCGGTTAGTGGCACTTTGGCAGATGCCTGCCACTGCCACCTTCACCGGTTCGCAGTGATACAACCTAAATATACCAACCTGACAATGGCAAGATTCTACCATTTTTAGGATCCTTTTGTAACAACAATTCAGCAAATAGTATTTGTTTGGAAATTGACAAACAAAAAAAAGAAACAAAAGAGAAGATACCAGTCACCTAAGGGGCTGATTGGTTAGCTGTAGGCCGCCGAACCTGGCTCGCCGGATGCAGCGGGAGCATGATTGGTTAGCTGAACTAGCATTTGAGCCTGGTCCGCGGCTCCGCGCGATGCAAAAAGGTTCTCTGGGCCTGGCTCACACCATGCAACCAAATCGGGCGTTTCTGGGCGGCCAGACTCGCGCGGTGCAAGCTAGATATATGGGAAAACGTGCACTGAGATGAAAAAGGAGCCAGACCGGTGCTACACAGTGAACCAAACAAAATCTCTGGCCGGCCTGGCTGATTGCAAACGTGAGCCAAACAAAAGGCTGCCGCACCTAGCGAGCCAAGCTAGCGGGAGCTAGGATCTGTTGCGCGAGCCAGGCTGCACACATCGCAAACCAATCACGCCCTAAGTTCTTTCTATGTTCCACCCGGAGGGGCTTACTGTGCGGGGAGCTAAAAAGATGCTACAGCCAACTATGCGAGGGGAGGAGCCGGCGGAGCGGGGAAAAATGACTTATCCAGCTCCGCACTACAGTAGACAAAGCTGAAGCCTGGAGGAGTCCGACCAAATGGACCCTAATTTTTTAACAGTTTAGAGGCTGCCTCATCATTAGGTCACTTGCATGTTACCATAGTGTATAAGCATTACTTTCATGCCGAAAGCATACCATCAAGGTTGAGCATGAAAGCTCCAATCAAACCAAAGTATAAGCACGTGTACACAAAACCGATATCTCGAAGGAAAAAAAATCAATTTACTCCCTTCAAGTATAGTCAAAGTCTAAATAACCCTCTAAACTATAACTTTGTTCAATTTACCCTTAAACTATGTAATTTGGTCCATTTTACCCCCTCCATACACAAGTTGAATTTTAATTTCAAATTTTGCAAGGTAGTAGAGGATATCAACACTAAAAAAATTATAATTTTTTCATCATTATTTTTCATATAATTTTGTACTCCAATGATTAAAATTATGATGTATTTTTATAAGATATGTTATGATGTGTACTATCATCTTGTAAAATTTCAACTTAAACTCCACCTGTGCATGGAGAAATGAAAAAGACAAATTATATTAGGGGATAATTTGAACCAAATGGTATAGTTTGTAGTGTAAAATGAACCAAACCATAGTTTAGAATGTTATCTGAACTTTGGCTATAATTTATAAGAGTAATTTAGATTTTTTTTTTCTATCCAGAACATAGGCGAAACGACAGTACGCAGCACACCTTTTGATGCAACCATGTGAAAATACCAATTAATTAGATATGATACTTGATACACCGTATGACATCGTTTTTGATAGTCCATGATTGCAACATAAAAATGATAAAGGCTAATACATACAAGCTAAGGGGTTGAAATTCAAGTTGAAAGTTGAAAACATTTAGTTGGCACGGGAATCTTTTGGTGTTGAAACTTTTGGTACGTCAAAGTTGAAAGATAAATTCAAAGTCACATGCCCAACTTGGAAGTGATTCTCGGGCTAGGAGGTTCGATCATAGATGTCACAACTCTGTACCTCGTAGAAAAGAGATATAGATCGTGTTTGAAGAAATAGTTAATGATTATTTTGAGGTTTAAAATTTAGCTTAACAAAATAGTTATTTAATAAAATAGCTCTTGAGGTGTTTGGATCCAATGGCTATTTGGCTCCTAAAATACTTTTCCAATTATTTGGTAGCCACTTTTTCAAGAGAGGGAATCAGTGGGTCCCACTTGAAATAGCACTAAATAGCATCCGTTGTGGGAATATTTTTTGGTAGACTATTTGCAAATAGCTCAGAAATAACCTTCCTGTTTGGCTTCTCTCGGGCGATTTGGGAGGGTCAGAAATAACCTTCCTGTTTGGCTTCTCTCGGGCGATTTGGGAGGGTTAAAAATAGCCCGGGGTTCAAATAGGGCCATAGAGTTTGTTTCTAAAAAAAGAAAGGAAATATTGGCCATGTTTGGAGAAATAATTAAGAGTTATTTTGAGGGCTAAAGTTTAGCCCAAGAAAATAGTTCTTCAATGAAATAACCCTTGAGGTTTTTGGATCCAAGGGCTATTTGGCTCCTAAAGCATTTCCAATAATTTGGCTGCCACATTTTCAAAAGAAATAAAGAGAGAATTAGTGGGCCACACCCGAAATAGCACCTCTTGGGGATAGTTTTTTAGGCTATTTGTAAAGAGTAAATTGCACCCATCATACAATAACTTGGCAGGTGGGTGCAAATTGGTCCAACAACTTGTAAAACGCTCAATTTAGTACAATAACTTGATAGCTGGGTGCAGATTGATCCAACAACTTAGAAAATACTTAATTTAGTGCAATAACTTGGTAAATTAGTGCATTCAGTTCAAACATTACACGATAATATATTTACTAACGTCAAGTCACAATAAAGAGTATATTCACGTCGAAACGTATTATTTGATCGTAGATTTTTGTGTCGCAATGGACACCAATAATTTTTTTCTCAGAATAAATTATTATGGTTTTATTAGAAATGATATATTATTTAACCACAATTACAACAACAAGATATTAAGCAAAGTAGATAACATCAACAAGTCTTAAATTTTTATAAATAGAAATTGTTGATGGTGATCCGGTTGTTGCTTTTCAACTATGTATAATTTTTTATTAGTTCAAATGCAAACAAATTTTAGAACTACACCATTAGTATCACTCAAACATTGAAGTTGATAAGAGAGACCCTGAAACCTTAGGTTTCTTTTGCGCTTCTGCTCATGTATTAAACAATGCTCATGTTTATTTCTGTTTATTTAGCTCATTTTCCTTTTTATTGAATATATGAGGCTTTAAAAATATGTATACCAAGTTCCTAATAGGTATCAATAGTTTGTATCAACGCATTAGTTTTTTTAGTTTAACAGTGCATATAATCAAACATATCGGAAACAGTGAGGTTGAATTTTTCAATATTGAATATCAAATTAAATAATTTTAATTAAAATTAAATCACTATACAAAAATAATTAATGTAAAAACATAACATTAATTTCTAAACAGTGAGGATTTTTTTATCCTGGCCAAATACATTACCACGCAGGCGCAGCACAAAAATCAATGGTCAAATAATAATACTTAATAATTTATCCTAACTTGAATATACTCTTTATTGTGACTTTGCGTTAGTTACATTGCCGTGTAATGTTTGGACTGTGAATGCACCTATTTGCCAAGTTATTGCATTAAGTTGGGCATTTTACAAGTTTTTGGACCGATATGCACCCATCTGTTAAGTTATTATACTAAATTGAGCATTTTACAAGTTGTTGGACTAATTTGCACTCATCTGATAAGAAGTTGTATGGTGGATATAATTTACTGATTTGTAAATAGTCCATAAATAGCCCTATTGTTTGGCTTCTACTAGGCTATTTGGTGGAGGGCTAAAAAATAGCTCAAGGATGCAGGGGTCATTGAATAGATTCAGTCCTCGACATTCAAAATGTGAATTCGATAGTCACTCCATTCGGCTGCACCATTTTTAGCTGCTGGACAGCTGTTGCGCGGATTCCGGGTGGCTGAGCGGCCCAAGTCGTTCAGCTGGCCAGCAGTAGCTTTTCGGCTGACCTACATGAGTCGCCTGCCCAGCTTGTCGCTGCCTTCTTTCTCGCTCTCTCTCCAACTCTCCATCGCCGCCGTGTGCCTGAGTATGAAAATGGACGAAAAAAATCCCGGCTTGTCTATCTCGTCTGTATTTGCGGGATATCATTTTTAACCGGAATAATACCGTATTAGTCTCGTATTTATAAAATACGGAAAAGATTTATTAGACACACCATATATCCATTTTTGTTCCACAACATCAATTGCTGCATTTCATGTTTAAATATAGAAAATATGAAGCCTTAATCATATTTTTCGAAAAAATAGCTTGCGTAAAAAAGTGTGTAGTGTTATATTCATACAAGATGAATAGAGATTAAACAACAATATTTTTGGTAAATTTTTTGATTCCCGTCCGTTCTGTAACTCGTATATTTTATTTTTGTTCTTTTTCCTGATTAATCTGCTCTCACTCTTATTTTCTGTAAAAAAATTACACAACTGGTCAAAGAATTTTCCCGCCCGTTTCCAACCGTTTTCATCCGGTGCCCAGATCCAGCAGGCGCCCGACGTGACGTTCCACTCCCGCGCGGACCGATTCGCCCGAACCGCCGGCTCCCTCGCGCTCCACCCGCTCTTCGGCTCCCCCTCCGGCCTCCTCCTGGCGCGCAGGCGCTCGCGACCGCTCTCGTCGTCACGGCCGGCGCGCTGTCCCTAGGCGCCGCCGCTGCCAGTGTCCCTAAGGACGCCGCGCGCCCCTGGCCGCCCAAGCGGCTCCACCCGTCCTCGCGACGAGGGCCGGGGGGCACTCGGCAGGGGCAGACTGTACGGGAGGGGCCCCACCTGGCAGTGAGGGCTACTATAGGTACATCTCGGACCACTACTATAGCAACTCCACTCTCTCTCTCGCCTCACACAAAGTCGCAGCGACCCAACCTCCTCGCGCCTCTCTCTCTCTCTTGATGTCCCTCTCGCTTTCCTTCCCTCCTCCGCGCGGCTCCGGCGGGCGGTGCGGGCGGGGAGAGGAGGGAGCGGGGCGCGGCGGGGCGCGGCGGGGCGCGGCGGTCTTCCGCGGCCGAGCTCCTCGTAGGGGCCAGGGGGAGAGGCCCTGTTCCTTCCGGGGCTGTTCGCCGCATCGGGTTCTCCGAAGATCAGGGGAGGATCGCGCTGCGCGGGGGGGACGCGCCCGATCTGCTCCGCCGGCGAGGTGAGCTTCTGGAGGATATGGGTCTGACCCGCGCCGTGTTCTTCTCTCTGGCGTGCTAAAATGTGGGTCCTGGCGCGGGGAACCGTGCGGGTAAATTCGCCTGTGGTGGTGGGAGGGGGCCGCTCCCGTTTTCCCCTTTTTTTTTTCTGGGTCCTTGGATGGGTTTTGGTTCGTTCGGGTGTGGTTTAGGAGGTTGAATCGCGTTTCTGTTGGGTTTTTGTCCGCCTGTGGTGTAATTTGGGCTCGGATTGCCAAGCTCGGGAGTTGGATTGGTTCAGAGGCGCGAAAATAGGGAAGACGGGACGTTTGGGTTTTAGAGACGAGCCGCGGCTTCAGGTCCGGTTCCTTATCAAATGCAGCTCTGTCATGTTGTTTTCTAGGCTTTATTTCGACGAATTACTCTTTTAATCGCGCGAAAGGATGCTGGCTATGTTCATGTTTTTTTTGGATTGGAGTATCGAGGTGTTCTTAGTCATTGGTCAAGTAGAAGCTGTGGCACATGGTGTGGATGTCCTGAAAAGTTTGCGCTAGCTATATGGCATTTCTTAGTTTCTGAAAAGTGACCAAATGCTCGAGTTCTGTGCTATTTGTAATGTGTCATTGTCCTATGATATGCTTGCTGCGTGAGATGTTGTTTCTGGTCTTCCATCTCATTGAGCTTGCAATATTTTGGAGTAGGGAGCTGTAAAAATAGAGAAAAAAAAGCTTCGTTCCAAAGCTAAATCCTCCCTGCACGCAGCTGACATGGTGTGGGGCGGTGGGCTTGGCTGGTTACAGCAGCTCTTGATAAAATCCTTAATCCTGCACCAATGTTCACAACAATTGTGTGCGTGCCTCTGTGTTTTAGGAATTATAAAATATATTTAGGAAAACAACTTATTATAAATACGTGGTTGCCTATTTTACTATTCCCTCATTAACTGTTTGAGTTAATGCAGATTGCACTGACCCTTTGGTTATGAACAAGATCTTCACATCTTTTACCATATTGAATTGTATGTTTAGTATAGTATTGCTGTATCTTTTAAATACCAATATGCACATTTGGTTTGATGTGATAGCGTTGTTCATTGTACCAAATAAAAGTTGGAAAAATGAAGGTTTCCTTCTTTTGTTCAATTCGTGTGCAACATATTTTGTTTATGTAATAAAGTAGGCTATTTATCTGACAAAATATTTACTGTAGAAATCACAGAGTTAGTCGGCTATTATTGAAAAGAATGGCAGATTTGTGCTGTGACAGCTCGTAAATGTCCTGCATACTTATGAAATCAATTAAAGCTAGCCTATGTGGCTGAATGTGATAAATGGATTCCATTCAAAACTTAAGTTACATTCACACCAAACATTTCTGATGAAAAACAACCAAGATGTCCTTTTGCTTCATTTCCCTTCAACTCTCGTGTGCAAGGAATCTTCGAGGCTTTGACTACTTGCCTTTGGCTGAGGCACGCTGTGGTTTGAAGCTTAGGCAATGCCTCTCTTTTGCTTGGCTATTTAGGTTCTTGACTTTTGATTTTGAGAAAAATATTCAATCCCATTTTCTAATTTGGATTTTGAGTTAAGTAGTTAAGTGTCATGGTTAATTTTCTGTTTGATATGTAGAATTAGATTTTGGTGGAGAAAATCTGCTTTACTTTGATATTTACCTCTGGGTTCAATAGTTTACAATTATTTCACTTGATAACCTACATGACATAAAAGCTATACTCATCTAAAAAGTTGCCCTCCACATTTTATACATGTCTTGAAAAGGTCCCAAGAAACCGGTGGCAGTACCTACTGACAATTACTCAAGCACTGAGATGTTGTCAACCTGATCATGTCAACACTTGTCAGTTAGAGATTCTCAGCATGCTAATCAAACTCAAGGACATTGATATTATTTGAAGTCTCTTGCATTGATGTTTCATGTTTGTAACGAGTGCAACCGGCTCATTGTCCTGTTTTCATAATATTGTGGTTAGACTGTGATCTTTTGAGTATCTGTAACAGTATTGTGTCTTCATGACTTTCAGGTGAAGTCGACTGTGAGTCTTGATAGGCCTGTGGTTAATCTAACCCTGCACCTCTGGAGATGGAATGATACGACTTACCTCATGCGGATAACAATTTGACTGGTGCCATAAATTTTGGAAATATGCAGGAGGGGCTAGAGCAAAGGGTGCATGTACCTCATGGTATCAATCTGTGTTTCTCAACTTCTCTGCCCTTTCAGATGGATTCTTCCATTGAGCTGGGCACTGGAGAGGTTACTCCCCCTGTAACATTTGAGAAGTTATCTGCTAACCCACAACCTGTTAGTGATGATGCTGGAGCGGTTGAAGTTACTGAAATGAATGGAAAATCAGTTCAAAAACCTAAGAGGAAAAAACATAGGCCAAAGGTCATTAAAGAAGGACAGTCATCAAAGTTGCAGAAGCCTAAAACTCCAAAGCCTCCCAAGGAAAAAGGGAATCAGCCTACTGGGAAGAGAAAGTATGTCCGGAGGAAGGGACTAAGTACACCAACCGAACAACCTCCATCAGGAGGTGCTGATACACATACTAGAGTTGAAACAGGAGTAGTTCAAAGATGTTTGAACTTTGATGCAGGAGACGAACATAGGCATTTGGATCTTGTACCACAAGCCCACACGGCGGACATACATACTGGTCCTGGGGACAATCAACCATCAATATCTGGAGTTGAAAGAGGTAATGTCCAGGTAGCATGCCATTGGAGTCGTACCAGCAGCACTATTTGTTCAGTTGATCCGGTGGCTGATTTGCAAGAATTACGGGTAGACAGCATGCCTAAAAGGGTTAATTTTGATCTGAACAATTCTATAGTAAATCAGATGCCAGGCAATTATTCTAATATAATGGACAGCTCTGGTCAAAATTTTCAGTTTGGTGTAAGAGACAAAGTTCAAACAAATCAGTTACTGGATTCTCATTCTAGTCTTCCAGTTAGATGTTTCTCTCATCTCACCAGATCATTAGATCATATGCAGCACCCATCAGCCAATTTTGATCAGTACATATGCACAACTCAAGCTTGTACAGACAAATCACCTAGAAATTATCAGATGCTTCATGGTTATAGAATGCCGGAAAGTATGACTGCAGCTTCTCAGCATACTGAAAGGGTCTCAATGAGGGGCAATTTCAATCCTGAAGCTTGTGTAGGAGATGGTGCCATAATCAAACAAATGGCCCAATGTTACAGAATCCCAGAAAGTCCACTTGTACCACCCAAGCATAGTGAAATAAATGTGACGAATGGAGATCTGAATGAATTTTCTGTGAAGAATGATTACTTGAAGTTTGCTACCAATGATAACTACCAAACTGGGCCAGCTTTTGGTGTTCATGATGCCCCAGACTATTCAGATGTTCTCGCAATGGGTAAAAAAAGAGAACACAATGCTATCAGTGATCATCAAATTTCTTTTAGAATTGATTTCGACAACTCAAATAGAGCAAGGCAGTTCTGTAGTAACGACCCCCATTCCAGTAGCTCTCAAACATCTTATTATCCTGAAACACGCAAAAAAATGAGACCAGAAAATCACAGCAATAACCTCAATGGAGCCACAGGAAATTTTTCTTCCTCATTGACATTTTCAGATAGTCGGAATACGGATAAAATTTCATCTGTAAATCCTGGAATTTGTACCTTGGCTGACATACAAAGGTTGATGGTCCTTGAGAAATCACGAGCTTTCCAAAAAATTATTGACTTTGGGGTGTCACGACACAACATGGTCCAGCAACAAGTTGAACCTGCTGTGCAAAATACCGTTGATGAAGAGTTTATTGCATTAGCTGATAAGCAGTTCAGAAGCTTCAGTGCGCAGAACATACCATTATCTGGCAGTACAGTGAGCCCTCTGGGAGAAAGTAATATTCTGAGGAATGGAATGCATCAAAATCAGCCTTGGGAAATCACATCTATGCAGGATCACAGTAGCAAAAATTTTGCTTTACCAGACAAATTATCTGGATACTTAACAGCAGGGTACACACAATTGTCTAGCAGCGTAGTGAACCCATCCATGGAGAACTATATTCAGACTAATGCTATTCATCAGCATCAATCCTTTGAAAATGTTATGGCTAATGAGCCAATCTTGTTGTCTGAAACACACAACACATCCAGTCAAGAGGCTCATAAGTACTGCATTGCTGCTGCTACTGATGAGCATATCAGAACTACAAGTGATGAAGTTGTGTGGGCCCTTTCTCAACCTACAAGCCAGTCAACTAAAAGTGGGAACTGCCATCTGGACCCACCTAGCTCGACTGCAGAAGAAAACTCCACTGAGAAGCCAAGAAAAAGGGGCCGCCCAAGAAAAGAAGCAAAGCCCAACGGGAAACCAAAAGAAAAAGGTACTAAAGGAAAACAAAATGTTGGTCATGCAAAAACTGCGTCGTCAAATGGTGCATGTACCGACTCCTTAAAAACTAATGGGATTACATATGCTTCTGAACTTTCCACTGGAATTACTCCTAGGATGGCAAATGTGGAGTCGAAAAGCTCTGACCATGATAAGCATAGTGGCATAACCACCAAAGCTACTTATGGAGGAATCATTCCTCAAGCTACAGCACCGACGCTTGATCCCTTAGATGGAATAATTCAAAAGATTAAGCTCTTAAGCATAAACAGAACAGATGAGATTGTGGCAGACATACCCCAAAATGCTCTTGTCCCTTATGGAGGTGAATTTGGTGCACAGGTTGCATTTGAGGGGAAGGCAAAGAAAAGTCGTTCTCGGGCCAAAGTGAACATCGATCCGGTCACCACTATGATGTGGAACTTATTGATGGGACCAGATATGGGTGATGGTGCTGAACGGTTAGACAAAGATAAAGAGAAATGGCTTGATGAAGAAAGAAGAGTGTTCAAAGGACGGGTTGATTCATTCATTGCTCGTATGCATCTAGTTCAGGGTATGGAAACCATTTGAATCTTATATTTTTAGCATTATTTTTCTGTATTTAGTACTATCCACTATCTCAAGTTTTTGTTTTCATGGGGTGTGTTCAGTCAGCCCTTTTCTTAGTGTTGGTGTATATGTGAGCCCATGTATAGAGGCACATCTAGAGGCCCATGTATAGGATCTATATATCCCACCCTTCTAGGGTTTGGAGGAATACAAGCCATTATTCTCTCCTATCCTGTCTTACACGGTATCTGGCTAGCTCATGGCCGCCGCCGCCGCCTCCATGGCCGGCTAGCCGTCGGCGCCGCCCCTCCCTTCCCTCTCCTCCTTCCCTCCTCTCTCTTCCTTTCCCGGCGGCAGCCCCTCTGCAGCGTGCATCACGGCCGCCACTTCTTCCTCTGCTCCTGCGCCGCTCCTGCTCCCATCCGCCACCCCTGCGCCGCGCGCGTGGCCGATTCGGCCTCGATCCGCCGCCGCCGGGTCCCCTGCTCCGTCCGCCGCCGGGCTCACTGCTCGGGCCGCCGCCGCCGCCGTCCTGGCGGCCCTCGCGCCGCTCCCTGCGGGCGCCGAGTCCGCAGGGGCTGCGGGCGCAGAGGCAGGGGCTGAGGGGGCCGATCCGCCTCAGCGGCACCTGCCGCCGCCCGCTGGGCCGCATGTGCCGCCCCCTGGCCCGGCCCAGCCGTCGGCGCCCCATGGACCGCGCGCGCTGACCCCGCAAGGGCCGCCTGGGCACCATGTGCCAGCCCAGACGCCGCCGTCTGGGCCGCACGCGCCGGCCCAGACGCCCCAGCTGCCGCCGGCAGCCACCGCTGATGCCGAGGCGCCTCCTCCGACCTACACGGGCCAGGTCGCGGGCGCCGCGGCCGTGGGCGTGCCCAGCGCCGCCGCCACCTACGGCGCGGGAGCCGCGGGCGCGGGCGTGCATCCGCCGCCGCCGCCGCTGCCCGCCTCGCAGCCGCCCTGGCCCGCCGCTGCCGCCCACGGCGATGCGCCCACGCCACCCATGGCCGCGCCCGCGGCGCCTCTTCCAGCGTCTGCGCCGCCCGTGGCAGCGCATGTGCCCGCCGCCGCCCCTGCGCGCGCGTGGCCCGCCGCCGCCTCCGTGGGCGCGGCCCCTGCGAGCGCGTGGCCCGGCGCCGCCTCCTCTGCGCCCGTGTGGCTTGGGCTCGGGATGCCCCCGCGGATGCGCCGTACGCCGCTGCCGCCCTCCATGGGCAGCAGGCCGACGCTGCTCTCGCCGCGGCCATCCTCGCCGCCAAATCGGCGGCTCAGGAGCGCATCCGTGCGACTGCCTTCGCTTCGGAGCATCTTCAGCCTGTCGTCCCCTTCACCGAGCACGGCGTTCTGTCCTCTGGATCTGGACCCCGAACCGACCCCCTCCTTGGCGCTCGTCTCACCAGCCACACCGGGGGCGGGGGAGGCCGCGGGCGTCGTCGTAGGGGCGGACGTGGTGCTGGCAACGCTACTTCTGGTGGTACTGGTGGAGGCCGTCGGGGCACTCCGGTCCCGACTCCGGCTCCCACTCCTGCTCCTGGCCCTGGAGGTACGTCTTGGCCATCCTTCGGCGCACCTTGGTCAGGGCGCATCCCGATGTGGCCGTTCCAGGGTCGGGGGGCCCTCGTCCTCAGCCCCAGCCGGCTGCCCTGTTCGCGCCGTTCTGGACCCCGCCCGCTCCGCCCAGCCAGCAGCCGGCCTGGCTTGGGGGGTGGGGCCAGGCCGCACTGGCGCAGTCCTGCAGCGCCATGGGGCTGACGCCGCCGGTCAGCATCGAGTGGATCGCCGACTCGGGTGCCTCCTTCCACACCACCCCAGATGCTGGTATCCTCTCTTCTGTTCGACCCCCACACCCCTCTTGTCTTTCTTCCATCATGGTTGGTGATGAGTCTTGCCTTCCTGTCACTGCCGTGGTTTTTGCTCCTGGTTCTTTTCGTCTTCCCAATGTTCTTGTTGCTCCTCAGATGGTTCATAACCTTCTTTACATTCGTCAGTTTACAGTTGACAATTCTTGTTCCATCGAGTTTGATTCTTCTGGCCTCACTGTAAAGGATTCGGCTTCCCGGCGTCCGCTACTCCGGTGTGACAGCACGGGGCCCCTTTACACCCTTCGCCTTCCTTCTTCTTCGCCCTGGCCGTCTTGGTCTGCCGTTTTTGCCGCGACGCCGTCTTCCACCACCTGGCACCGCCGTCTTGGTCGTTCTGGCTCAGCTCAGCCGTAGTACCGATGTTTCTAGTACTAGGGCTCCTGCTGAGCCCCTCTGCCATGCGTGCCAGCTCGGTCGTCATGTTCGGCTCCCTTTTTCTTATTCTTCGCATGCGACGCATGCATTTGATCTTGTTCACTGTGACCTGTGGACCTCTACTGTTCTTAGGCTTTCTGGCTATAAGTACTATCTGGTGGTGGTCGATGACTTCTCGCACTACTCTTGGACGTTTCCTGTGCGCGCCAAGTCTGAGACCTTCCCCACCCTCCTCCACTTCTTTGCCTGGGTGTCCACTCAGTTTGGCCTCACCGTTAAGGCCGTCCAGTGTGACAACGGGCGGGAGTTCAATAACACCTCCCGTTCTTTCTTCCTCTCTCGGGGTGTTCAGCTGCGTATGTCTTGTCCGTATACCTCTCCTCAGAACGGCAAGGCTGAGCGGATGATTCGCACGACGAACGACATAATGCGCACCCTTCTGATCCAGGCCTCTCTGCCCCCGCGCTTCTGGGCTGAGAGCCTCCAAACCGCCACCTACTTGCTCAACCGTCTTCTGTCCACTGCTTCTCCTGCTCCCACTCCACACCACGCTCTTTTCGGTACCCCTCCTCACTACGACCACCTTCGGGTCTTCGGGTGTGTGTTACCCTAACACCTCCGTCACTTCTCACAAGCTGGCGCCCCGCTCGACTCGTTGTGTGTTCCTTGGTTACTCCCCTGACCACAAGGGGTACCGATGCTTTGACCTCACCTCTCGCCGCGTCCTGATCTCCCGACACGTCGTCTTTGACGAGTCGGATTTCCTCTACACCTCCACACCTTCTCCTGACCCCGAGCTGGAGTCTCTGTTTCCGACTGACCTGGTGGTTCAGCCACCTTTTCCTGTCTGTCATTTCCCTGCAGGTTTTCCCGGTACACCGGCACCGTTCCCGGTGATCCCTGCTGCGCCGAGAGCGGCCCCGGTGCCCGCAGGCGTGCCACGCGCGGCCCCCGGATCTCCGATCGTGCCGCGCATGGACACGGTGTCTCCTGCTGCGCCACGCGCGGGCCCGGTGTCTCCTGCTGCGCCACGCGCGGCCCCGGTGCCTTCCCCTGCACCTGCGCGGTACGCTCAGCCGGTGCAGGTGTATCGGCGTCGTTCGGCGCCGACACCGGCGCCGCTGCGGTACGCTGAGCCGGTCCAGGTGTACCGGCGTCGTTCGGTGCCGACACCAGCGCCGCCTCCTGCTCCGGAGGCTCCTACGATGCCTCCACCGGAGCCGTCGCCGCCGCCGCCTCCACCGGCTCCCTCTCGAGTCGAGCCGGCGGTGTACCACCCGCCCGTCGTCCATCGGGATCTTCGGCATATCCATCCCATGGTGCCTCGGCGGATGGCGTCTCAAGCCGCGACTCTCTCCGCCACCGAGGGAGAGCCGCGGGTCTCTCCGGTACCCTCCTCTGTCCGCGACGCCTTGGCGGATCCTCACTGGCGTCGCGCGATGGAAGAGGAGTACGCGGCTCTTCTTGCCAACCAGACGTGGGACCTCGTGCCGCGTCCGTCTGGTTGTAATGTGGTGACTGGCAAGTGGATCTGGACGTATAAGCGTCGGGCTGATGGCACACTGGAGCGCTACAAGGCTCGCTGGATTCTCCGGGGGTTCACTCAGCGACCTGGTGTGGATTATGATGAGACCTTCAGCCCAGTGGTGAAGCCTGCTAATGTGCGCACGGTCCTCTCGCTTGCGCTCTTGCGCTCCTGGCCTGTGCACCAGCTGGACGTGAAGAATGTGTTTCTTCACGGTACTCTGTCAGAGACTATCTACTGCTCTCAGCCAGCGGGATTTGTGGACTCGAGTCGTCCGGATATGGTCTGCCGGCTCAACAAGTCTCTATATGGTCTGAAGCAGGCTCCTCGGGCTTGGTACTCTCGGTTTGCCACGTTTTTGCTGACATTAGGGTTCACCGAGGCCAAGTCTGACACGTCTCTCTTCATCTACCGCCGTGGGGATGAGATTGTATATCTGCTGCTCTATGTCGATGACATTGTGCTCACAGCCTCCAGTCAGCAGTTGCTTCAGAGTGTCATCTCCTCTCTGCAGCAGGAGTTTGCTATGAAGGATATGGGTCAGCTCCACCACTTTTTGGGCATCACTGTTGAGCCTCGCTCGTCTGGTCTTCTCCTTCACCAGCGGCAGTACGCACTCGATATTCTGGAGTGGGCTGGGATGATTGATTGCAAGCCCTGCTCCACTCCTGTCGACACTCAGGCGAAGCTGTCTGCTGATCTGGGTGATCCGGTGGCTGATCCTACTGCCTATCGAAGTCTGGCTAGCGCTTTGCAGTACCTCACCTTCACCAGGCCGGACCTCACCTACGCTGTTCAGCAGGTTTGTCTCCATATGCATGATCCCCGGGAGTCACACCTTGCTGCGCTGAAGCGTCTCCTCCGCTACGTCCGTGGCACTGTGGACCTCGGCCTGGTGCTTCACCGCTCGTCCTCTGCTGAGCTGGTGGTCTACACTGACGCTGACTGGGCTGTCTGCCCGGACACTCGTCGCTCCACTTTCGGCTACGCCGTCTTCCTGGGCGGCAACCTGGTCTCCTAGTTGTCCAAGAGGCAGCCGGTTGTCTCCCGCTCCAGTGCTGAGGCGGAGTACTGGGCTGTCGCTAACGACGTGGCGGAGGCGTTCTGGCTACGAGTTCTGGCTACGACAGCTCTTGGTAGAGCTCCACAGTCCGCTCGCCAAGAGCACGCTCGTCTACTGCGACAACGCCAGCGCCGTGTATCTCTCCACCAACCCCGTCCAGCATCAGCGGACGAAGCATGTGGAGATCGACTTACACTTTGTGCGCGACAGAGTCGCCATCGGCGATGTTCGGGTACTCCATGTCCCGACTACCTCCCAATTTGCTGACATCTTCACCAAGGGACTGCCCTCCTCGACCTTCTCGGAGTTTCGCTCCAGCCTCAACGTAGCCGGTGGCTAGTTGTGGCTGCGGGGGGGGGGGGGGGGGGGTATTTGCCCTTTGTACTATCTTTTTGTCCAGTCTTGCACACCGCTGCGCCGGTAGTTCAGACTGCGGGGGGTGTTGGCTTTCTTGTTGTCCAGTCTTGAACACCGCTGCGCCGGTAGTTCAGACTGCGGGGGGGTGTTGGTGTATATGTGAGCCCATGTATAGAGGCCCATATATAGGATCTATATATCCCACCCTTCTACGGTTTGGAGGAATACAAGCCATTATTCTCTCCTATCCTGTCTTACACTTAGTCATTGGTCTATATTCTGCAAATATTCAGTTTGCTCCTATGAAAATCATGTTATCAGGTTTGCCACTAAATTGTCTGGTTATAGAAAATTGACAATCACAATTGCATTGGTAGACCCTGAAAAGCAGAAATCATCTGTGGTTTGTGATCAATGGGATCATATGGGAGTTCACTTGAACAGTGGTTCACAATGTAACATGGGACACCGGAATAATTCATAAGATGTGAATCACAATGTGTTTTTGTTTCCACAATGAAACTTAATTTTTCTATAATCTAATTTACTTACAGGGGACAGGCGTTTCTCTCGATGGAAAGGATCAGTCGTGGACTCAGTTGTGGGTGTATTTCTTACCCAGAATGTTTCGGATCATCTTTCTAGGTGAAATATAAACTTCTAGCCTAGTTGAAGTAAGAATGCAGTGTGCAAATTAGCGCATCCATATACTAATTTGTCTTTTTCTATTTTCAGTTCTGCTTTCATGGCAGTTGCTGCCAAATTTCCTGCAAAGACAGAAGTCCCTGAAAAACCTGTGGCTGAGATGTCTCACACACCTGAACAGAAGGATAGTTGTTCTGGACTTTTTGGCGATTCTATCAAGTTGCAGGGGAAATTATTTATGGAAGAGATAAGTGACATTAGATCATTAGTTACTACAGAAGATAATGAAGTAAGTAATAGTAATGACTTGATTGGAAGCTCTTCTGGATATGGAGTAAACCATACAGCTGGAGGATGCCAGGTCTCTTATATGATGTCCCATGAAAATGGGCCACCAGGTTCTGTTCTTCGTGCAGCCGGCTTTTCAAGTGTGGTAGAAGCTGAAGCTGGGTCATTGGAGGATGTTATTTCTTCACAAAATTCTGCCGTTTCTTCCCAAAATTCCCCAGATTACCTCTTTCACAGAACTGACCCAATAGGTTCTAGTTCATTGAAAAATTTCACAGAAGAGGGCTATATCATGAGAAATATGTCCAATGGGATTGGCAGCTCAACTGAGTATACTGGGCTTCAGCTAATGCAAGAGCCAAAAGGCATGCTCGGATCATCAGAGTATGATGGACTTAGTCTCTTTCCAGTCTCAGGTGTGAACAAGGGTGTGTTGCTTGATCTAAACAGATCATATCAGACATTACATACTTTGTCCTCTGTTCAGAATGGTGAGTCTGATTTCACAGGTGTGTCATGCTTCAGCCATATAGATAAATCATTCTGTGCAGGCCCTGATAGAGTGCATCCTTCCAGTGTGACACAATCTGAGGCTAGCCTTTATCATCTTCCACCTGCTTCTGCCATGGGCAACAATAATAAAGCCAAAGTAATTGATTCCTCAAGCCATTCTTTGTACAGTGTAAATGCACCACTAAGTCAAGAGAGGAGAACTTGCCCTTCTGGCCCTTCACAACAAGGCGATTCATCACCAGTAATTAAACAAAATTTCCAACCGCTACATAGTTCAGAGAAAGTGCCATTTCCCAAGGAGCACTCTTCCTGTGGAAACGATTTTGTGAGGGACAAAACTGAAGCTCCTTTCATGGAATCGCATGTCTATACAAACTTTCAAGAGGTGTACACTAACACAATAGAGCAAGTTCAATCAGGATGCAGCCAACATGATAACAGTGTTAGAGTTCAGAAAACAGCATATGAGAAGCATCACTCTTCAATCTTGCATGAAAACCAGAGCTTTCATTCAGAGGTCTTGCAAGGAGTTTCTTCAGACTCGACACAGAAGTTCAATGATACTCAAAAGGGGCCATCAGAAATTTCTCAAGATGGATCGAAGGCTAAGAAGGTACGGGGCCGATCTAAAAAGAAAACCTATGACTGGGACAGTTTACGGAAAGAAGTGCTTTCCAATGGTGAGAATAAACAACGAAGTCATAATTCAAGGGATACTGTTGATTGGGAGGCCGTTAGACAAGCAGAAGTGCGAGAAATATCTGAAACTATCAGAGAAAGAGGAATGAACAACATTCTTGCTGAACGGATAAAGGTGAGTCTGATAGAAGAAAGCTCTACAAAAACTTCTAGTCATTCAAGCATACCCATATTTTCATTTGCCCTTGAACCATTTTAATGTTTTGACTATCTTCTGTGCAGGAATTCCTGGACCGATTGGTGACAGATCATGGAAGCATTGATCTTGAATGGTTAAGAGACGTTCAACCAGACAAAGCAAAGTAAGTCTAGTGGAATACACTGAGAAAACTATAAGAACTACTGAGTTGCTACTTGCTAATCTTATAAGGCACCTTGTATGCATATAGTTTAGTGATACTAATGCATTTTCACTTTGAACAAACCTGAGGAGTTTAAGTGTCTAACAAGTTTACTGAATAAAGAGTTTGGAATCATAAAAAAAGAATTTATTCAGTAAACTTCCCAAAATTTGTTGTCAATGCAATCTTTTTTGTGGTCATGTCCCAATATGAACAATAAAATGGAGAGTGAAAAACTGAAAAGTTCATGCACATCATCTTTGTAATAATCACAGTAGTTAAATATTTCATTTGAACAAGGTGTTATTGCCTTTTCACATTTCTTTTAATTCTTCCAGGGACTACCTTCTAAGCATTAGAGGGCTTGGACTCAAAAGTGTTGAGTGCGTTCGTCTACTGACTCTGCATCATATGGCTTTTCCAGTATGTTTTTTAGTCCCTCGACCTCCTAAAATTTTTTCAAGTATATTCCTTATTCTGAAGCTCTGTATGCTGATTCAGGTGGACACCAATGTTGGTCGGATATGCGTGAGGCTTGGATGGGTGCCACTTCAACCCCTGCCAGAGTCTCTTCAGTTGCACCTATTGGAAATGTATTTATCTTTATTCTCTGTTGTTGATCTTTGTCGATATATGATCAGCCATCACATATAAGTCTGATCTTCTATAATGAAGGTATCCCATGCTGGAGCACATACAGAAATACCTTTGGCCTCGACTATGCAAGCTAGATCAACGGACATTGTAAGATTAGTTCAATCAATATATTTGATAATATATTTAGCTGGCCAGATTCATTGACGTCTTCCATTATGCAGGTATGAGCTTCACTACCAAATGATTACTTTTGGAAAGGTGGTGAACATGAAACTACAAATCTAGTAATCTAACATGGACTGTTTTACTGTGAACTGACTTACTTTTTCGCTTTCCTCCACATTTAGGTTTTCTGCACAAAAAGTAAGCCAAATTGCAATTCATGTCCAATGAGAGCTGAATGTAAGCACTTTGCTAGTGCATTTGCAAGGTAATTTCTGGAAATGTAAATTATTCAGCTAATGGACATGCTGAGTGATGTTATTTTTTATTCGACACCCACCTTCTATTACTAGCAAAAATAATCATAAAAAATACTGAACTAAATTTACCAAGTTACTGAACAATGTTTCAGTAATAACTTGCCGGTTACTAAACTACTGAAAATTTCTTCAGTAATTCTGCTCAGTTTAGCTATTAGTGTAGAATAAATTGCTACACCTAAGGTTTATAATAGCACGTGTGTGTGTTTGGGGGGGGGGATACTGTTCATTTTTTTTGAAGTGAATTGATATACATAGATATCACACGATGAATCTCATGACAGAATGTACATACCAAATAATCTTTTAGCTATCAAGAAAGTTGTTATATTGTTGTAGACGACTCTCAATGCACTCTGATAGTCTGATGTAATCTCTAATCAAAGAGAGTGAACTTCCTTTTAGAGAAAGTTATTTGCTCTATTTTTGCATGTGCTATATTCATAACATATCTAGAATGTCTTGTAGCTAGATATCAAACTGTAATGTAACATTGCCAGTGAGCCTTATTTTGCTCCAGTGTGAGTTCAACAAAAACTTCAGAGATATGTTGGCTTGTTGCATTTTCTGTGCTTTGAAATGTCCATTTCCACTAATTGGAGCAGTCAAAACTTTTTTTTGGGTCTTGTGTCAGTTTCATGATTTTGCATGACTTTGAAGAGACAATTGGTAACACTCTGTATAAATATAGTGCTAGGCTTGCTCTTCCGGCACCTGAAGAAAAGCGTTTGGCTACATCTGAAGATCCAAGTGTTGTAGAGTTTTTGCACCAAGCATACATAAACTCAAGGAATGTAGGCCAACTTGAGTGGAATGCAAATTATCCTAAGCATGCTGTTTCTGGTAACCATCAGCCGATCATTGAGGAACCACCAAGCCCAGGACCTGAACCTGAAAATGCAGAAACAAAGGAGGGCGTAATAGAGGATTTCTTTTGTGAAGATCCTGATGAAATTCCTACCATTGATCTTAATATTGAGGAGTTTACACAAAACTTGAAGAGTTATATGGAAGCAAACAATATTGAGATTGAAGATGCTGACATGTCAAAGGCATTGGTTGCCATTACCCCTGAAGCTGCTTCCATTCCAGCTCCAAAGCTCAAGAATATTAGTCGCCTGAGGACAGAACACCAAGTGTATGACAATAGCCTTGACAAAATTTAATGCCATTAAGAATAACTTAGTTCCTTCGATCATTGTACTATCTGTATCACTGATGAGATTCACACCTGTTTTTCTGACTTGTTTACTTTCATCTGCTTGCAGTTATGAACTGCCAGATTCACATCCACTTCTGGAAGGAGTAAGATCTCAGCAGATATCAACTAAACACTGCTTCTGTATTGAATATTTATTGCGAATTTAGTTTTATTTGTATCTTTGCAGTTCGAACAGAGGGAACCAGATGATCCCTGCCCGTATCTTCTTTCTATATGGACCCCAGGTAAGACATTTGCTTGAAAGCTTAGTTCGTCTACATTCTTCTAATGTTTAATTATTGAACAGGTGAAACAGCACAATCAACTGATGCACCCAAGACATTCTGCAACTCTGGGGAGACTGGTAGATTATGTGGAAGTTCAACATGCTTTAGTTGCAACAGTATACGAGAAATGCAGGCTCAGAAAGTCAGAGGAACGCTCCTGGCAAGTTTCCTTGAGTCCTATTTTTTGGTTGTTGGGTATTATTACATTGATAAAACTAAGATTGTTCATTCTTTGATCAAATTTAAGCAGATACCATGCCGAACAGCAATGAGAGGAAGCTTCCCACTTAATGGGACATATTTTCAAGTTAATGAGGTGAATATTAGATTCCACATGTTTTTTTTTGTTTTTTTTTTTTTGCAATTGCAGTAGAAGAACTAACTCTTTGCCCATCAGATTTATCAGTGTATGAATGTCATTATGCAGGTATTTGCTGATCATTACTCAAGCCAAAATCCAATTGATGTTCCACGAAGTTGGATATGGGACCTCCCAAGACGAACTGTTTACTTTGGAACCTCAGTTCCTACAATATTTAGAGGTATGGCTCCTGATGATAACCAAGAGTTTGAATCTTACATGAACGTTTTATATTTTCTCGAAAGTTTGTTCCTTACTGCTGGTTATGGGATTCTGTAGCATTGAACCATACAACTTAAAAATAGACAGCAATATTCAAGTTTTGTGTTCATGATTAAACCATCAACAGACCACAATCTGACAGAATACAGCAATAAGCAAGAAAATATTTGCAGTTGGATAGGACTGTTTATGGTTTATGCAGCGTATTTTGTTGGGCAAATTTTTATTGTTTTGTGTTCACCAAGCGCTAACTATATACTACATCCTTTTGCCAATAGGTTTAACGACTGAAGAGATACAACAATGCTTTTGGAGAGGTGCCCACTTGATCTCTTTGCTTTGATTATGTACGCACAAAATGATGAAATCTATTGTTGACGCCTATACATTAGCGTGAAGTGTACGTGGATTGGGGGCTTCTTGGCTGTGTGCTGCGTTTGGTACCAGCATCATTTTCTAATGAATATGATAGTACTGTTGAATGATAAGACGGCATAATACCACTAAGGTCATTAAGTCAACTAGTCAAGTCACCACTGGTCCAACTATTTGTCTTGGTAGACTAGTACCATTAGTCTCGACAAGTTGTTCTTAGGCAGGAGGAATATTAGTATGATGGATCTCATTGCGCATAAGATCACACTCTTGCATCCGTTGACCACCCACGTGGCCCCATGGCCCCAACTTTGAATAACAACAATCACCATTGCTTTTTCAGTGTATAGACAGAAACAGAAGCTGCTGCCAGCAGGCTCTCCTTGCTGCCCTTTCCCTCACTCTCTCCCCTTCCTTCCATGTTCGCACATGTGTCTGTGCGCAAACTTAAGATATCACTAAAGGAAGCTTTGATTGTTTCATTTTTTATTCATGTTGTTTTCCTTAGTTTTTTTCAAGCATCAACCATGGCAATTATGACATCGATTGTGAACTATTTCCTCCTTGATGCATTTCTGGCTAACAATTGCTTTATTCTTGGCATGTATAAAGGTATTTAGTTTCATAGTTGACTTAATATATCATAATAGAAGATTTGGATTTTTTTTTCATTTGTAGACTCATGTTTTTTTCCCTTGATTTTATCAAGTGTCAACCATGACACTTGTGACATCAATTGTGAACTTTATTTTCTTATCTGACTTATGTACTTATTTTCTCAATACATTTGTTTGATTTTCTGCATAATTTTGGGAAAACTAAAAGGAGTTTTGGTCAAAAGAAATAATAATAATTGGCCAGAACAATCATCTCTTTGACCTGTGCCCATTGCTGCCTTAGTTTCTCAGGACATTGATGTCCACAAGTCGCTCAGATTGTATGACATCTCAGTAGCTAGCGGGAGAGAGGAAAAGGGTAGAGTAAAAAGAGGAGTGAATGCTGACCGCTAAGTGAGAATATAGATTAGTTTAGCTAGCATCAGGAGGGCATTAGGCTGGCAGCTGCTGCTGTGGGTGGCGGTCAACACTATTGTGCATGCGACCCAAGCTCACATGTCATAGGAAAGGGTAAATTTAGCTAAGGTATGGTGGAGAGATTGCCTCATTGTTGCAACCATCTCATGGCAAATGGATATTACAGATAAATAAGGATAAAGTTTTGTAAAGGGAATCACTATGGAAACGAGCATTATTGAATGGAAGATCAAGGTCTAGGCAATAATCGGCATGATATGGGACACTTTCAGATTTGAGAACACAAGTGCCTTTATTTTATTTTATTTTATTTTATGGCTCTCAAGGGAATACCTGAATCAATTATTGTTTAACTGATCAGCCAAACTCTTCTTCCCTCATAAAATATGTCAGTTTACATTAACTTTGGTCCATTCCCAAATAAATCTGGGACGTTTATTATTTTTTTTGTATTTTTTAGTGCTGGTTTCTCTTTCTTTTGATTTAAAAGTACCAATATATAATATGACAAGATATGCGAAAAAGAATATGGTACTTTTTCGGTTCTTCTTTACCCTTATTAGTTTAAGGAATACATTTTTTTGTAAATTGCATTCATTATTCATGTTTTATGTATATATAGTGTATTCTTGCCATATCTTTTCTGCAAAAACAACAGGTCTTAAGGAAATTGAGCAAGGTTAATGTAGCATTTACAAACTTTGTTTTATCATCTAGAACTTGCTTATGCTTAGATGCCTTCTGCCTTAAATTGTGTGCAGGATTTGTGTGTGTGAGGGGCTTTGATAGGACACTGAGGGCACCAAGGCCGCTTTATGCAAGGTTGCATTTTCCTGCCACCAAGGTTGTTCGAGGCAAAAAACCTGGAGCAGCAAGAGAGGAAGAATAATACATTGAAGAAATATAGGGGAGATAACCAGTATAGGGTTCTCTGTGCACATTGTACATGACCTTATCAGCCCCACTGGGCATGGCAATACAATTGAGTTGCTCTTTCTAACAAATAATACATTGAAGAAATATAAAGGAGCTAACCAGAAGATGGATATCCCATATCGAGGTGCTGACCCAATAAGTCGCCGAATCATTTCTAAACGGATGTCTTGCATTTGTAATGAATGCCGGTACTCTGTGCTTTGATGCTGATGTTATTTGGTGACATGACCCGTTAAATTAGGTTCCATCTTTGGTAACAGCCTAGCTGTTCTTCTTGTCAAGCCAGATAGTGCATAGCCAGCCGTTCTAATTGTACCTGTGTAAGTGGTATCAGTTGTTGTACAACAGGATTATGAACCTTGCAGTACAATGGTCATACAGTTCTTTGATTATAGTACAAACAGTGTAAGCTTCATCAGTGTTATTTGATTGTTCAAATCAATGGAAAACCTTTTCAATTCATAATGCAAACGAACTATTTTATATTTTGCCTCTTTTCTTTTGCGCTGGAAAACTATTATTTCAATCTTTGGTGAACTGAATGTGTGAAGAGTAGAGAATGAGGAAACACCTCTCACCCTAACGAGGGGGGTTGGGGTGATCATTTGTATATATATCGAATGGGTTTGGTACACATGGAAGCTAATCAAGTATACAAGGCAAGCAATTACAGATATATCTGAAAGCAAGTATGGTTTGGGATAGTTGATTGATTAGGGTGCAAAACATATGTACAAGATATGTAGGCAATGATGCCCTAGGCTTATGGAGGTCCTTGCTTAATCTGGATACTTAGGCCTCGTTCGGTAGCAAAGGCTTGGAATCAGGCTAGGAACGGTTCGAGGCAAGGAATCAATGGGATCCGGCTCTTTTCACTCATTCCCGATGTGGAATTAATCCAGCAGAAATGATTCTAGGCAAGCAATTGTTATGCGTTCGGCAGCAAAGGATTGGATCCTGTCACTTTAGTCCAAAATAACTTCAGCCCTACATAAATTTCAATCTGTAAAATATGCATGATTCCCAGAATGAATAGGAAAAGAAAAAACACATAAAACAAGGATTGATTTCATATCAAGAATAACACAAATAGAAGTTTCTCAATTCACAAGTCTGGTACCAACCCAGACATGTAAACATAAACCTTGGCCGCCAAAAAAGGAACTTGGGCATTTGCATCTCAAAAAGAGCTGGTCCTATCTAGTATGTTGGTAATTCGTATATGGCAGCTTTTGTATATCGTCACAGTGATCGGTTTCTCACTTGAACATGAGGCGAACATCAGCAGCGAAACACGCAGCATCATGTATCAGCACTCAGGGCTTGTGGTGCTTCAGTTGGGCAACTTTAACCTCCAGGATAGAGGCATGACCAAAGAATTCATAGTATGCAACCGCTGAAGGCTTCTCTCAATGCGGCTTCGTCCAAATTTCTGCCAATAAACACTAGTTTGTTGACTCTCTTCTCATCAGGTTCACAGGGCTTTGCCGGGCATCCTTCCAGCATAGAGTGCACACCCTCTAATTTTGGAAGTTAGCATGGGCAAAAAACAATGTCTTTGTGCTAACACAAGATAACAAAACACACCATTAAAATCAAAATTATACCTGGAGACATCAAATTTATAGAAGTAAATGGGCCGAAAGATAATAAATCGACGAGCCTCTCCTACCAATCCATCCATGCAGACACGATTTAGTAACGAAGAAATAAATAGCAAAAACTCATAATATTTCAAGCAAGTTCTTCAGCACAATGAGCTAACCCAAGTACAATTTACCGCATCAAGATCAAGTACTCCCTCAAAAACAATGCTCACACTAGTGACAGCTGAATCATGGACATGATCATGATGGTGTCCTACAAGCCAGCAGAGTAAACTAAAATTCAGACACAAAGTTAACTATTGACACGAAAATTTCCCCACCGCTGAACGGGGGAAACTCACACACTCCACGTACTCTAGGGCCAGAGAGATCTGCTTTGCTCCGAAATACCGTAACCAAGGATGCGTGTGCTGTGCGCTAGGCGTGCCAGTCAATTTGACCTGCAATTGACAATGTGGATATAACGTTAGATACAAGGAGGTCATCTGCTAGCCAGCCGATGATGACACCAGCAATCGGCTATTGTACAACTGATTGTATGGGGAGCATCCCACGCCTAAAACAGCATGACCTGCGAGCAACACCTAGATCGGATCTAAATCGGCCTACGTGATCGGATCACGAGAGGTAGCCGATCAAGATGGATCTAGGCTGGATAACTTGTGACAAAAACTTAAAGCAAACTAGATTAAACGTGTTAACCTGCTGTTTTTGCACAGCCAAAACAATTCCCCAAATCCAACAAAGGAGACCACAACTCACAACACCAGTCAGATCAATGTAGACGAGAAGCCATCAAAGTTTATGGTCAGATTTTGTTACAGCTTACAAAAGGGTTTGTGGTCAAATATATTGTGTTATGGCTACAAGTTCAGAAGCTAGCGTAAAAGAAGTCGGAGACTTTCACGCACATGCATGCGTAGCCTAGAGGATTTGCTGTTCCAATGAGAAGAATAAATCAGAGAAACCTCCTAGACACAAGCAAGATTCCTGTGTGCCTAGGGCTTATACAGATCGCACGACCAATCAAGTGCCAAATGTATTGATGTTCCACCGTATACACCAAAGTAAATCAAAGTATCAAGCAATCAGTCATCACAATACGCAATAAAGTCGAGCAACTAGTCACCACAAGCAAAATCAGAGCAAATCAAGAACCCTAGGCTATAGGCCAAGAACCCTAGAACATGAGAGAAAGGAGAGGAGCGATGAGAAACTTACCGGTGAGAAGGTAGCTACCGGAGTTTGGAGCTGTTGTCGGGGAGCCGAATTCGCCATAATGCTAGGAAAGAGCTAGATGGTGGTTTTTGTTGTTCCCGCGAAGCGAAGATCATTCGCTTGGCGAATGAAGTGGATCAACCTCTTTTTGGCTTGGGCCAAGAACTTTTTGTCGCCGCTATAACTATTCAAGAACACTCGAAAAAGGATGGATAAACAAACCAGGATCGCGCCGCCCAGCCGCCTCCACTTGCACTGCCACCCGCCAGACTCGCGCAACCGTGGCTCTGGATTGATTCCTGGAGTCTTGAGGTGGGAATCGATTCCGACCTGAATATGGGTTGGAAACGTCTGGAATGGCCCGTTTTTGTTCCGGACCGAGCCTAAACAAACGAAGATTCCTTAATTTCAGTTCAGGACGAATTATTCCAGGTGGAACAGGTCGTGTTCCAGATCATTCCGGGCCAAAATGTATGAGGTTTAACCTAGAAGCAATCCCCCCCCACCCCCCACCCCTCAGGGCCCCTACATTTGCATGCTTCCACTCACCCACCAATGCCACAAAAATTGCAGCAACCTTAAGTTTAGCTTTCCTTCCAGGTACAAAATATAGTGCAAAACCTCAGTCTTTCTCCAGTTATGAACAAACTTAGGCATCTGGATCGCTGCCAAAAGCCAAAAGCATCATCAACATCATATCCAAATAAATAAAAGAAAAGAAAAGGAAGCATCATCAGTAAAATGAGGTTTAGAATAAGTGACTTTTAAGCAAATGGATAGTAAACTTGCTAAACAGCGAAGGCACATGACAGTCTTTACTCAGAAATAAATATTTGAGCTCAAAATATTTACCACAAGTCCAAGCTAAACCGAGGTTAATGAAGATTGAAGAAGAAGTCTTGGCCTATGGTTTGAGATTAAAGATGGGAAACAATTGAGATTTTGGGAGGACACTTGGGTGGGCCAAAGGTCAATCAAAGAACAGTATCCATCAATTTACAACATAGCTCGCCAACCACATGCATCAGTAGCGAGTGTGTTAAGTTGAGAACCCCTAAACATTTTGTTTAGAAGGGCATTGGTGGATGAAAAACTCTAAGAATGGCTTGATCTGGTAGCTAAGATAACCAACATCAATTTAGTGGAAGGAAGTGTACACTTTAGATGGAATTTACATAAATACGGGGTCTTTACTATTAGATCTATGTACCTCCACAAGATAAACCAAAATGTTCCCTTTCGCCACAAATTGATTTGGAAACTAAAAATTCCTCTCAAGATAAAGATTTTCTTTTGGTTTCTTCAAAGAGGAGTTATCCTAACAAAAGATAATCTGTCGAGGAAGAATTGGAAGGGGAGTTTGAAGTGTTGCTTCTGTAATTGTAATGAATCAATTACACATCTCCTCTTTGATTGGTACCATGCAAAGGAGATTTGTAAGATAGTCTATTTAGTTACAGGGTTAACCCCGCCAAGATCGATTTTCCATATACTAGGAAATTGGCTATCAAATTTTAATAACAACGAGAGGCGTGCTATTTTTGTAGGGGCAGCTGCATTGTGTTGGGATATTTGGAGATGCCATAATGATATTATTTTTAGCAAAACCACGTATTCATCATTTATGCATGCTGTTTTCAGGGGGGCTACTAGTTGCGCTGAAAGGATTTTGATCACACGATGTCGTAGCCTAGAGGGGGGTGAATAGGCTTTTCTTCAAATTTAGCACTTAATCCTGCTGTCAGCTGCCTGGACCGGTCAGACCGGTCTATGCAGCCAGATAGGCCAAATAGCAGGAACAAGTCCCCTCTCGAGCTTGAACCTATACAAAACATGTAGGATGTCTTCTGCAGGTTATTTATATCAGTAAAACTATTTCCCTGCACACAAATGAAGCACACCCAAGTAGATCGAGCGGAAGCACAATTCAAACTCAAAGACTATAATGCAAGGTAAGTAAATCAAACCGAAATGAAGATGATGCAAATGAGACGCGGTGATTTGTTTTACCGAAGTCTGGATTCACCCCATACATCCACGTGTGAATCCTACTCTCCGTTGAGGAAGCTTATGGCGACCCGAAAGTCAAGCTATCTCCTCTCTCCACTATATGACCATGCGCCCTCATGGCACACAATCGCTGATGTAACAAACTTGCCGCTGCTCACCACAACCTTGGGAGCTAGCCGGCGAAGCCTAGCCATCTAGGAGCCGATGTTCCAAGAGTAACAAATGCTTCAAACGAGTTGGCCGACGCAACCGCAAGTGCTCAAAAGCTAGGGCTCAGTCTCTCTTGCTCAAATGACTCTCAAGGATTGGATTCACTCAACCCAACTCAAGGATTCAACTTGAATCAAACAACTCTCACAAAGAGAGGTTGGGGAGGACTCTCCAAGTGCTCACAAGGCTCTCAAATGTGTTCTGAATGTAATGGCATCAGCACCCACGAATGGGTGAAGTCATGGGGTATAAATACCCCTTTCTCAAAAACTAGCTGTTGCCCCTGTCAGTGTTAGACCGGTCACTTTTGAAAACTAGCCGTTGGAGGCTCTGCCAGCTCAGACCGGTCAAACCGGTCCCTCTATGGTTTTTGCATTTTTAGCTCTCTTAGGCTTATCTCCCTAGGGACTATTTTGAGCACTTTTGGTGTTGTCTAAACCCATTGATATTGCATAACCCTTGATAGTACGACATACCTATACTCAAGTGCATAAATGAAATATACAACAATCACAACTCTCACTTGAGCTTCGCATTATGATTAAGCCGACCTTTCTTCAATCAATTCCGTGAGGGCATCAACATCTTCATTCTTTGAGCATATCCGCTTTGAGATAGTGACTTTGAATCTTCAACTTGCATAGGAATGAAATCCATCTTGATTCACAAGTCACCTTCTTTACTTGAATAATGACACTCTTCAACATAGAGCTCTCCACGACTCTAGGATCTCCGGCCTATGACCCATATCGGTTTCTTTGCTCTCCCCAAGCCGTCGCTTGCGTAGCCTCTTGAAACACGCCTCTCGGTCCTCTACCTTTATCCTAGCCGTCCATCTTGAACTCATATTGATTTGTGTCATGCATGAAATCTTCTTTATCAATTCGAATTCTCAATTTAATCACATATGCAAGTTTTCTATTTTGAGACATCATATATGCATAAGCTCATGTCTCATTCACTTTTGCCTTCCTTGCTTTTTTTGTCAATCACTATTTATCACAAATGACAAGTTCTTCCATATTTGAGACTATGCATAAGCATATCACGTCTCATTCACAAAATCTTTACTTGTCATTTTGAATCTCATTATAAATCGAACAAGCCTTCACAAATATTAGAGCCTTTATATCAACCATGAATACCTTGCTCTATCCTTTCTTTTCTAGTTTTGCTTGTCACATATATATTATGCCAATGGGATAAATACACTTGCTTGCCATATATAAGCCATCTCATTTCATACAAATTTCTCAATTAAATTCCTGCTCATAATCTCATGCAAACAAGTTAGTCCTTTAATCGTGTTGTCAATCAATACTCCAAAACCCACTAGGGGCCTAGATGCTTTCAATCTCCCCCTTTTTGGTGATTGATGACAACCCGATTAAAGCTTACAAAAGATATTCAATAAATTTTTTGAATTCTCAGATTTAGTTGAAGCTCCCCCTCAATATGTGCACATGAATGGAATTCATCACAAATTGGCCTCACATGCCAAATTACACATATTGAGCACAAATTAGACTCCCCCTAAATCTCAGCATCCGTGGGGTGCAACAAGTGCGTGTGAACATCATAAATATACCCGTTATGCAATATGACATGTAATCCAAGCAGATAAGCAACTATGCAGTGCTGCTTCCACAGACCAGTCAGACCGGTCACAACCTGACAGCACGGCACAAGGATTAGACTGGTCAGACTGGTCCCTCTGACCGGTCAGACCGGTCAGAGACAGCCACACACAGCCAAAGGCTGAAACAAAAGCATCACACTATATAAAAATTTCATACTACCACAAATGTATCTTAAGCATTTAAATTAAGATAAAAACACCCAGTAGCACTCAATACAAATGTTCTCAAGTCCACAAGACCTTAATGTGATAGAGATGGATATATTTTACAAGATGAGACAAGGATAACACAAACACATCCAAACATCATTTCTTCTCTCAAAGCACGACAAAGTACGACTCATCACAAGAATATCCGTACATGATAAGATCTAGATGATACAAGATGATCTCAATCACCTCACATCTACTCTCATCAACACAGCACACAAGATCTCTAAGCTTTAATCTGAACTTCTCCCCCTTTGTCATCCATCAACAAAAAGCGCACAAGAGGAGAAGAGTGTGCTGCCATCTAAAGTCACTGTCCACTAGAAGAGAAGCCACTAGAACTACCGGGATAAGCAAATATCGAGTCACTCCAGTTGGCCATGGTCGCCTCAACAGAGTCAGGAGCTGGAGAAGGTGAGGGTATTGTCCCTGCATATCCCATACCCGATGAAGACAAAGTCCCTCCAAGCCCAAAGTGAAGTGGAGGTGCAGAAGCTAAAGGAAATGTCGCTGACGATCCTGGAATTGTCGATGAACTGACGTGAGTCCCAAACTGAGCTCCTGCACTGAACGGTGGAATTGTGACGGAACCGCCAAATTAAAACTCTAATTAAGCGTAATGGCCATCATTTGAACACATCGGGCACATTAGCTTAACGGCTTAATTTGGCGATCCTTTCTCAACCCAAGTCCCGATCGAAACAACACCGGTAGTCCCATGCAAAGGCGGGCGCAGATGGTACAAGCACGACAAATATTTGAAAATACAACAACACGACATAAATACTACATAACTTTTACAAACTAAACTCCAACTACAATAGTTTTACAAAGTTTACATAAATAGAATAATTTACAACTTGCAATAGGATAGCCAAGTTTAGACGAAAAAGATCCCACAACACCTCTAGTGTTCAGCCTTTAGACAACCGGTCAGACCGGTTCGACCAACCGGTCAGACCGGTCTGCATGAAGCTCCCCACGTAGCCACCGGTCAGACCGGTCTGTGTGCCTCTAGCCCACGCATGCGCAACCCCTCATCCTCCTAACCTACTGGTCTCAGTCCATCACTTCCCACCCCTCTGCATCTCTGCGGACAAATTTGACGCAGCAGGGGCAGAAATCGACGTCTGGGTGCCCTGAAATAAAATATGGCGGCAACAAACCCTGAGCAACTAATACTCAGCAAGACTTACCCGACCAGTGGGTATAACTTAGCCCACATATCTAGACACGCGAGGCTTTTGGCTGGTGGTTATTTTGCAGAAAAATGACTAAAGTAATTCCGTACTTTCAGTATTTAGCCTCAAATTATATATGAATTTAATTAACTCTAATCTAACATTTGCAGGCATCAACTATAGCAAACATGGTGGTGCAATCCAAATATCTCAATGTGTCCAAGATTATATATATATACATAAATAACTTACATTCTAACATTTTGCTACGATGCAGTAAAGAGATCAAGGCCCTCATAACCGCGAGACACGGCGAATCGATTCGATTTAACCTTGCAAGGTGGACCTAACCAACACGGCACGCTAAAGCCCCAGTCGGACCCCACGCACCGACCTTTCCCCTCCCCGCCTCGAACTACAGGACCGCCCCACCATCATATGGTCAGCCGAGCTCAATGTGAGACCACCAAAAGTAATATATGCATCCCCGTTTCTCCACGACTACTCGACCGCCCCAGGAGGTGAGATGGAGTCCTGTACTTTCGAAGAAAGGCAGTACTCGGCTTACCGGTTTCGACTACCTCCTACTTCCGGCAAGCGGTTAGTACAATTCAATCCCCGATCAGCACTGCCGACAACGACCGGTCCTTAATCGACATAGACGGGACTAAGACACCCAGGAACCCTGTCATGTTGCCATTCCTATGTATCCTCATCATTTCCCGTCCGGTCTCAATTCTCCATTTAGTCCATGTCAAATTCAACATCTCATGTACTGGAGTATAATTATATCTCATATCTCGCGAGTAACCGAAAATTACTCGACTTCTAAACATCATATATCTCGCGAGTGCAAAAGATCACTCGTCTTCTACCGGAAAACCATTAAGCATAGCATTTCTATCGTCCTATACATACTAGTAAAACTCAGGGAATCCTAGGGATCATGCAACTAGGGTTCCAAACCATTCCTAAACCTAATGCACAAGTAATAGTTACGTATATAGGTGTCATAATTTAAAATAATAGGATGTGCATCGGGGCTTGCCTTGAGTCTGCGGCTCAGTGCTAGGGTGAGATGGGCCTTGGGCCGACTCCCCACGATTCTCCTGTTGCAGGGCTTGTCCCTGCGGCTCCTGTGGATCCGCAACCACCTCGTACACAATTTCCTATGTCGCGGCTGCTACACGTATGCATATGCATATGACATGAGAGAATGCATGCATGATTTATAAAAATTACAAGTAACTAATAACCAAATCAATTTCTATCTATATTCACCAACTAACCCAAATGGAACCCTCTCAGCTCTGCTAGCACCGGTCAGACCGGTATACTAAACCGGTCAGACCAGTCTAGCTTGTGTGCGACTCGAGACCAAAAATCCGGAGTTTCCGGGCCTAAACCCGGAATGTCTAAACCACCACAAACCCGGAGTATCCGAACCAATGGCCGGACTGTCCGGACCCCTACCGGTCAGACCGGTCCTGCCCAGATCAAAACCTAGAATCCTTGGCGCGGCAAAAATCGCCCACAAGTCCTTAAACCCTTCTAGGCACTAGTTCAGGGGTACATTTAGACATTTTGGACCAGAGGAAATCACCTAAGATCATCTAGAAAAGGAGATCGACTCACACGAGCCTTCATACCTTGAGTGAGCTCCTCCTTGCATGAAGAACTCGAATCCCAGGCACCCCAGGGAGGGAATCGAGGGGAAGATGAGCCACCATGCGGATTTGATCCTTTCCCCGGCCTTGGAATCAAAGGAAAAGGAAGGATTGAAAAACCTAGAGCTTGAGAAGGGGAGAGCTCGGGGAGAGTGAGTGAGAGAGCTGGTGAGGTCGAGTGCACAGGTGAGGAAGAGAGAAAGAGAGTGATTTAAATGTTGTGGGGGCCCAAAACAGTTGAAACCAGTTCAACTGGTCAGACCGGTTGCTCCGACCGGTCAGACCGGTCCCGCCTAGGCTGACAGGAGTAGTTTTGAATTGTTGCTTTGTCGCATAAGTTTGAATCTAATGACCATGATTAAGTTAACTACAGAGGATTAACACCTGTAGTGTTACAATCCTACCCCCTAAAAGAAATCTCGTCCCGAGATTTACGATGGGAATTCAACTTTGAAAAGGAAATTTGGGGGTTAATATGGGGTACCTTGGTGAGTAGCCAAAAACTCCGGATACTTGGATTTAAGGAATTCTTCGGTCTCCCATGTGGCTTCTCGCTCGGAATGATTGCTCCATTGCACCTCATAGAAATTACTCGTTTGAGTCCGAGTAACCTCGAGTCTTGTGATCCACAATTTTCACCGGATGCTCTGGGTAGACAAGATCGGGCTCCAGTTGCAATTTCTCTATGTCAACCACCTTTTCTGAAACACGGAGACATTTCCGGAGCTGAGAAATATGGAATATATTACGAACCCCTGATAATTGGGCAGGAAGTTCCAGGCGATACACTACCGGCCCACATTGCTCAATGATAAGAAAAGGCCCAACGTAGCGAGGAGCAAGTTTTCCTTTTACGCCGAATCGCTGAACCCCTTTCATTGGAGAGACCCGCAGGTAACATAATCTCCCGCCTGAAACATGGACAGATCGACGTTTCTTATCCGCGTAACTCTTTTGTCGGGATTTCGTCAATCTTTAAATTTTCATGAATAACTCGGACTTGTTCTTCAGCTTCGCAAACAATATCGGGTCCGAAAAAAGTTCCTTTCTCCGGCTTCTGACCAGTTCGAATGGGGTCCTATACCTTCGCCCATATAATGCCTCAAAAGGAGCCATTCTGATGCTCTCCTGATAACTATTGTTATAAGCAAACTCGGCTAAGGGTAGACATTCATCCCATTTCTGGCTATATGTGAGCGCACACGCTCTGAGCATATCCTCCAGAATCTGATTTATTCTCTCGGTCTAGCCATCTGTCTGAGGATGATAGGGTGAACTGCGGATTAGTTGTGTACCAAGAGCGGTGTGTAAGTGTTCCCAGAACCGGGCAATGAATTGAGTATCCCGGTCCGAAATGATTGTCTTTGGAACCCCGTGGAGACTCACAATACGGTCCATATACAATTGGGCATATTGTTTTGTCGTATGTGTTGTCTTTACCTGCAGAAAATGTACCGACTTGGTGAGACGATCCACAATAACCCATATTGAATCATAACCCTTGGAAGTTTTGGGTAAGCTGACAATAAAATCCATACTAATATCCTTCCACTTCCAGGATGGAATACTCAAGAGTTGTAAAAGGCCGGATGATCTCAAATGGCTCGCTTTAACCCTCTGACAAGTGTCGCACTCCGACACATATCTGGCGATTTCCCGCTTCATCCTTGTCCACCAGAAGCGCTGCTTCAAATCTTGGTACATTTTATTACTGCCTGGGTGGATTGAATACCTCGAGAGATGAGCTTCATCAACAATTCGCTTCCGTAGCTCTAAATCTTTAGGTATGACCAGGCGATTATCAAACGACAAAACACCCTCACTATCCTGGTGAAAACATGCAGCCCTAGGGTCATTTTCCATATGCCTTTGTATGATCTTCTCCATGCCTGCATTATTTTTCTGTGCATCAACAATCTGATCTCGTAGCGTAGGTGTGAGGGTGATATTGGCAAATGTGCCTTCAGATACAATAGCTAGATTTAATTTCTCCATTTCCTGACATAAAGTTGCACACACCATTGTGGCTGAGATGCAACTGCAACTGGCTTTGCCGACTTAAGGCATCGGCTACAACATTAGCCTTGCCCGGGTGATAATGAATCTCCAGATCATAGTCCTTAATCAATTACAACCACCGTCTCTGGCGCAAGTTCAGCTCATTCTGAGTAAAGATATACTTGAGACTCTTGTGGTCTGAGTATATATGCACTGGATTGCCCAGAAGATAATGGCGCCAGATCTTTAATGCATGCACCACTGCTGCCAGTTCCAAATCATGGGTGGCATAATTTTTCTCATGCCGGCGAAGTGCTCGGCAGGCATAAGCAATCACCCGCTGATCTTGCATAAGGATGCAGCCGAGGCCCGTACCTAATGCATTACACACAAATGTCAAGGCCAGAGTAATACCTGGCTAAGCCAAAGGCAGTAATGAGAATGTGGCGAAGACTCGTACCTAATGCATCACAATAAACATCGAAGGGTCGAGTGATATCTGGCTGAGCCAGAACAAGGGGCCGACATTAAAAGCTTTCTCAACGTCTGGAAAGCCTGATCACATTTGTCGTCCCAAACAAATTTCATCCCCTTTCTTAAGCAATTCTGTCATGGGCCTAGCAATTTTGGAGAAGTCCGGTACAAACCGGCGATAATATCCTGCTAGCCCAAGAAAACTTTGAATTTCCGGAACTGTCTCAGGGGTCTTCCAATCTAGCACATCTCAGATTTTGCTGGGGTCGACAGAAATACCGTCCTCCGAGATTACATGACCTAGAAATTGCACCTTTTTGAGCCAAAATTCGCACTTGCTGAATTTGGCATATAACTTGTGCTCCCTGAGACACTGAAGGACAATACGAAGATGCTCTGCATGCTCTTCTTTGTTCTTGGAAAATATAAAAATGTCGACGATGAAAACCACGACAAACTTATCCAGCTCGGGCATAAATACTGAGTTCATGAGATACATGAAATGTGCTGAGGCATTTGTTAACCCGAAGGACATCACCAGATATTCATAAAGTCCATATCTGGTAGAAAAAGCCGTCTTAGGAATATCTTCTGCTCGGATTTTGATCTGATGATAACCCGAGCGGAGATCAATCTTAGAAAATACTTTGGCCCCGAATAGCTAATCAAACAAAATATCAATCCGGGGAAGTGGATATTTATTCTTGATTGTGACGGCATTCAAAAGTCTATAGTCCACACACAACCTGAGGCTTTGATCCTTCTTTTTAACAAAAAGTGCTGGACAGCCCCAGGGCGAAGTGCTAGGATGAATATACCCTTTGTCGAGCAACTCTTGCAATTGCTTCTTTAATTCCACCAGTTCATTGGGTGGCATCCGATAAGGTCTTCGGGAAATTGGTGCCGTTCCCGATTGCAATTCAATTGCAAATTCAACATTGCGATCCGGTGGCATCCCGGGTAAATCCTCCGGAAAAACATTCGGGTACTCACACACCACTGGTATGTCAGCCAAAGCCTTGCCCTCAGTGTGATTCACAGTGGAAGTGGTTGACTCAAGGTTCTTTAAAGATAAGGTCATAGACCCATGGTCAGATGGTTTTATGTACACAGAATGTGCATTAGTGTCTAAAATAACTCCTTGTTCCTTCATCCAGTTCAAGCCAAGTATAATATCCACTCTTTGAGTTGGGAGTACTATAAGATGTGCTATAAATCCTTTTCCTTATAACTGGAGAGGCACTCGCCTGACAATTTGGTTGGTAACTAATTGGCCCCCCGGGCGAATGAATATTGTATAGGATTTGGCATGTTTTCTATTCTCAATCCCAGCCTAATGGCACACTCCTTCCTAATGAATGTATGAGATGCCCCAGAGTCAAACAATATGGTGACGGGATGATCGTTTACAGAAAACGTACACGCCATCACTGGAGCTCCCTCCGGGATACCCTCAAGGGTGGTGTAATGCACTTGTCCCGGTTTGAAGTGAGCGACTTTGCCTTTCTGATTCTACTGACTGGACGGCTGTCCCTGCTTCGGCGGCATGGGGCAATTACGTGCGAAGTGTCCAAGCTGTCCGCAGTTGTAGCATGGGAACAAATTTGGGCGCACCCCCTGCTGCGGCACCCAAATCTTCTGCTTCGCTCTATGGAGGAACAGGAGGCCTGACTGTCCCCTGTGGCTGAGTGTACTGAGGGGACCTGTATCCCCACTGCTGCGGTGGCTGGTGCTGGAAGGGGGCACGCTGTGGGCCCGACTGCACCAAGCGAAACCTCTGGGGAGTGCTGCTCGAAGACCCCGCCGCCGGCCCCTTTGTCTTCTTCTCTGCCTTGTGAGCCAAGTGGGCATCCTCTTGAATGATAGCACCGTTGACCAGCTCACTGAAGGTGTCAAACTTGACCATAGCCAGGCGATCTTGGAGCTTACTGCTGAGCCCCTGCCTGAAGCAAGCCTGCTTCTTCTCTTCTGTGTCCACGTGGTAGCCCGCATACTGCGATAAATTATTGAAGGCCTGGGCATACTGTAGGACACTGTGGTTACCCTGTTTCAGGGCCAAGAACTCTGTGAGCTTCCTACGAATGACCCCTGTAGGGATATGATGTGCCCTGAAAGCTTCCTTGAACTGTGCCCAGGTGAACCGAGTGCCCTCGGGAAACATGGCCACGTGATTGTCCCACCAAGTGCATGCGGGACCCCTGAGCTGCTGGGCTACAAATCCGGCCTTGTCCCCATCATTGTACGGGTGCAGGGTGAACTTGGACTCTATGGTCCGGAGCCAGCTATCTGCTTCCAGTGGCTCATCGGCTTTGTGAAACAGTGGCCGCTGGGTGCTTAGAAACTGCTCATATCCAGGGACAGCTGGCTGGTGGTGATGCTCAGGCCGCTGCGCTCTGCCCTGCTCCACAATCTCCCGGAGGTGTGCCGTCTGTTCGTCTCGTCCGGTGAGCATGGCCGCAATGACCTGGGCCAAATCAGGAGGGTTCGGTGGGCCTGCCATTCTGCATTCAATCATGATTGGATTCGTTACATTTTTCTGATTACATAAAAATAATCATCACTGCAACTAATATCCGAATCATGGAAGAAAGCACCAGAAATAAATTATTTAGCCACAACTTAGGGGCTTCTGTCTGCGCACAACCGGTCAGACTGGAGCAGGAGACCGGTTAGACCGGTCTGCATGGCCTGCATGACACTGCACGAGGACCAACCGGTCAGACCGGTGTCAAAGACCGGTCAGACCGGTCACACCCAGAACTAAAATTCTCGGTGTTAGACCCGGGTGACAACCCTTGACTTAAATTCATAAACACAATTGAAAATATTGAATGCCATGATGCATGACTTACAACAGGAACTTTCGATTGCAAAGGAAATACAATATCATGATGCATGAGCGTCCTACGTTAATCTCTCAACCAAACTGAACATCTACTCACGATTGTAACAACACTATACAGGGCTATTACGAGTAATCCCACTCATATCGTTAAACAACTTTTATCCTCAGTCAGAAATTCATTTTTAATTTGTAATATCTATAAATTAGTCATGCTCGAACCACCCCCAGTGTGTTTCGGCTCTGATACCAAGCTGTGACGGAACCGCCAAATTAAAACTCTAATTAAGCGTAATGGCCTGTCATTTGAACACATCAGGGCGCATTAGCCTTAACGGCTTAATTTGGCGATCCTTTCTCAACCCAAGTCCCGATCGAAACAACACCGGTAGTCCCACGCGAAGGCGAGCGCAGATGGTACAAGCACGACAAATATTTGAAAATACAACAACACGACATAAAGACTACATAACTTTTACAAACTAAACTCCAACTACAATAGTTTTACAAAGTTTACATAAATAGAATAATTTACAACTTACAATAGGATAGCCAAGTTTAGACGAAAAAGATCCCACAACACCTCTAGTTTTCCGCCTTTAGACAACCGGTCAGACCGGTTCGACCAACCGGTCAGACCGGTTCGACCAACCGGTCAGACCGGTCTGCATGAAGCTCCCCACGTAGCCACCGGTTAGACCGGTCAGACCGGTCCCACAAAACAGACAGGGTGCGCATCTAGCCCACGCATGCGCAACGCCTCAGCCTCCTAACCTACTGGTCTCGGTCCATCACTTCCCACCTCTCTGCATCTCTGCGGATAAATTTGACGCAGCAGGGGCAGAAATCGACGTCTTGGTGCCCTGAAATAAAATATGGCGGCAACAAACCCTGAGCAACTAATACTTAGCAAGACTTACCCGACCAGTGGGTATAACTTAGCCCACATATCTAGACACGCGAGGCTTTTGGCTGGTGGTTATTTTGTAGAAAAACGACTAAAGTAATTCCTTACTTTCAGTATTTTAGCCTTAAATTATATATGAATTTAATTAACTCTAATCTAACATTAGCAGGCATCAACTATAGCAAACATGGTGGTGCAATCCAAATATCTCAATGTGTCCAAGATTATATATATATACATAAATAACTTACATTCTAACATTTTGCTACGATGCAGCAAAGAGATCAAGGCCCTAATAACCGCGAGACACGGCGAATCGATTCGATTAACCTTGCAAGGTGGACCTAACCAACACTGCACGCTAAAGCCCCGTCGGACCCCACGCACCGACCTTTCCCCTCCCCGCCTCGAACTACAGGACCGCCCCTACCATCATATGGTCAGCCGAGCTCAACGTGAGACCACCAAAAGTAATATATGTATCCCCAGTTTCTCCGCGACTACTCGACCACCCCAGGAGGTGAGATGGAGTCCTGTACTTTCGAAGCAAGGCAGTACTCGGCTTACCGGTTTCGACTACCTCCTACTTCCGGCAAGCGGTTAGTACAATTCAATCCCCGATCAGCACTGCCGACAACGACCGGTCCTTAATCGACACAGACGGGACTAAGACACCCAGGAACCCTGTCATGTTGCCATTCCTATGTATCCTCATCATTTCCCGTCCGGTCTCAATTCTCCATTTAGTCCATGTCAAATTCAACATCTCATGTACTGGAGTATAATTATATCTCATATCTCGCGAGTAACCGGAAATTACTCGACTTCTAAACATCCTATATCTCGCGAGTGCAAGAGATCACTCGTCTTCTACCGGAAAACCATTAAGCATAGCACTTCTATCGTCCTATACATACTAGTAAAACTCAGAGAATCCTAGGGATCATGCAACTAGGGTTCCAAACCATTCCTAAACCTAATGCACAAGTAATAGTTACGTATATAGGTGTCATAATTTAAAATAATAGGATGTGCACCGGGGCTTGCCTTGAGTCTACGGCTCAGTGCTAGGGTGAGATGGGCCTTGGGCCGACTCCCCACTATCCTTCTGCTGCAGGGCTTGTCCCTGCGGTTCCTGTGGCTCCGCAACCACCTCATACACAATTTCCTCCGCCACAGCTGCTACACATATGCATATGCATATGACATGAGAGAATGCATGCATGATTTATAAAAATTACAAGTAACCAATAACCAAATCAATTTCTATCTATTTTCACCAACTAACCCTAATGGAACCCTCTCAGCTCTGCTAGCACCGGTCAGACCGGTATACCAAACCGGTTAGACCGGTCTGGCCTTTGTGCGACTCGAGACCAAAAATCTGGAGTATCCGGACACCTACTCGGAGTATCCGGACTCCCAAGTCCGGAATTTCCGGGCCTAAACCCGGAATGTCTAAACCACCACAAACCCGGAGTATCCGAACCAATGGCCGGACTGTCCGGATCCCTACCGGTCAGACCGGTCCTGCCCAGATCAAAACCTAGAATCCTTGGCGCGGCAAAAATCACCCACAAGTCCTTAAACCCTTCTAGGCACTAGTTCAGGGGTACATTTAGACATTTTTGACCAAAGGAAATCACCTAAGATCATCTAGAAAATCACCTTGAGTGAGCTCCTCCTTGCATGAAGAACTCGAATCCCAGGCACCCCAGGGAGGGAATCGAGGGGAAGATGAGCAACCAATTTGATCCTTTCTCCGGCCTTGGAATCAAAGGAAAAGGAAGGATTGAAAAACCTAGAGCTTGAGAAGGGGAGAGCTCGGGGAGAGTGAGTGAGAGAGCTTGTGAGGTCGAGTGCACAGGTGAGGAAGAGAGAGAGTGTGTGTGTGTGATTTAAATGTCGTGGGGCCCAAAACGGTTGAAACCAGTTCAACCGGTCAGACCGGTTGCTCCGACCGATCAGACCGGTCCCGCCTAGGCTGACAGGAGTAGTTTTGATTTGTTGCTTTGTCGCGTAAGTTTGAATCTAATGACCATGATTAAGTTAACTACAGAGGATTAACACCTGTAGTGTTACAATCCTACCTCCTAAAAGAAATCTCGTCCCGAGATTTACGATGGGAATTCAACTTTGAAAAGGAAATTTGGGGGTTAATATGGGGCACCTTGGTGAGTAGCCAAAAACTCCGGATACTTGGATTTAAGGAATTCTTCGGTCTCCCATGTGGCTTCTCGCTCGGAATGATTGCTCCATTGCACCTTATAGAAATTACTCGTTTGAGTCCGAGTAACCCGAGTCTTGTGATCCACAATTTTCACCGGATGCTCTGGGTAGACAAGATCGGGCTCCAGTTGCAATTTCTCTATGTCAACCACCTTTTCTGAAACACGGAGACATTTCCGGAGCTGAGAAACATGGAATATATTATGAACCGCGGATAATTGGGCAGGAAGTTCCAGGCGATACACTACCGGCCCACATTGCTCAATGATAAGAAAAGGCCCAACATAGCGAGGTGCAAGTTTTCCTTTTACGCCGAATCGCTGAACCCCTTTCATTGGAGAGACCCGCAGGTAAACATAATCTCCCGCCTGAAACAGGACATATCGACGTTTCTTATCCGCGTAACACTTTTGTCGGGATTTCGCAATCTTTAAATTTTCAAGAATAACTCGGACTTGTTCTTCAGCTTCGCAAACAATATCGGGTCCGAAAAAGTTCCTTTCTCCGGCTTCTGACCTGTTCAATGGGGTCCTACACCTTCGCCCATATAATGCCTCAAAAGGAGCCATTCTGATGCTCTCCTGATAACTATTGTTATAAGCAAACTCGGCTAAGGGTAGACATTCATCCCATTTCTGGCTATAGGTGAGCGCACACGCTCTGAGCATATCCTCCAGAATCTGATTTATTCTCTCGGTCTAGCCATCTGTCTGAGGATGATAGGCTGAACTGCGGATCAGTTGTGTACCAAGAGCGGTGTGAAAGTGTTCCCAGAACCGGGCAATGAATTGAGTATCCTGGTCCGAAATGATTGTCTTTGGAACCCCGTGGAGACTCACAATACGGTCCATATACAATTGGGCATATTGTTTTGCCGTATGTGTTGTCTTTACCGGCAGAAAATGTGCCGACTTGGTGAGACGATCCACAATAACCCATATTGAATCATAACCCTTGGAAGTTTTGGGAAACGTTGCTGACGATCCTGGAACTGTCGACGAACTGACGTGAGTCCCAAACTGAGCTCCTGCACTGAACGGTGGAATCTGCCCCACAAAGCTGGAAGTGAACGACGGGGGCCCTGAGTAAGGTCCAGCAAACTGAGTACCCACAAACTGTCCTACAAACATCTGTGCCAACCTAAGTTTTGTTAAACCATTGAAAAAAATGCATATACGAACTTGGGATGCGAAGCCATGCTCATGGTGGTGATTTTGCAAGGATGGCTCAGATATCAAGAGTAAATAAGCATCACTTCCATTCTTTCGTTATACAATTTGCTACAGTACAAGAAAGACCATGTATCCATTTTATCAAAAAGGTCTACTAAAAATCACCGGGGAGGGACGGAACCCTACCTTGTTGACGAAGACCAGGATCCGAGGCCTGGATCTCTTGAAACCTTGTCTTGGGAGTGCTTTCCAGATGGGGTTGAACCTCTGTAGCTTGCACTCATCAATGGTGTTTGAGGACTTTGCTGACTTTGAGATGGCATTCCGCACAAACTTCTATGCTGCACGTGAGAGGGTTCTGGGGCTGGCATTGTCTCTCCTCATAGGGGATGGTAATGGTGGCTTCTGGAAAATTTTAGAACGCTCCTTTATCTTCCTTTCTGCATCCCTTGCAAGTAGTTGTGCCTTCACATTGCGAGCAGGAGGCAGTGGGATCTTGAAATGTGATGTCTCACTACCCCAGAACCACTTGGTGTTTCATCAGGATCCAACCTTAGTGGTGTTCCATCAATCTCAGCCCATGTCATGAATGGCGACTCATCCACACCAGGTGCATGTGATGGTGTCCTCACAAATTATACCCATTGTTGGCCTTTTTGTCTGACTCAAAGGTAAAATGGATTCGACGTCTTCCTTAGATCCTCCAGATCATACTTTTGGCCTTGTCAGGATCATGGTATGCCATCCCTCCTGGAGTGGAGCCTGTAACTGGTGCATACAGTAATGTGGCCTCTTCCTATTTGGGCCTTGCATCATCAGCCATGGATCTCCCATGTAACCTTATGCTTGGTTTGTCAATCTCCTTGGCCATCCCCTTGATACTCTCTACACGCTCCTCCTTTGTGAGCGGTGCCTCTCCACGGTTTGCCAGGTGGTACATGAGCAGGTTCTTCATTTTGAACTTGGCACCTTCCAGCATGCTTGGTGGCTGCCCCAATGTGCCATGCCCATCTGTTATCCTGTCGCGGTTCGTGTCCTCCAACAATGCAGTGTTCTTCGACTCGGCAGGCTCTAGGAGGTGGGGGTAGCGCTCGCGGCGGCAATGGATGACCTTCTCGAGGATGCGGGAGAAGGACTCGTTGTCCTCGCTGGTGAAGTGGCAGAAGAAATCGTCGAGGGAGAGCGCAGCAGTGATGTCCTCATCCTCCTTCTCCTCCTCCCCTCCTTGGGGGCACCCGCGCCGCCGGCAACAGAGCCGGCTGGTGTGGTGAAGAAGGAGGGGAGCGGAGTGCGGTGGTGGTGGCCGGCGTCGGGGTGGGGACAGGCCCCATCCCCTGGGGCTGGAGGCGGCGGCGGCAGTCGAGGATCTTGAGCCACGTGTCGCAGAGGATGAGCGGGTCGCGGGAACGCACCGCCTAGAGCCAGTCGAGGCGGTCCCGGAGGCACGAGAGGTCCGGGAAGAAGTCCCGCCAGATGATACGCTCGATTGCCACGATGTAGTTGTGCTCGTCGAGTACCTCTGGGCGGCGACGCTTCAAGGAAGCGGCGGCGGCGGCGGCGGCGGTGGCGGCTAGGGTGGAGGCCGAGGAGGTTGTCAGGAAGGGAGGCGTAGGGGACGGTGACGGCGAAAGGTTGTGGGGCGAGTGGAGCATTACGACATCGGTGGTGACTGCTATGGCATGGGGGCTAGGGGTAGGGATTTGGGTGGTCAGTTAATTGAGGATCGGAGAGGGGAAGGAGACGGGTTGTGTTTTGCTTGGGAGTTTTGGGAAATTCAGTGAGCTGTGACAGTAGTAGGGAAAAATCCAAACTGCACATCCATTTCTGCTTCCAGGCTTGTTCACAGTTTGCGAGAAAATTGCAATTTTGGGATTCGAAGTAACGCGCTTCGCAATTTTGCCATTTATAATATTGACATAGTAGAAATATGACTCCAAACATCAACACCTTGATTGTTCTGCCATTTAGTGTATTTTCCCTCTTTTCTATTTCATTTTTACCCGCTCATCATTTTTTTCCACCCCACGTCGGTTCGCTTGGCGCTAGGCGCTGAGGCAGGTGCCGCCGCAGTCTGGCTGGACGTCGCTGGCTGGGCGCTCCTATCACTGGGGCATACGCTAGGGCACCAGCTGGGGTGCGAGCCCGGAGCCCGTCTCGACGTCGAAGCACAAGTTTCAGCCAGAGGAGCAGGGGCTTCGATAAGAGGAGCTTCGAGTCCCTCTTCCAGAAACTGCCGATGAAGTGCAGGTGAGCTCCCTCTGACATGTGATGAACATGAAACGAAACGTTTCTGATCATGGATGCATTGGCTTCATAGCTTTGGATGATAGCTCTGATTGTGTCACAATTGCGAATCTCCGTAGTATGACGATGCGGCCGGCAGTTGGGAGATGCGTGAGTTCTCAATCCTAGGACGTAGACGCCGGTGTTCTTCGAATCCATCGATCACCGCGACGACAGCGCCTGTGGGGACAGCGCGTGCACGACGCTGGTTGTGGTGCTCTATGCTCACCGCAGCGCTCCATGCCAACCACCCGACGATGCCCACACGACCGGAGTTGGACGCGCTCATCCAGGTCAGCTCGTCGGAGTGGAGGAAGCTTTGCGATGACCAGGCCACCGCCGCCCTCGGGCAGGTCGGGCGCAGCCATGGCGACGGCGCCCTCAGCCGAGGCAGGCGCGGCCACGCCAGACGTGTAGCCAGGCTGCCGCCGCCCTCGGGCAGGCCGGGCGCAACCATGGCAGGCGCGTGTCAAGGGCGGGGCGAGGCAGCGCGCAACGGTGGTGGATGTTGGTATTTCGCAACGTCTACTACACATACAGGTTATCCAGCCTGATCTCGGTAACAGCACTAGAGATGTCTTGATATCTCTTAGAGTAGTTACCGGAAACAAAGCTATCATGAACCACGAATCATTCCGCAAACGGATGGAATTACAGGTGCAACATTTTACCCATAAAGTATTTTGGGTGTCATTTATATTTCCGTAGGGAAGATAGCGATTAATTTGTGTTGGTAGACGGAATAAACTAATTGCAATAGAATATTCAATTGCATAAACATGGGTAAGATAAATATTGATTGGCAGGTAGTATGACATACAAGTGAACTCAGCTCAGATAAAGATAAAAGGAGGCAGGGAGCTAGGTAGAAGTTAGTCAATCATGTCTCTAATGTGTACTTGTAGAATTTATACAATTTTACTAGCACTTTATGCTTCGCACATGGTTAGGCTCTATCTAGTTATTTCTAATACAAGGGAGAATTATGCTAATGGCAGAAATATATGACTGTCTAGCCATCAAAGCATTTTATAACCCTCTTACTCCCTAACAGAACATGGAGGATTACCTGCATGCTACCTCTTCGGAAAGGACGACATCCAGCAACACTTATTTAACTCAGATACCATGTCTACATTAATAAGCGATACTATAGTATTCCGCGCGCTGCCCACACCCTCCGAATGGACAGACATCATACTATGGCAAGCATACGAATACTGGAGCATGTAAAAGTTAACTTGAACTAGTTTTCTAACCATGCAAAACATATAGTAATAAATCAAACTAATCATAAACTTTATATCTAACACTGCAGGACATAAATCATGCAAATATAAAAAGTTGTAAGATAAGTTTATTACAAACGACCGAACATTACAAAGAAGAACTAGTAGCAAACCCATACCTATTCTCCGAAGCACATCCGAGGATCCGACAACTACTTCATCTAAGTTCCACTAGCATAGAACTACACAAGAGAGGAATTGAGCTTGAGCTTCAACTTGGAGATTTGTCTATATTCTTACCCCTGTCTCATATTTATAAAGGGTGCAAAGGGGGTGTCTTCAGCCGAGTTGCACCTGCCCGGGCATGTTGAACCGACTTAAGTAATGTGGAAGGAAGCTTCCTAGTGAAGGTTGGAGGTCGGTGGCACCATGGGCCAGTCGGCCGACCAGGCCGACAGCCCACTGGGCTCCACCGCCTCAAGGTTGCTCTGGTGGCCTCTCACGTGTCCTCTTGTCATTGTTCCACGTGTCTAGACTTTAGTTATGTCGGTTTGGTAGTGCATGTGGTTCCTTCGATCCATGTGAACTTGAATTCTACGTTTTGATTGGTCGATAATTTTTCTTCTTGGATCATAAGGTACTTTCAACCTACATTTTAGCTTTATTTCCAACATTGCATAATTTCTAAGAACATAGTAGACTTATACATTATTTTAAATATATTAATAAATATATTTAAAAACATTTAAATTCTCATAATTTTCTAATTAAATTGACTCTAGAAATAGGTCTCTCACAAGCATAAGAGAAGTGGGGGCGGTGGCCGGCGGTCGAATGATGGAAGGGTCGTCGCGATCGGAGAGGAGGAGAAAGATGCATCCTGTGCAGTCCAACCGACAAGCCCCATACAATACAAAGGGGCAAAAGGGTCTTTCACTTGCAAAATACATTAAAAAGAAAAAAGGAAAAAGGTGGAATTATACCAAATGGTAGAAAAATCATGATGTTGATATTTAAAGTTATATTTCTACAATGTTAATGTTACAAATGGCAAAATTGAGAAATACGTTGTTTAGGTTATGTTTAGTTCCCAAACTTTTTCTGCGCTACGGTAACTTCGATTATTTGACCACTAATTAGGAGTATTAAATATCGATAACCGACAAAATCTATTCCATAACCCCGGGTGTAATTCTCGTTTTCACTAGTCAATTTGATGTGATCACCCCTTTGGAACCTATTTCATAACCCCGAGTGAAATCACGAGACGAATCTAATGAATCTAACTATGCAATTATTAGACAATATCGTGCTACAGTAAACAACCTCTAATGATAAATTAATTAGACTTAATAGATTCGTCTCGTGATTTCCCGTCCATCCGTATATACTCCTAATTAGTGTCGTAAATATTCCCAAAAATTTTTGCTCAAATTTTTTTTGAACTAAATGCGCTCTTAGAGCAGGTACAACAATGAGCTTAAAGCCAAATTAGTCAGTATTTTTGCTGATGTGAAGGAGAGAAAGGAGAAAAGAGAAGAGAGTTTGGCTCTTGTTCTAGAGCCAAATTTGGCACGGAAGCATAGACATTTGTGAGCTCAAATAAAAATACATGTGAGGAAGATTAGGAAAGAGAAAGTAAGACATGACATTACATAATAATAAAAAAAGTTTTTAAAGACAAATATGAGACAATTATTGTATGACTTAGCTCTTATCACTTGACTTATAGCCAAGCACTTCTATGCTATTAACCATACTCTTAGAGTCCTAAAATTGCAATTTTTCTCGCAGTTTGCAGTGGATCGGGTCGGCATTTTGGGCATTAGAAATTCCCAACCTGGGCCCCTAATCCGGTCGGACGCAAGCAAACCGCCCCTTCACCCTCTCCACATCACCTCGCCGCCCATATCCATCCGAGAGCCCGTTTAATAGAGAGCAGCGAGGAGAGCGAGCGCACCAACGGGATCTGCCCCTGCCGCCTGCGCTAGGGTTTCCTCCTCCAAGCACCGCCTCGCATCCCTAGCCTCCCCCGCTCGCTGCGCCCCGGGATCCCGCGGCGGCCATGGCGGCTGAAGCGCCACCGTCGGCGGCGTCTGCCTCCTCCGTGTCGGCCCCGCGGCCGCCGGCCGCGTCCGGCTCCGGTGGCGGGGCGGCGGCGTCCCCGGAGTCGTACATCGGGAGCCTCATCAGCCTGACCTCCAAGAGCGAGATCAGGTACGAGGGCGTCCTCTACAACATCAACACCGAAGAGTCCAGCATCGGCCTGCGCAACGGTAATTGGTCTCCCCTCCTCGGACGCCCTCACTCCGCGACCCCGCTGCTGTCGCTATCCTCAGATGCGCCTGGTTTAGCCCTAGATTTGGTGCGCCCGGCTTGTCGAATCCAGGCCCCGTTTGCTAGTTCTGTGCTGGGGATTGAGGGGAATTCGAAGCTTCCGAATGCTATGTTCGCCCACCACACTAATCCCCGAGACTTGATTTGTTAGCACTTAGCAGTTACTATTCCATATGTATGTCGTCTCATGTCCGAATCATTTGAGCTTCAATTTTCAAACTGCTGTTTGACCACCTATGTTTGCCCACTTTACTAATCCCCGAAACTTGGTTTGTTAGCTGTTATTATTCCATCTGTTATGTCCTCTCATGTCCGAATCATTCGAGCCTCAATTTTCAAGCTGAGATGCGCGCCATAGGCCTTAGCTATTGCTTTACTTCAGGTGCTGCTGTTGTGATCTACACGTGTCCATTCCTTGTTTTGTAGTGCGGTCATTTGGGACTGAAGGCAGGAAGAAAGATGGAATGCAGATTCCTGCTAGCGACAAAGTTTATGAGTACATCCTCTTTCGGGGAAGTGATATCAAGGTATATTGGAAACACCAACGGGGCTCCTGATGTTACTTTCAGTTGTGAGAATTGCGTGTTTCATTATTGCCGCTACCATTTCTGGTGCACGGTTTTGTTTAACGCATACTTTGATGGTTACTTCACATTGTTGAAGCCTTGGCTCTACTTTAAGTACAAGATGTAGATTGGGTATATTGTGTTGTATCACACGTGTTGGCTCATGAGTGTGAAGGTCCAAGGGGCACAAAAGCACGGACAGAATTATTCCTTGCCACATTTAGCCAAATCCGCACGTGTTCGTCATGCTTCACAGTTGCACTCCTGTATTTGCTTCCTTTTTAGAGTGTATATATCATTAGAATGTAAGATTGCTGTTAAGTCGCTAAAGACATGTTAGAACTGTGTTTACCTACAGTAAGATTGCCCACAGGGTACTACACAGCCTAGTGTATGTTTTAGTCTTTAATATGCATACCCTAGCCTGTACAACGTGCCAAAACCATGGCCTAGAGCTACTGTGTGTTATGTCCTCTTTACTGCGTCTCCTGTAAGTTTTTCGTCTAACCTACCTGAACTTTGCTTGCTTGGGAAGACTCTGTAATTGTTCTTTATGTTTCATAGTGTCCAATTTAGTAGAATCAGCAGACTATCAGCTACGCAGTAGTCAGTTGTGTATATTTTAATTTGATATGTGTGCAATCCATAAATGCACATGTACCGTGTTCTCAATGTACTTATTTAAAAATTTTATTCTGAAGTTTCCTTATCTAAACTGTATGCCATCCATTGATTATTTGGCCTTATATCTTTTGATGCATGAATGCATTTATGTTACGCTTCCAATGCAAGCATTATAAATTCTATACTTTATCTTTTACATTGCCTGCTACCCATTTGATATATTTAGCATCGTAATTTATCTGGGTTCAAATAATTTTCTTATGTAGGATCTGCAAGTTAAGTCATCTCCACCACCACCACCGCCACCACAAGCAGCTTCCCTGCACAACGATCCTGCCATAATCCAGGTACCACTGTGCCAGTGTGAAATGGGAACTTGTTCTTTAACCCGTTAGGGCTGCTTAGCTAATGCAGTTATGTTCAGCAGTCACATTATTCCCAACCAGCATCAACTTCAAGTTTGCCTTCAGCTGGGGGTACAGTTGTACCAGACCTCAGCTCCCAGGCAGCTCAATATGGGCTTCAGAGGCCAAGTTTTCAGAGTATTCTTCCGCTGTATCAACCAGGGAACACTCCATGGGGATCTTCAGTGGCGCCTCAGGCAGGAAATGCTTCCACACTTTCAGTTCCCTCAATGTATTGGCAAGGATACTATGGGCATTCAAGTGGACTGCCACCTCATTTGCAGCCACCTCCTTTTCTTCAGCCCACACCAGGATTGTCGGTTCCTCAGAATCTCCAATATCCTTCTTTGCCATCTGGGCTGCAAAAGCTGTCGGAACTCCAACCCTCATTGATGCCACCTGTTACTAGTCAAGGTTCTTCATCAGGTATCCTGCCTGCTACAACAGCTCCTGCTTCTGCTACCTTATTAGCTCCAGAAAGTTCAAAGCCTCTTCTGCCGAACATGGGATCGTTGTTTGCTCCTCCTGTGACATCTCTTGGTGCCACTTTTCCTTTTCCAAGCCAGCCAACTTCCACGGCTGAAACTAGTGCAATGTCACAGAACTTAAATTCTTTGGGTAGCAGCAAGGCTGCTGTTCTTCCAGGCTCAACACTGGCATACCAAACTGTATCTCAGTCTGTTTCTTCGACTGTTGCCCCATCTAGCTCGTCCCAAGTGGAGATGCCTGTGCCTTTGTTAGCACCATCAGGTCAGCTATTGCAGAACACTGCATCCATGCTTTCATCCTCGCACTCCATGCAGACACCTTTACAGATGGGCAGCAAAGAATCAAAGCCAGTTGAGCCTAAGGCAAAAGTTGCAGAACCACTGCTACCTGACCCTTTGCTACCTGATCCACCATCACGTGCTCTGCCTGAAAATAAGGAGCCTATATTACCATTGCCGAAACAAACGCCTCAAAAGGTATGTATATTTCTATTCCTGTCTTTGTGCTTATGGAGGCAAACAGGTCTCCTTTTTTTAATAAAATATGGAGATCCATTTGAGTGTGTAATCTTATGCTGATGTTTTAGTACATTTTTTGTGTTTTATTTATCTGAGTTCACCATGACCTGATAAACCTATAAGCATAATCTTGCTCGTTTTAAATGTCTGAACTGAGAAAATTAGTATTTTAGCTCTTCTCTTCCTTTTTTCCTACCTTCTATTCTAATGAAAGCAAACTGCAATAATTTTAACCAATGATCATACTGTCAACTGCTATAATCCACTAGATAAGATGATGTGGCAATTTTCAAAAAAATTAGGCAAGGTTGCATGGATTATGATTATTGGTAATTCGGCATACATCTCACTACTAATCATGCTTCTTAATGCATGGTGATGAATTCCATTGCTGACCTGCGCATCTCGTCTTACATTAACTTGCTTTTAAAATACCGTGATGAAACTGACGCTGCATGTTTTCTTTCAAGGGATTTCTTGTTTATATCATGTATGTTTATATACTTATATATTTATTATTATCAGAAGTCTATGATACTATTGAATAGTGCCTCACTTTTTTTTCAGTACAACGGATCTGGTTCACACAACCACCACAACTTCAGGGGCCGTGGAAGGGGTAGAGGAAGTGCGGTATGTTGATATAATCCAAATCCTGTTTTGAATCAAACTTATTTCTAAAGGAAGCTATTGTTAATCCTGAATATTGTTTGACACATTTGTAATACTCACATTGTGGTGCCTGTGGCTTTCCATTCTCTATTTTCTACCCATCTAAATCGAGTCATTATATGTATATTCAGCTTATTGATGTTTTTTTTGCCATCTATGAGACTATGAAGCATGAAATTTGCTATTAGCACGAGTAATTTAGGTGTGCTGGACATGTACATCGTTCGATTTTCTTTCAACAAAACTTCCTGAATTAGTTTCCTAGCTTCACTTTATTGGTTGCTAGTGAGTCGCCTGCACATGTTGCAACGTACAATCCAAGTGCACATCAAAAATGTTTTTTCGGGTAAGCTATGGGGAAATTGCGTCGTTGGGAGTTGGGAACCCCTGAGTCATTATACATATGCCCCTATAGCAAGTTTTTAGGAGCAGTAGGAGGGGGTTTTGAAGGCATAATTTGTGCACCCCTTTGTTCTTGGCTGTTGTGTGATAAGTCATTGGCTGAAGTTGACGCTTCATTAAAGAGCGGTGTGTTCTCATGAATTATGATAACTCCAAGAACAAGCAATACAGACCTTTTGAGTGTACTTCCATATATTTATTTGCAAGGGCCTTGTGGACCATACCTTGATTTTTTTTAATACCTTGGAAAATGATTCTCTGATTGAAAAATGGTTTGTCAGATTTGTTCATGTTTGTATGGTCTTTCTTTGCAGTTTTCACAGTCTGTGACAGCATTTACTGAAGAATTTGATTTCACGGCCATGAATGAGAAGTTCAACAAAGACGAAGTCTGGGGTCATCTTGGTAAGAAATCCCAGTCAAGGGATAAGGATGGTGAGATGGGAGGTGATGTTTTTGATGAAGATTTGGAGGTTGTGGAAACAGAAAACCCAGAGTTGGCTGTCAAGGTTTGATGCTCTTTTAGAGTTGTGCAAGATATGCTGATGGTTTCTTCTTTGCTGCAGGGAACCTGACCTGTTTTGAACTTTATGCAGCCTGTTTATGTCAAGGACGACTTTTTCGATTCCCTCTCTAGTGGAACATTTGGACGTGGAGGAGGGCCAAATGGAAGGGGCAAGTTTTCAGAAAGGCGGAGAGTTGACACAGAGGTACAGTAACCACTTATACTCGACTTTCCACTGTTACTGCATTACTCATTGTCATTGCTGTGCAGACGTTTGGTGAGTTTCCAAGGCATCGGCAGCCCTATCGTGGTGGTGCCCGTGGTTACCGTGGTGGTGGCCGTTCCCGTGGTGGGTACTATGGTGGCAGAGGCTACGGGAACATTGGGCAGGGTGGCTATGGAAACATGGGCACAGGTGGCCCTGGAAATTCGTATCCTCACCGTGGTGGGGCGTATGGGAGAGATTGATTGTAGCAGATGTGCATCCAACCATACTTGCGGCTGGTGTAGTCTTTTACCATATGCATGATGCATCTCGTACTGTTCAACAAATAAATGGAACTTACCACCATGTCACTTGGGCGTGCCTTGTGCAGACAAGGCCTGTAGCTTCTGGTCATTAATGTGTTTTATACCGTGTTCTGTAGGAAGAGTTGCCAGTAGATGAGCAGCTGATGCTTGATAGGGTAAGCTTGTGGCCCTTGGTGTGCGTACCAAGCGCTTGAGATGTAGTTGTATAGGCCGATCTCAATCCAGGTATGCAAAGCTGGGCCTAGCTCCGTAACCTTTTTTTAATTTATTTCAGATTAGCTGTGTTGTCTGTTTTGTATTGGTGGTAGTGAAACCTTGAATTTCCCTGCTGTCAGAAGTCTTCAATTATATAATGAACTGAATTACCCCAGTTGTTGCAGTTAATCAATCTTTTTAGCTTGTGAAGTGCTGTGTGGTATTGGTTTTCAATGCAGTCGTTTCTTTGGGAGGGTTTAATGCCTAGCTGAATGTAACAGAGGTGGTGCATGAAATTTGTGGCCATAGGCCAGTTGTGGTTTCCGATTTTGTTGTAGGTTGGGCATCAGTTTGGTTGATTGCAGTGGTGTGATTAGGGGTGGTAATGGGCCATGGCCCTAATGATCTCTTCACAGCCCAATAAAGCCCTTAAAATTTTTAGTTCAAAAATATATATATTTAGAGCCCGGCCCTTTTAGGGCCCGATCCTTAGATTTTCTAGTTCAAAATGTTGGGCCCTTTACCACCCCTAGGTGTGATGAGTTGGTTCATCAATGGTGTAGGGTGTGCCAGCCCAGGTCGCCATGAATGGATTATGGATGCTATTTGCCTGCCTCCTGCCTGCCCTATTGGATAAGGCAGCTGGATCTGGATGAATGCCACAACAGGTTATAGCATTCTGCAAGCGGATGAGAGTGAGGGAGCTAAACACTCCATGAATCGTCCTCTGGCTTGGGCCGTCCCGTCGAAGCATATTGCACACGCTGGGGGTAGTGTATGCTTCTGCCTAATGTCGGCGCTTCCGGCCAACTTTTGCCGTCACCGAAAGGGAGATGGTTCACGTGCACCAGACACTGGACACGAGAAAGCAACCCAAATTGGTTTTTCCTAGATTTATAGATTTTGCTATAGTCTAGACAATTAACTCAAATTTGTTTGCTATAGACTAGTTATTTTTTAAACTACATTTAATGTTTTATGCATATGTTCAAAAATTTGATGTGACGAAATTTTTTTAAAAAAATTGGGAACTAAATTGGGCCAGAGGTAGGGATGGATCTAAACATCCGAATTCTTAGAACAAATTTGATATTTTAAAATAGATATGCTTAAAATTTTATGCTAATCTTTTTTTATATTATCAAACATATTATTACACATAAGAATAAAATTTTGTATAAATTTTTTTATGTATTATTTGCTCCCTACAATTAAAAAGGTGAAAAAAGATTCGTATCCGATCCGTATTCGAATTTTTATATCTATTATTTGAGAATATATATGATAAATTTGAGGTTTAGTTTTTATGAATCTTTACAAGATCAATGTTAAATACAAGGCTATGAATTTATATAGTAAATTCTATATCTTATTTGTCCATAATCGAAGAAAAATGACCAAAAATCTGAGATTCGAATAGACATCCGAATCCATCCTTAGCCAGAGGAATCTTCCCGCAGGACCCAGCTCGGCCGGGTTGGTTGACGACTTGACGCAGCTGACAGCAGTGTTGGTCGCGGTGAGCACGCGCACGTGCGGAGCAGGACAGCAGCAGCAGCAAAAATAACGAAACGAGCGCCCTATGGCAAAAAAAAAAAAAAACTGTGCGCGCCATGGCCATGGCCATGGCCCCTCTTGCTCTTGGTTCTGGCCTTGTCGCTCTCTCCGCCATGTAGCGCGAGCGCGACTATGCGCATGCTCCGTGGGATTCTGAAATTATACGATCAATCAAGCTGGGCCGTTTAAACTACTAACGTGCTTGAGGCCACGATTCTTCGCAGATGAATCAATCTGTCTTGCAAAAAATTGAACAGTTTTAGACTAAGCGTATAAAATGTAGCAAATCATGATTTAACATCTCTAGCAGATTACTCACCCCTCTCCTTAATATTTAAAATCTATCATTTTAGTAATAGGAGCTGTTTCAGTAGACTACTAATTTCATTGTTAATACTAAATATTTTTTTGTAATCGTCAAAACACACCTTCCTCTTAATTAAATATAGGAAGATTTCTTCCTTCACCCTATCATTTGACTAAACTGCTATTGCCCTTGCTACTAAAAATACAAAAAGTATTATTAGTAATAGAAAGAGAAAATATATAGGACACGAGAGATAGATAATATGTTGGAGATGCTCTTGTGATCTACTGTAACTGAATGCACGAATACGGTTAATAAAAGTGAAAAGGACGAAATAGGAGTCCAAGAGAGAATCTTGCCTGCAAAATTTAGACCGTGTTTAGTTCTTTTTGCAAAAAAAAATTTGCAAAAGAATCTTGCCAATTTAAAGTACTAAATGAAGTCTATTTATAAAACTTTTTACATAGATGGGTTGTAAATCGCGAGACGAATCTAATGATAATAATTAATTCATAATTAGCGGATTGTTACTGTAGCATCACTGTTGCAATCATGGATTAAGTAGGCTCATTAGATTCGTCTCGCGATTTACAGCCCATCCATGCAAAAAGTTTTGTAAATAGACTTCATTTAGTACTTCAAATTAGCAAGATTCTTTCGCAAAATTTTGCGTTTTTGCGTTTACGGGGTGTGAACTAAATAGGACCTTAGTAGTACTAACCTACTGTTCCATGGTTCCATTTGCAGGCCACGGTAATACGGCATCGCTGACAGCACCACTACACCAGAAAGTACCTTAACCTGTCGTAATCGTATAGGCACGCGACGATGCCAGCTGTGGCATGCATGATGCGCCACACGTCTAATGGCTGCACAGTGGTCTTCGGTTGTTTGTTCGGCAAGGTCTTCACAGCACAGCCCAACCTAAAACAGTGCCAAATTTTTTTTTCCAAATCTTATCTGACGAAAGCTAGCTATTTTTTTTGAAATATTGCAAGATAGCTATTGAGAAGCAGAAATGCGAGCATAGACTGTGCGTATTTATATTCATATGTTGTAGCGTGACATGAGCCACTCCAGCCACCACCATCTACGCACATTTCTTTCGAGCGATTCCACCTAATGGGCCAACTGCTACACTAGCCAAGTCTACTGAAGTTCATTTATAAATTTGTAATTACCTACTACTATTGAGACGAAATGAAACCCGACCCTGTCTGGTCACTCTCATCTGACGCCGCCACACCCAAGTAATGTGTCCTGACCATTTCTTCCTGACCTGGCTTCCTTCCTGAAGACTGCACCAAAAAGATCTTCCATTTGCTACCTTTTTTTCCTTTCTTGAGAGAGAGAGAGAGAGAGAGAGAGAGAGAGAGAGAGAGAGAGAGAGAGAGAGCAAGGTTTGCTGTTGATAACATGATTCCTAAACGGATGCTGTAATCCGCTGCTGGCCTCCCCCGCGTGACCCCCAAACACCCCCCGTTTGAGGTCACACGCGCCGGCGGGTTGTTCAGGCAGCGGCGAGCCAAGAAAAAGGGGGACCATACGCGACGCATGGCTACACCGGACACAACAGTGCCACACACACACACAAAAGCGAATAATCCAACAGGGTTTAGCTTGCGGACAAGAAGCAAATTATGAACACCCAAACAGTAACCGCCAAGCAACAATTTTTTAAATGCACGATGAGATGATGCTCTGCTTGCCATGACACGCTGGCATGAAGTGCTTGCACGCACGCACACGGCACGCATTCAGGCCGCCATACAATTTCAACTTCAGTTTCAGTTCAAGCATAGTAGTTAGGATTAGGAGCCGTATGATACCATCAGTATGTTAACCAGACATTGATAAAAAAAGTATGTTAATGTAACACCTCAGGTATTAATCACCCATAATTAAGACTAAGCCCAGCCATTAGTTTTGAGAAAAATCTAAACGATAAAACTCACTGATCAAATTTCTTTGCTCAGATCAGTCGGACCGGTCAGACCGGTCGGGGCGACCGGTCTGACCGGTTGAACCTGTTTTGTGGGTTTTGGGCCCACATCATTTAAACCACTCTTCTCTCTCTCAACAACTCACTCATCCTCACCACGCTCTTGCCACTCTTTCCCCGAGCTCTCTCCCTCTCATTCCCTACCCAAGCCCTAAGCTCCTCAATCCTCCCTCTCCCTTGATTTCGAGGCCATGGGAGCTTCGGATTTGTGTAGGTGATCATCTCCTCCACGTGCTCCTTCGTGGGGTGCTATGGATTCCAAGTTCTTCGTGGGGAAGAAGCCATTCAAGGTAATCAAGCTTGGGTGGATTGATCTCCCTTTCTAGGTGGTTCTAATTGATTTCCTTTGGTCAAACGTGTCCACATACATCCCTGAACTAAAGCCTAGAAGGAATTTAGATTTGTTGGGCTAGATAACTCGTTTAAGGTAATTCACCTAGGGTTGGGTGAATCCACCTTTTTGGAAGGTTTTAGTCGATTTTCTTGGGTCAAGATCATCTATATGCTTCTCTGAATTAGGGCCTAGAAGGGATTTGAAAGTTGTGGGCTAGTTTAGCCGCGACTTAGATTCTAGTTTGTGGTCTGGGTAGGACCGGTCTGACCGGTCGGAGGGACCGGTCTGACCGGTGTGGCCCTGGCTGAGAGGAGGTGATGAGTGGGTGTTGGTGCAAATAGTTGGAATTTAATTTGGGTATTGGTTATTTATAATTTTTATAAATCATGCATGCATTCTGATATCATATGCATATGCACACGTGTAGAAGCCGCCGCGGAGGAGGTGATATACGAGGTGGTTGCGGAGCCACCGGAGCCGCTAGAGCAGGCCCAGCAGGAGGACAGGCGTGAGAACCAGGCCCAAGGCCCAACTCACTCCAGTTCTGAGCAGCAGCCCGAAGTCAAGCCCCGGTGCACAACCTATTAATTTAAATTATGACACCTATATATGTATCTATTATTTGTGCATTAAGTTGTAGGAGTTGTTTGGAACCTTAGTTGGATGATCCTTAGGTTTTCTTGGGCCTCTTACTAGTATGAATAGGTCGCTAGCACTGCTATGCTTAATAGGGCTCGATAGAAGTCGAGTGATAATTCTGTCACTCGCGTGATATAGGTTGTCTCTATATTACATTATATGAGCTACTATATCCAAGATGGAAGGTATGGGATGGGAGACCGGATGGGGAAGGTGTAGCCCTATCTGTGTTGATTAAGGACCGTTCCGTTGTCGGCTGTGCTGATCGGGGATTGAGTTGTACTAGCCGCATGCCAGGTGTAGCAGGTAGTCGAAACCGGTAAGCCGAGTACTGCTTTGCTTCGAAAGTACAGGAACCCGCACCCAACTCCTGGGGCGAGTCGAGTAGTCGCGGAGAATTGGGGATGCATATGTTTACTTTTGGTGGTCTCACGTTGAGCTCGGCTGACCATATGTCGTTGGGCTGGTTCCTGTAGTTCAAGGCGGGGAGCCGAAAGGTTGGTGTGTGGGGTTCGACGGGGCTTTTGCGTGCCGTGTTGGTTAGGTCCACCTTGCAAGGTTAAATCGAATCGATTCGCCGTGTCTCGCGGTTATGAGAGCCTTGATCTCTTGGTCACATCGTAGAAAGGAAAATGAGTAGAATGAGAAGAGATGAAATGTGGGCTAATGATATCTAATTAATGTTTTGATCACCTTGATTGTTGTAGTTTTGCCAATCATAGATGATTAGTAATTCTATTGATAGAAATGGGAGCTAAAACCTGTTAAATAAGGACTCACTTACAGTGTTGTTCTGCAAATTAACCACCAGCCAAAAGTCTTGCATGTCTAAATACGTGGGCTAAGTTATACCCACTGGTCGGGTAAGTCTTGCTGAGTATTAGTTGCTCAGAGTTTGTTGCCACCATACTTTTATTTCAGGGCACCCCGATGTGGATTTTTGCCCCTGCTGCGTCAAATTTGTCCGCCGGGATGCAGAGGGGTGGAAAGTCATGGATCGAGACCCCTAGGTTAGAGAGTTGTTGGGTTGCACACTTAAGGGCAGAGTTGCAGCCCCTCAGATTTTGTTGGACCGGTCTGACCGGTTAGTGGACCGGTATTCGCAGGATTTTCTTGCAGCCGGTCTGACCGGTTGTGCATAGGCAGAAGTGTAGAAGGGAATGTAGACCTTTCTCTTATTATTCGAACTCGTATCTCTGGAGTTGTAAAACATGTAAGTTATGTATGTATTTGAACCAGCTTTGTAAAACTGTTGTATTTAAACTCGTGTTGTAAAGATTGTGGTTTTTCCTTTTTCCGTCTTGTCGTATAATTTCAAGTATTTGTCATGTTTGTACCATCTGCGCCCACCTTCGCGTGGGACTACCGGTGTTGTTTTGATCGGACCGTGGGTTGAGAAAGGATCGCCAAATTAAACCATTAAACTAATGCACCCGATGTGTTCAAATGACTGTCATTACATTTAATTTGGAGTTTTAATTTGACGGTTCCGTCACAGTTAACCAGACGGGAGTGGGTTCTAGCAACATCCTCCTCTGCTTTCTCCATCACCGCCTTTTGTCTTCCTCCTCCTTTGGTCCCCTTGCCATGCCCACCTCATCATCCTCTCTTAACTCTAGCTAGCGAGCTACCGGCCTACAGGCCACAGCTCCTCTGCTCTGCTCTAATACTCCATCAGCTACTCGCCTACAGCCACACTCGCCATTAGTGCGTAGTTGTTTGTGTACACGCTTAGTTCATCCCTGTCCTGACAGTTGCGGAGCAACGAGGCCAAGAAAAGGCTAGAGCTTTTTGGTTTCCATGGAGACGAAATGGGTGTTCAGCCAGCTGAATTAGCTGTTGCCATCATCATCATCAGCAGCAGCAGCAGCTAGGGAGTTCTTGGCGGCCGGCTTCGATCAAGAGTCTTGAAGAGGGGGAGGGGCGGCGCCGCGTGCATGGAGAGCCAGCGCGTGGTGGTGGTCGTGGAGGACGCGGCCGCCGCCCGCGCCGCGCTGCAGTGGGCCGTCGGCAACTTCATCCGCGGCGGCGACTCCATCACGCTGCTCCACGTCTGCCCGCCCGCGCGCTCGCGCCGGAAGCGCCGCAGGCTCCGGCTTGGCGGCTTCCAGCTCGCGCTCGCCTTCAAGGACCTCTGCAACGGCATCGCCGAGGTGCGTGGCGGCCGGCGGCCCAGCTGGGTGGGTTGTGTTGAGTTGGTTGGCCGGTCGGTCGGGGCTCCGCACCGAACGCAATCAATCCACCGGCGGGACGCTGCTGTTGCGGCGTCAATCCCGGTCGCTGTCTCGGCGGCGATGGCTGACGGTCGAGTCGACGCTGCGATTGCAGGCCAAGGTGGAGATCGTGGTGACGGAGGGGGAGCTCGGGGAGACGGTGGTGGCCACGGTCAACCAGCTCGGCGCCACCACGCTCGTCGTCGGCCTCCACGACAAGAGCTTCCTCTATAGGTGAGCACGCGATCGCCGAATTCGATCGAAGCAGCAGTTCGTTCTGCGAATTTGATTTCATTTCACACCTGCATGCTGAATTTCTGAACTCTGAACATGGAACTGCAAGTCTGCAACTGCTTTACTTCTACTGAACATTTCGCTTCTTCCGGCGCAGGGCGCCGAGCCCGTACACGAGAGTGAGGAGCCTGGGGTGCAGGGTCCTCGCCGTCCGGCAGCACGCCACGGCGCGGGACGGCTTCTTGAACGCCGACCTCACCCAGATCGAGACCATAAGCTTGCAGTATCTCTCTCAACTCTGAAACTCTGAACATTGCAAATGGGGTCGTTCCGAGTACAGTAGTTTGTTGGTTTAGCCTCAGGTCGTTCAGAATAGAAAACCGAGGGCGACAAAAAAAAACTCAATGGGTTAGTTCAGCGGCTCTACATCCTTGGATTCCTGGGCTCTGTCCTCTGTTCGAGATTAGGAAAGTTGGACATCGTGCGAGGTTTGAATTTTATAATCAGTTGTGCTTAGGCGCTTCCAAAACGCAAATGGAGTTAGCCCGCTCTGAAAACTCGAATGCGTTGACTCGAGCAGCATTCTTCAGAAAACCTGCATCCCGTGCTACCTTTCTTATCATGTGAACAATTCAGTTCAGTCATTCAGCCCGGCTGCCTCCCGACGATCCGAACCTCTTCAGCATCGTTACGCTAGTATAATACTGCAAATGCCACAGCCTTTTGTGCTGGAAAATTGTTCATCCATCGAATTCAAACAGAAAGAGAGTAGGATGATAATAAAGAATTAAAGATACATATAGTACTACTAGAGCAGTTCAGTTCAGATTTTCTGGCTGTCTGATTGCGGTGGACTCGGTCAATAACCTTGTTCCTGGAACAATCTTGCAGCGTACCACCACCAAAGATCCCGTTCCCGATGTTCACGCTCCCGCTTGGCGTGATATGGAGGAGATCGAAGCGGAGAAAGTGATGCTGCGAGGAGGACGGAGCTCTTCTTCTGTCGGGGGAACAGCACGGCAGGCTGATGCAGTCTTAGCTGAGCTGAGCCTGACGGGTAGATACACAAACACACATGCATGAACACCTGACACCAGCAGTCAGCAGATTGACATAACTGTAACGACAGATGATTTACCAAAGTTATAGGGCTCGTTTTGTCTCTGAAAAAAAAACAGGGGGAAAATCAGGGGATTCGTCCCGATGGTTGTGTCTATACATACGGCTTTTGTCTTCTCTGAACTTTTCGTTTCGCCTCCTGGGTACGTCAAGCAGACCCCCCCCCCCCCCCCCCCCCCCCAAACTAGCCCTCACAGGGGCTTCGTCGTTGACGTGGATCGTCAGTGGTGGAAGCGTATGCTATGTCGACATGGGTAGCAGATGGGCCTGTCTCGTGATAGTTGCTGCTGCTTTTCATCCATTACGTCGTGTTTTGATCTGCGTTGGGCTGTTGGCAACACACAACAATGTCAAAGCTCAAGACTCCCGACTTCCTTTTCATGTCGAAAAAAAACCTTCCTTTTCATGTCAATGTTGCTGATGTGTTTGGTTTAATTTTGTAGAGATGATGGAGAGTACACGCATGGGCTCTGCAGGTTTCCATAATTGTTTTTTTTCCGAGAAAGGAACTGAGGAAGTAAAGCTAGGTTAATTCACATGACACCGCCCAGCCCAGCCCAGTCCAGCCCACGAAACCCATGAGGGGAGCCGGCTGCTGCTGGCTCGCGTCGCGTCGCGGCCGCCCATCGAGCCGCTCCGCCCCGTCCGATTGAAATCCGAGCGAGTCGGACTCCGACCCAATCACCCAACTCGCCAAACCCTAGCTCGCTCGCTCGCTCGGTCAGCGCCGTCGCCGGCTCGCCCCCCACCTCCCCCCTCCTCGGCTCCGACCTCCCTCCCGTCTCTGATCTCTCCCATCGAGAGCGGCGGCTCGGCTCCCCCGGCCCGCACCCCTCGCCGGCGCCGCTGCCTCCCGCCCGAGTCTCCCCAAGTCCTCCGGATCGGCTCGCTCCTCGCCTACCTCTCCCAAATCAATCTCGTCAGGTACCCCGCGCCCCGTCCCTGTCACTCGCCTCCCCTTCGTCGTCGCGAGTCGCTAAGCACTGGAACGAGAAATAGCTGGAAACTTTTTGCGATTTTGCCAGTTGGATGATTGCGAGTGTGCAACAGCAAGATAAATCTTTTGATTCTTCTCAGTCGCATCAATCTTGCTGACCTCGTCAAACTGATGTCGAAAAAAAAATCTCTTTTTGTCAACCGAAAATTAGCAGTTTCACAGTTCGATTCATCGTGCTCAATTCAGATTCTGAAGGATCCATGCTACGCGAGTTGTTGGACATGTCTAGAGTTTCGTTCGAAACTTGGACGTTCTCGTCGAATCTGATCCGACCATGGCCGCCCTGTGCTGAGTGCTGACATGGCTTTCGCTTGACTCTCCTTCCAGCGGCAGGCCAGCATGGGGAGCTCGACCCTCACCGATATGACGCTCCTGCCCGGCGTCGAGACGATCGTGGCGGGGCTGGCCGCCGGCTCCTCCTCCCCGGGTCCGGATGGCAAGGTCAAGAAGAAGCCCATGAAGTCCCTCTACCTCAAGTTCTTCGACACGGCGCCCGACGGCAAGTCCCGCATCTGCAGGCTCTGCAGGAAGAGCTACTGCATGACCACTGCCACGGGTAAGCGTTGGTGTTACCACAAAGCCTTGAAGGCTTCCCCTAGATGCTTTGACCTGCCCGAATGCCTTGAAGGCTTCACCTAGATGCTTTGACCTGCCCTGTGACCCGTTATATGACTGATTCAGTGCTGTTTAAAGTGATTTCAACTCTTAGTTGGGTGAGTATAAGGGAGGTGTGGAGAACTGTATTGCAGGGCATTGATGGTTTCGGTATTTGTAGGGTTCACTTCTGGGCACTTGGAGTTGGAGCATTTCTCGGTTGGTTATTTCTAGGAAAACATATAGGCCAAACAAAACATTTATACTTTATATGTTTGAGCATCAAACACGATTCTTAAAGTTACTGGTTGCCGTAAATGGGTAATCTGTAGATTTGCGCACTTCTCCTTTCCCAGTATAACAGGACTCAATTTTTTGTAGATGATATGAGCAAACCTGAAGTCCATTTATTGGACAAAGTCAGTTCTACTTGTTGGACATACTCTAATATGCACTCATGGCTGTATACAGGGAATTTGGGAAAGCATCTTAATAACCGCCACCCTGGTTATCACCAACTTCCTGAAGGCCCCAGCTTCACTGCTCAGAGTACCGTACAGACTACCATGGTTACTAGAAGCAAGAAACCTCATGTTCCGGTGCGAGCTCGGGCCCAAGCACAGCCTCAAGTTCAAAGTCAATCTCAAATTCAAGATCAACCTCAAGCTAAAGTTCATTCTCAACCTAAGATGAAACCAGCTGTTGATATTGACCATGTCAACTGGTTACTTCTTAGGTGGCTTATTGGCTCCTCCCTTCCACCTTCCACCCTCGAAGATAATATGCTTATTGACAGTTGCAAGTACCTGAGCTCGTCTGTCAGGCTTTGGCCAAAAGAAAAGGTTCAAGAAATTACCCTAGAGGTGTTCAGAAGTATGAAGGAGGATGTCAAGGCATCTCTGCAACGTATCAGTTCCCGGCTCTCTGTTACTCTGGACTTTTGGACTTCGTATGAGAATATCGTATACATGTCCGTCAAGTGCCATTGGATTGATGAAAACTGGGTCTTGCAGAAAGTTCTACTTGATGTGTGTCGTATCCCATACCCATACACTGGCCCCAAGATTTTTCAAGTTCTAATGGATGTCTTAGTGTCATATAACATTGATTCAAGAGTCCTTGCTTGCACACAAAATAACAGCCAAAATTCAATAAACACTTGTCATGAGCATGAGCTTGGACGGGAGCTTGAGTTCCGTAAGCTGCCCTTTTGTTACATTCCTTGTGCTGCCAGTACACTGAAGGTTATTATTGAAGCAGGCCTGGAAAATGTCAAACCAATTTTGTCCAGGATCCGTGAGTTTATTCTTCAGACCAATTCAAACCAGGAAATGATGGAGGATTTTAAGAACTGGACTGAAGTTTATCAAGAAGGCTCATGGAAACTCCCCTTTGACCATTCAGCACATTGGAGCAGCTATTATAATATGCTTGATGTGGTAAAGAAGGTACTGCATAGTTCATTTCTGTACATTTTATCATGTTTGTGCTCTACAGCTTTAACTCTTTAAGTTCTGTATATCTGTTTTCCTTTAGGCACCTAATGCAATGGATAACACCATCAAGAAGGTTGAAGAGATCTTCGGACCAAGGGGTTGGGTTCTGAGTACCGAAGAGAAGTCACTGGTCAATTCGTTGCATTCGTACCTTGAGCCTTTTTTCAAAACTACTACCAATCTTTGTAATTGCAAATTACCAACTGTTGGGCTGGTCTTCTTCTTCATGGACCATGTCATTGAGTTGATCAAAATGTGCCGTGACAGCAGCCACCAAGAATGGCTCAAGACCATTGCCAGTGACATGTCCGAGACAGCTCGTAAGTTCAAATCTGAAGCTTACAGCATCTACACCTTCAAAGCTGCAATTCTTGACCCAAGGATTAAAGGAGAGCTCATCCCTGAAAGCTTGAACTCTGAGAGTAACTTAGATGATGCAAGGAACCATTTTGTCAGGGACTACAGCAACACCTTCCAAGCTGTTGGAAATGGTCATGGCACTCAGGAAACCACAGAGGAAGCTGGCGCATTCTCCTTTGCTGAAGAGATTATTCGTAAACGACGTCGGGTGAGCATGACCACTGCTGCTGATGAGCTCTCTCAGTATCTTGCGGAGCCCCCTGCACCAATTTCCACTGATGCCCTTGAATGGTGGAGGGGGCATTCCTCCCGCTACCCACGGCTCTCCTTGATGGCCCGAGATTATTTGGCGATTCAGGGGACCTCAATGGATCCTGAAGAATTGTTCACAAGTAAAGGGGACAACATCCACAAACAGCGGTACTGCCTTCCCCTTAGTAGTATGCAGGCTACAATGTGCATAAAGTCATGGATGCAAAGTGGGTATCACTTCAATTTTCAGTCAACCATCATAGATTTCGAGAGTTTGGTCAAATCTGGAACTGCTTCTGGTGATATTGATGATTATAGCCTTCTTCATAACTAAATGGTCGGTGGTTAAGAATGTTAGTATGTTTTTTGGGGTTTTTTCCCCGTTTTAGGTGATCTTGTAAATAGATCTTGTGAATGTCGACTTCTATGGTGGGCCTCTTGCAAAATCCCAGAGTTAGAACCTAGAACCATGCGAGCAGCTTGTGCTTGCATAATTATGAAAAATCAGAATCTTTGTATTCGTTGCAATTATGAACAGCCCTGTACCTGCATAACTGTATTTGTTTCTCGTGAAGATGCCATGCATTGGTACCAAATGGTAATTCTGCTTTCCTAATGTTATCAGGGGATTAATTTGTCTAATCTTGATGCTTTTGTTTGCTGTACTCCTGTAGTTCGAGGAACCTTTTGCTGCTGCAGTACCAATGTGATGCTTTTAGGAGTTCAGTTCGGTTCAGTTCTAAATATTATCGTGTTAGCACTCTGGTCGCTGAGAGTAGCTGTAGCAGTTTACACAATCGATGCACCAAAGGGTGATGATGAATCTGTTCCGTAAATTTCTTTTGAGTTATTTTGCAGATCATTTGCTACCTCAACGCTCCAATACTTTTCTACTGGAAAAGGTGGGCCTCTGAGTCAAAGGACTAAAGATATGGCATGTTCACAAGTATGTGCATTAAATTCATGTGATTTTCTGAATTGTTTTCAATTGTAATTTGCAGACAAAGGAGAAAGCAATTGGAACTTTGGGAGGCAAGTAGTAGTGCTCCTCACGTCCTTGTTTAGTTTAATCCAATTTTCAATGACATGGAACGCCATTAATTCGTAGCCCTTGTTGGTTTTAGTTTAAGAGTTGTGTTCAAGAATCACATGGGATTGGAAGTGAACATTGAAAGTGCAATACAATACAATACTAGATGGCGTGGAAGAATACTTGGATTTTATTCTGCTGGAATGATGTCTCAGAGAACAGAGCGCAATGCTCACGCAAGTGCACATGGCAACACCCCATGTTTGCTGATTCCTTTTGGTTTCACCATTATCACATTAGCCATACAACCCTCACAAGATCACAGAAATTGATTTTTTTGATAAATAAAAGACTTGCTATTCGCCCGAATAACACCAATTTCCAGAACTGATCTTTGAAGATCCACAGCCATGATGTTTCAAGTTTCATGTGTATCTCGATCCTGAATTGTTTGACTTCTAAAATATGTCCCAATTTCCCATTGTACTCTCATTGTCAACAATTAAAGTATAATGAAATTTCCCAATGATCTAGTTCTGATGGGACTTTGGTTTTGTAGGACTGTAGCTATAAACTTGTAGATCTTAGGACCACATTATAAAATTTTTCTTTATTTTTACAAAGAATAATACTGCCTATGTGCTTTAAACGCCGACCATTTGCTTGGCACAGCTAAGATCTATCACATTTCCTGGCCATTATCTCATTATTAGGGGTTATTGTAGCATCTCAACAGCATTGATTATCATTTTCCCTTTAATGAGGATGCGAATGACAGTCAGTTCCACATGTCAAGCATCTGATGATGGTATTATCATGCGGTGTGATGATGGTCAGCTATTTTCTTTTTTTTTCCCCTGAAAACACATCCCTGGAGTACCCCATTTAACATCCCGTTCTCAGATGGGAGCCTCTTCACTTTTCTCTCATGTTCCCCTGCTGAGACCTCCAGGAAAGATTTTTCTTCGTTCAACATTTAATTTTTTTTGGACCTGCTTCTACATGATGGAGAATAGACAAAATAGGGAAAAGCAGATTGAGCAAGTCACACTGCATTTTTACGTCCTTGTTTTTGACAAATTCTTACACTTAATAAGGTGTCAATTTGACCACATGAACTTCCAACCCATATCTTGTGGTGGGCTGGTGGCGCAATTTGATCAGCAAGTGGACTAACTCTTTGGAACAACATTGTGTCATCACTCAGGGTTATCACCGAGAATTCAGTTTCTGAATAGGAACTTGGGCTCATTGTACTGATAATATGTTCAATCAGTCCTCAAGAGCAAGGAAGCTGTTCTCCATCATTGAGCACCAGCGGCATCTCCGTCCTCTGGTCACTCGCAAATCGCCATCCCAGTTGCATTACAGAATTGTTTGACCTGGAGAAAACACCAGTTCTTGGACGATGATGACCCAAAATCATGTGCCACACTATCAATGTTTTGTCGCAGAAAACAACTAGTGGCAGAGTACAGGGTCTTGTAATCTATATATATGACGCCCCTCAATTAAGACATCTGACAGGCAGTCGTGGAGCCATGCTGTATTTTTACAAGCTCTCCATCAGTTCGTGCAGATCAGGTAGAGGTCGATTAATCTGGATCTCACTCCGTGCGGAAAGAATCCTTACTTGCAATGCCATCGTCCGTGCTTCTCTGACCGACCAAATGACAAAACAATGCTGCATTTCTTTTTTCCATCTACCTCAGAAGCTTCTCGTCTCATCCATTGGGATTTGGGCTTGATATTATGCTCCTGTCAAGAAGTTACTAGCTTACATTACTTGCACACGATCATGGCATTTAGATTAATTAGTTATTTTTTCGCATCTCCGATCCAGTGCCTCCGTTCTTCTAATGTCCAAATGTCCATCCTTCTTAACCTAAAAGCATGATTCAGCCGGAATAACTAGGATGGTGATTCATGTACGAAAGTTTTGAGATGACTGTTTGATGAACAAAGGGCATGTTTGATGGTGGCCACAACTAAACTAACCACATGATAAGTTGGTGATCTACCACAGTTTCTTATGCCAGTATATGGGTTCCTTGTACCATACTTGTAACTTGCCGCACTTTTTCAACTACGCGTCCCGCAAATTACAGACTCATTTACTTGTCAAACTTTTCCTATGGCGTGTGGTGAACAAAATGTTGGCTACACTTCAGCAAAATTTGGCAACCGAAACATATATCGACACCATCCAAGGAGGCCTACAGTTATTCACTACAAATCTATTTAAAATTTATCTCATGTATATCTTATCACGACATGGACGAATTTATCTCTTCACTACATCTTTCTCATCATCTATCAAACACCATCGTCTTCTATGGTTCTTGCTTGGATTGTGGTAATCAGATTGAACTTTCAGGTGCTAACAATTTGACCAGCAAAGAGCTGACAATTGCGTACTACATATCCTTGCTAGTTAAGTGCTGGAATTCAAAAAAAATGAAACTGTGATACTATCAAAGGAATTCCTTTGTAAGCATTAATGAGACAGGAAGAAATGATCTTGTAAAAAGAGTGTAAAGAAACAAGATCCGTATATGGCTGAACTCCAAAACGCTAGACTCCAGAGATATCTCAACCATTCCATTTTTCAGAGCTTGTTTGTGCTCTAGCTACTACTTTGCCTTGTTCTTCTTCGTCAGCGCGCGATACATGCGTAGATCTCCTAACATCCTCACGATCTTAGCCTTCTAGAAGAAACTAAAACATCTCCTAACATCTTCACCATCTTAGCCTTCTAGAAGAAACTAAAACACGAGTGCATGGCCTCATTTGTGAGGGTACTGCTGGGACGACAGGATGGCGTCCAAGGCGTCCTTCACTTGAGAGAGATCCGGTGCCTTCCCTCCTTGTGCAGGCCAGAACTCATCGGCAGCCAACACCTGCAGCATACATCATATATACATGTCTGAATCAGGATGATGACTGCTGAAACTGCACTTTTATCACATACAAGAAACAAAGATCAGACTAGAATTAGTTGAGTCGACACAACCCTATGGTATCATCATCAAGTACCTTTACTTGCAGCTGGAGGAACTTGACATAGGTGATTGCCTTCTCAAGCATGGTGACCAAATCCACCTGTACACGAGTCATTTACGTTACTACGTTAGTATATGGTTAACGACTACTAGAAACTTCGATCCACTTAGTTATCAAGGGAAGGCAAGGAAAATACACGAGAACTACTAGATCGAGTGAATGATCGTCGATGCATGTACCTTGGTGCCATTAGGCACGAGATCTTGCAGGACTTTGAGCTTCTCAGCAATCCTCTCTCTTCGAACCTACACATGCATATGCAGGACATGTAGCTTGTGTCAATCCAATCCGATCGTGATAGAAATCGATCCACGATTATGTGTCGTCTCCCAAGAACAATGACGATTCTCAAGAAGAAAAGGGCAGAGGAAATGTTATGGCACCTTTGCAGCTACGCTTTGAGGGTCCTTGGTAGGAGCAGGAGCAGCCTTGGCCTTGCTCTTCCTGCCGCCGCCGCACTGCTTCTTCGCCGCGGCAGCTGCTTGCACTTCACCATCCTGATTCACGTGCACGCACAACACCATCATGTTATAAGTAGCTTAAATCTTGAATTGTATGACCACTTTTGATGCGATCCTTAGTTCCTCACAACTAACCATGAATGAAATTCATCTTGATTGTTGGCGATGAATTAATAATTACTGTAGATAGTAAATTATTACCGGTCTTGCGCGCTTGTTCGTGGCCTTGGCCGGCGGCTGGTCGGAGCCCAGTCCCTGGATGTGCAGGCCACCGGCATCATCATCAGCCGAGCTGCCTGGGCTCACGAGCCCGAACCTGCAGGCGGATCCGTGCTGATGCGGCGGCGGATGCTCGACCATGCCCGCGGCGGCCACATCCATCCACAGCGCGCACCCATCATCGCCCAGGTGGTGGTGGTGCCCGCCGCTGCCGGCCTGCTCGAAGCTGAGCACCGACGAGCTGGAGCTGGAGCTGGCGCCCGAGCCGCCGTACCCGGCCCAGCTGCTGTAGTAGTCGCCGCCGGCCGAGGCGGCGCCGTGCTTGAAGCTGTCGTCGTCGAAGGCGAGCTGCAGCGAGAGCGCCGCCGCGGCAGAGCCGCCCTCGCCCTCGTCGCCGTCCACGACGACGCCGCCGTGGTAGCCGAAGAGCTCGAGGGACATGGAGGAAGGCTCGTCGCCGTACATCACCGGCCGGAGCTGCGGCTGCTGCATCGCACTCCGCTTGCTTGCCTGAGCCATCTAGTCGATCTATCACTCGACGAGACTGATTAACTAGCTAGCTAGCTTTGTGTCACTAGAAGGCGAGACTGGTACGCGATCGTGCCGTGCCTAGATGGACACAGCTACTAGGGTTTCTGTTCTTGGTAGCTAGCTAGCTATGCATGGAACGTGTAGGCCGGCCGGCAGCTACTTTTATAGAGAGGGTTTCTGACTCCCTCCCTTGTTAAATATATGGCATTATTGATTTTTTTTTCTTCGTTTGACTATTCGTCTTTTCTATAAATATTTATGCAAATAGTCAAATCTTCAAGTTGAATTCAAAAGACTCTTGATAATAGACGTAAAGATACTCATTTCACTTCATTTAACTAACTGACTAATTAAATAATATTGGTCAAAATTGAAAAAAAAATCAATAGTGTTATATAAAAAAGAACGGAGGGAGTAGCTGCCTGCTGGGCTCTGGAGCTTAAGGCAGCAGCAAGTTGGTGTAAAATACTCTTAACTAGAGACTAGAGAGGTGTCTTGTCTTGATGATATGATGAAGCTGGCACATGCACGGCGGAGTAAACACTGGTGTGTTAGCTTCTAGGAGGCCAGCCAGCCATGGATGGCAATGGCATGACGCATGCTGCTGGGCTTAGGGTTACAAACCTACAAATAATTATCTGCTTAGCTCAGCTGATTAAGGCAAGTAGTAGCAGTAATTAATTATTAGTGACGCGCAAAGCTTGAGAGCCGCCGCGGCATACGGGAGTCCACATGTTCCGGTGGAAGAGGCAATTGATCCACACATATCGATCGATCCGCTTCACGTGGCATTCAAGGCCACTTCGTGCTTGTGTGCATTTGCATTAAATCAAGGCAGCAGGAGGATCGAGCTCAGAGCGAGCTGGCTAAGCTAGGTGATGACTAGTTTCAAAACAAAAACAAAAAAAACTAGGTGACGACATGGTTTTTTTTAATAAAATTATGAAGCTACGCACGAAGTATTAACAGCAAACATTTTATATCCCCATTAGATAATGAGCCATGCATGTGCAGTACACGAAAAATATAGGGGATCATATTTTCATCAACATTTCTGTAAAACGGTAAAACCCTTCTTTTGGGGAAAAACGGAGGCGGGGACTCTCTCTCCCTCCAAAATTGTTCGGGAAAAGACTAACAACATTTCCCGACGGTTTCCTTCAAAGTGGCCGGTGATTCGGAGTTAATTTTGGTTTTAGTATAAGCATGGTTGTGTAATTGATTGGCTGCTAATATATTGTTGGTAATTTGGTACCCTCAAAGTAAAGCTCACCTGCTGTTCAAGAGAAAAAAAACCCAGAGTGCTAGAACTGACACTAAAAGAACTACTAATCTTGTTTCCAAACACATTGTGTGATCAATTCTAGTACCACTATTAATCTAAAAAAAAGTTTCCAAACAGCTCAAATTGCTACATAAAATTCGTTCAAAAAAGACAATTTTTGTTCGTTCAAAAAAAATTGCTACATAAAAGTGGGAATCTTCTTGCATCATCATCTTCTGCATCTTTACTTAGGACAAAATTACATACCTAAAATTTATTAGTACCAGTAGACTTGCATCCAGCTAAACAGGACTGGCTGTATGTACATTGGGCAGCTATACTACACATCGACCAAGTTAGTTAACCGTACGTACCTTAAACAATACAAGCTGTACTGCTACGTACAGGGAAGAAAACCCTTCATGAATATCTTACCAAGGCAGGCCTTCATGCATGGGCATCTTGTCAAGGCGGCAGAATGGCGGATCGGCATCCGTATCCGCTCCAGCTTCGTCGTGCCCCCACGTTTCGAGTTTCAATGGGTAAGCCATGGAGCATGCACGGTGCAAATGAACCGAGCTTGATTGCACTTCAAAGCTTCACATGGCCTCACCAGCAGCGCCCCCACGCTGCACCAAAAAACTATGTTCGGCGCAAGTGTCACACTTGCTGGGGAGGACGCTTAAACTATGTGCCCTCCGGCCGCTCCAGAGTCAGCCAGCTTCAGCCCTCAGCAGCCGTGATAAACCTGGACCCTGCAATCCCTTCAGAGAGGAGATCCATCAGACAAGCGGACGTGCGAACCAGTCGTGCCGCACGTAGGCGCCCCGCCCACCACACCAACCTACTCGACTCCGTGCATCTGCAATACAAAAATCTGAAAGCTCTGATGCAAAGTCTCATAAGTATAATGCACCAGCAGTATTATACGGCATGAAGGCAGTCTCTGAAGACCAGAGCTGACGTACTCGGCTGCTTGGAGTAAACAACAGCTAGTGCATGCCTGGACTATATATTCTGTGCTGATCAGATGCTTTGGGGATAATTGCCCAACAAATCGGATAGTCTTGGATATCATTAATTCTAAGCGTGGTTTTGTGCCTCGGTTGAGTTGGGTGCTCCGATATAATGGCTGTACAACTATGTGTTGCTGTGATACGAGCGGTTTGTGCTGACACCCAGCACGCGCAACCACCCACCGGTTTCAGCTTCTCAGGATCAGGTGGCTGCCACTGCGATACCACTCGACTGACGTTGAAATGAGCAACAGGTCAGGGCATAACAAATTTTGAGAGACCGCCAAGTCATTACTGCCTATCAGTTCTCACTACAATCTAGTAGTTACTGACTAACGCAGTCCAATTTCACTATAAACATGGAGATGTGTGGCAGGAGGACAACAGTATGACTATTATTAATTCACTTAAAATGCTTCCCAGATTAGAGACAGTGAATTACCTCTAGAACCATCACAACAAGCCTCTGAATCTGTACTGTTACGTGTTACCTTCTCATTACAACTATCATCTCTGCTTCAAGTTCCAGCCTGCGATATAAAACAAAAACTTAGGCCTATCAAGAAGAAGATACAGTAATCAGGTACTTAATCATTAAGACAGCATTAGGTCGACCTTGTCATATAACCCAGGTCATGATCTAGGGTATTCGATTGATTTTGTTTACTCAATTGTCACCACTCACCAGCAGCAGGATACAGCTCGTAGTATCCTAAAATAAACAGATACTGAAGTGCTACGGAATACCCTAAAGAAGTCGGCATGGTAATAGATGGATAAGTAATAAGGTATCAGCTAGCACTGCGTCCAGAGACCTCAAATGATCGCTTGTCGTCTAGCAAGCCAGTCTTGCGATAGTCGACATTTCAGATAATGATAACAATAAGGTGTAACCAAAGCAATAAAATGCAGTGATCAAGCTGCTCTGTGAAGCTTCTAATGTTTTTACCCGCAAAAATATTTATCTTCCATTACATCACCATGTTTTCTGCTCAACACGATAAATTGATATCTGCGCAGTGTCCCAGACTCCAAGCCTATGGATTTCTCAAAAGGCACCCTGTTATACCTCGAGTTATTGGTACTAGAAGAAAATTCACAAAGTCTACACATCAAGTTACGTTCTCCAGCAAGTCTTGTTTAACACATTCAGTTAACTGGAATGAAAAGAGGTATGTTGTATTATCTGACACACCATAGTTCACAGAACATGGCATCTATGAATTTGGAAATAAATTATACCTATTGCAAGCCAGTATCCTATAGCTTTAGACTTACTAGTAAATATGTAATAAGCTTAAGTAGTTAACTTACGTCCAAATAGCTAACTAGACTAGAAGCGCACTACCAAATAGCGACAGGTGGGCCTCAGCTCAAGTATGCAGGGGTTCATGATCCATTTGCTTATACAGCTTCAGGGTTATTAATAAGACAGCATATTGTGTCTAAGCATGCGCCAGCATAACAGCTTATATACATTGTCATGTGGGGCTTACAGTATGCCCAATGCAAGAAGCAGAAGGGCCCGGATCGTGCACGAGACCAGGAGAGAGGTTCAAACATATCAGCTAAGAGATAGATTTAGTGATTGGTTTGAGTTAGTTTGGTTTGAAATTTAGTTTGGTTTGGTTTGATAATTAGTTTGGTTTTGTGGCTGGGCCCTAGCAATATATAAGCAGATCGAGACCCCACCAAGTCTAGGAAGGCATTAGATTGATATTCATCCTGTTCCTTACGCCCAGCCTCCGCGGTGCGGTGCTGGTCAGGGCTCCTCTGCGCCGTCAAGGTCCAGGACTACGTCCAAATACTTCATTCAAATATAATCTTCACTGCAATCCTTCCACAAATCGCCCTGCCTGCGACACACATTTTATCAAGAGGTCCTATGAACCATCATATTCAAAGAAAGTTCATCATGCAACCGATTGCTGAAATATGGTTTCAACAAAGTTAACTGAGTTCAATCTAGCATCTGATGAAACTGTGGGGGGGATGATAGTGTTATCAGAGTTTACAGCCTTAACCTCTCTAAGTCTTTAATATCTTGCATATCAATGTTTGCATACACATGGTTAGAAACCATCGCCTATACCATTACTGAGCATATCTATTTTTGGTTGGCCAACCAGAAGAGTTCCAAGCAGGGCTTTGCATGCACAAACTATAAATCAATTCCTATTCCATTATTGTGCATCACTATCTTTAGTTGGCCAACCTAAGCAGTAGGAGTCTAGTGTTCTAAGCTGGCTATGGTCTAATTCAGGCAATGATGTGTGATGTGTCATGTCAATGTCATGGGCGTGGTTTATTAGGAAGGGAGGAGGTGGCAGGTGATTTTGACTATTCAGTAAGTTAAATCTCCTTCACAACTACAGATAAACAAATCAGACTCAGTTACAAACCCACATGAGGTTCACAATATAAGTTAGCACGAAGAAACTAAAATTAGCTAGCAAGATGCTATTTGCTATCTCAATTCTCAACTGAAGTTTTCAGATGAACAGGTCGATATAAGGAGCAATTATAAACAAGTAAACAACAACGAAAGATGAGGGATATTCATTGCATCTGAGCAGAAGGCCAACAAATTTTCACTGCAAATACATTTCTTAAGATTCAAGTACTAACCATCAGCTCAACTAAACTAAAACGCATATTAGTTATGTTGGAGACTATAACTGAATAACCAATACATGACACGATGTGGCTATAATAGGTGATCTGCACTTACAGCCTAGCGCTATAAGAGTAACTGGAAATAAAGAACAGCATAGTGGCAGGAGACCGCATATCAATCTTAAGAAAAGCAGGTGACTGTAGTATGTGGCTGGTAAGAAAATCAGCAGATATCACTTTAAGTTGTGCACATACTGCATACTCCAAACATCTTTTTCTGAAACGCAATTATGAAGCACCATCTAGTGAGTTCATCTGTCTGTCGAGCTCTTCATCAGCCTTCTTCAGCAAAACATCCCAGCCACTCCCCTCCCCCCAATCCAGCATATCATATGGCACTGCTGTCATCAATCCTGGCCTCACTGCACCCTGCTGCATGACCATTCTAAACTCCAGCTCATGCTCTCTTCCCTCCTCTTCAAGCTCCTCCCAAGTAAACAGCAGCGGCAAGGTATAACCACCCCATGGATTGAAATCTATCAGCTTGACTCGCCCATCAGTTGTCACATACACATCAAATGTATAATTGTTTGAACCAAACTGTGGCTCAATAACTTCCTCAAAGAAAACCTCAATCTTCGGTTGCACCTCAGAACTCCATCCAGGCAGTGATGGGTAGTAAGCTGATGCATCTCTCTGGGACACAGCAACCAGCTTCCGGTCCCGTACGAAGCATCTGAACTCTGACTCAGGACGGAGGCCTGGGTACCACTTGCGGAGGGCGAGATAGTATTGGAACCCATCGTCCACCCAAGCATCCCCATTACTTTCTTCTTCCTGGGCATCTTCCGCATCACAATCCACAGCATTTGTCTGGTCCTCCACATCACTTGGAGCTTCACCAGTGCTGCTGCTGCCGCCAATCACATTGACATTTGATGTAGCAGCTTCCTCGGCACTAGCACTAACTTTCCGGGCATTCCGTCGAGCACCCTCCGGGCGCACAAAATCCTCACACGATTGGCGCGCCGAGGCGAGGTCGTGGGCCACACAATCGGAGGCGCGGAGCAGCATGGCAACCTCGGCGAAGCACGTGCACCGGGTCGTGCCATCCGCGGACATGAAGGTGGCGTCCTTGGGCGCGCTCCAGTTGAGCTTGGGGAGCGCGGCGCCGCCGAGCTCCGCGATGGCGGCGTCGACGGCCGCCTCCAGCTCCGGGAACTCCGGCCGGTGCGGGTGGTCGGCGTCGGGGTCGTAGACGTCCTCGGTGCTGGATCCGAAGAAGAGCTCCGAGTTGAGGAGGGAGTCCGGGTCGGGGTGGTGGGCGTGGATGGGCGCGAAGGGCTGGCGGCCGGAGGTTATCGCGGGGAGGAGGAACGGGAGCGGCTCCTCGTCGGCGCCGGATCCGGCGTCGGGGTCGGGGTAGGCCTCTTGGCCGGCGAGGTAGCGGAGGAAGGCGGCGGGGAGCGGGATGATGACGGTGGGGATCGAGTGGCGGCGGAAGGCCGGGTACCACTCTTGGATCTGGCAGCGGAGCAGCTCCTCGAGAAGCATCTCCTCCGCCGATCCTCCGGGATTCGCCGCTTCTCTGGGGCCGCCGTGGGTGTGCTTTCCGAGGCTCCGCTCTCGTCGACGGCGGCGGTGGCTTCGACCTGGGTTAGACCCTCGCCGCCGTGCCGTACGCCGTGGTCGACTCTTTTTCGGGTCCTCTTTTCCCTCTCTAGCTGGGCCGGGCTAGGGTCTAATTTGGTCCCGGATGTTAACAGATTAGACTTCTTTCTTCAAATGGACCGTGGAAATTACCTGTCGAGCGGCCTAGGAGGGCCCAATAGTTATCAAGCGTCAGCCAGCCCAGCCGGTGAGAATTACTCTATCGGAAAAAGTCTAGTTTACCTCCTCCAATTTTCACGAAAATCTGATTTTCCTCCTCTAACTATAAAACTGGGTATATTTACTCCTTGAACTATCCAAACCAGTACAAATGTCCTCCCTGACAGGTTTTGACCCCGGTTTCATACTTAAAAAATCATATTAAATTATAAAAAAATCATAAAAGGGACAATCCAATTTTGTTGGACCCCATATAAGTAGATCTATACAGTGAACATATAATATAGTATACTTTAGTATAAAGTTTTTGCTGCAGCTTTAGATATATACTATTCTGTAATTAATTCATAGCTACAATTATGTGGTCCAATTATGTTAAAAATTTTATGGTGGGCTAATCATTACATGCTTAAACTATACTAAAAATTTCATGCCCATTGGATCATATATTCCTGAGTTATAGATTTATCTAAGTTTATCTAGACAAATCTAAGATAAATCTATACAAATCTATAACTCAGGATAAACCTAGATAAATCTATAACTCAGGAATATATGATCCAATGAGCATGAAATTTTAGTACAGCTCAAGCATGTAATAATTAGCTTATCACAAAAATTTTACCATAATTAGACCAAGAAACTGTAGTTATGAATTAATTACAGAATATTATATATCTAAAGCTACAACAAAAATTTTGTACTAAAGTATACCATATCATATATTCACTGCATAGATCTACTCATGTGGAGTCCAACAAAATTGAATTTTCTATTTTCTATTTTTTATGATTTAATATAATTTTTAAAGATTCAGCCAAAATAAACATAAAAGAAAAGGAGAAAAACCACTATGTAATGATTAGCCCACCATAACTCAGGCATGAATGATCTAATAAGTATGAAATTTTTAGTACAGCTCAAGCATATAATGATTAGCCTACCATAAAAATTTCACCATAATTTGATCACGAAAACTGTAGTTATAAATTATTTTAAAAAGTATATATCTAAAGCTGCAGCAAAAATTTTGTACTAAAGTATATCATATTATATATTCACTGTATAGATCTACTTATGTGGGGTTCAACAAAATTGAATTTTCTATTTTATAATTTTTTTATAATTTACTATGATTTTTTAAGGATGAAACCGAGGTCAAAACCTGTTAGGGAGGACATTTGAACCGGTTTGGATAGTTCAAGGAGTAAATATACCCGATTTTATAGTTAGAGGAGGAAAATCAGATTTTTCGTGAAAGTTGGGAGGTAAATTAGACTTTTTCTTACTCTATTCATCATCACTGTTTTCTGAAGGGTAGATTCATTCATTCAATGTGGACACAGGGCGCACGTACACAACCCAGCTGCGTCCAGATCATCACGGCACACGTGTCGCTGCGGGCCGGCTTCCCAGGCTGGTACGTGGCGGCTGCGCGCTGCGTCGTGCCAATAATCCAAGTCCCATGACACCAAGACGAAGCCCACCGAGGCACTCAAAAAAAAAAAAAGACGAAGCCCACCGTTCTGTGCCGTCCTCGCTCGCTCTGCTGCTGCTGCTGCTGCTGTACATGCTGATCAGGCCAGCCCCCGTATCGGTGTGGCGTCGTCACGCGGCGGATCGGAACAAGTTACAAGTAGTTGGCACTGCGACGGCAGCAGGTCCTCCTCTCCCGGCCCGCCGTCGAAGCAAGCGCGCACGCACTCGCACACACACACTGAGACAGTGAGGAGGAGGAGGGAGGCCGCCGCCGGCCGGCCGGAGCTCTAGATCATAGCAGACGACGACGATGGCCCGGTTCGTGGACCCGCTGGTGGTGGGGCGGGTGATCGGCGAGGTGGTGGACCTGTTCGTGCCCTCCATCAACATGACCGTCGCGTACGGGTCCAAGGACATCAGCAACGGCTGCCTCCTCAAGCCCTCCGCCGCCGCCGCGCCGCCGCTCGTCCGCATCTCCGGCCGCCGCAACGACCTCTACACGCTGGTATGTGTAGGTCCATGCATGCATGCATCGATCTGCTTGCTAGCAGCTTGTTGCCCATGCACGCGCCGCGACATCCGATAGATTCATCGTATATAGCATGTGTTGCACTACAGATCATGACGGACCCGGATGCGCCGAGCCCCAGCGACCCCACCATGAGGGAGTATCTCCACTGGTACATACCCTTTTCAGTTATTCCACGTCCTACTTTGCTTTTGTTCTTGCTACCCGAACTACTGCATGAGCTCTCCTTGAGACATATTTGGGGCATGTGCAGGATAGTGACTAATATACCAGGGGGAACAGATGCATCAAAAGGTGAGTTTTGTAATTATTCTTCGGTTATATGTCTAGATATACAGCAAAATCTATATATATATATATATATATATATATATATATATATATATATCTTGATTTGCTAAAACGACCTACAATTTGGAACGGAATGTAGTAGTATGTCTCTAATAATTTTGACATGTCTATGCTTGTTTTAACTTGCTGATCAGTGGGTTCTTTTCTATGTCACTTTGCTAGACTTTATATTCTTTCAGGGGCATGCTTAGCCTGTGCGAATGCGCAGGTTGACGACTAGTTGCATTATTAATTTCGTTAAGCGAGTGTTACCTAGCATGGACTATTTCATATGTTTTCGTCAATTTCTTTTACTCCACTTCGCATAGTTGGTTAATTCTTTTGTACCAACTTAATTCAGCCAATATGCTTGCTTGCAGTTGCTGTATTTGCTAATTGCTGACAGAAATTTGTTCCCTGCTTAATTGGTCTCTTTTTGCTTTCAAAGACTCTTTGTAAATTCCATTTAGGATTATTACCCACGACCACAAATCCACAATATGAGTTAACTAGTATTTTTCATAATGAAAATGATTTAAGTTATATGTTAGGAGTACTTAAAACTCAGTGTACATTTGACAGGATAATATAAAGAATGTTAATTTTAGATTTTTTTCTGTAATTATTTCACGAGTCGTGCCAACAAATTTATTAGCCCTTGCCATTTTTCTCGAGCAGCCAATAATTTTTGCAAGTATATTTCTTATGTTTGAGGATAGTATTAACAAGTTGCCAATAACATCCTAACGAATGTATTATGCACGTTATTGTTGGCCGTCTCTAGAGAGAAATTGTTGGGAAAAAGTTTGCTGAGTATTTGTACCCCAAAAAAGTCTGGGAAATGGGAAGAAACATTTGAACCATGCGTCAATCATTTGTCACACCAGAATATACTTTCCTAGGCTACGCATGCAATGCTAGTTCGATCAAAGAAGCCTAGCTAGGATGTGTGATCTTTCCTATGTCATGGCTCATGGGCGCCATGCACGCACGGATGTGTGATCTTTCCGTTTTTAGAAACGGAAAACTACAAAACCAACAGATATGTGTGACCTTTAATTTCTTGCACGCACTGATGGGCCGGGGTCATGTCGTCAGGGTATGTGCCCTGCGCCGGCAACTGCGCGGCACAAACTCTCACGCAGAGCCGCCGCCGTTCGCGCCGCGCGCGAGTTGGCAGCACACTGTGAGGCTGCCGCCGCGCCGCACGTGGCGCCGCGCCCCGCCAAGCGTTGGCCGGCGAGGCGGGACACGTGTGACGGCGACGGCGCGTGAGCGCGCGGTCTCCATGCTCGCAGTCGCAGCCATGCCGGCCGGCAGGCGGTTTAATCAGTTGCCGATCGACGACGACCGTGACGTGTGCGCGCGCGTGTGTGCTGCAGGGGAGGAGGAAGTGGACTACATGGGCCCGCGGCCGCCGGTGGGGATCCACCGCTACGTGCTGGTGCTGTTCGAGCAGAAGACGCGCGCGCGCGCGGAGGCGCCGGCGGAGCGCGCCAACTTCAACACGCGCGCCTTCGCGGCGGCGCACGAGCTCGGCCTCCCCACCGCCGTCGTCTACTTCAACGCCCAGAAGGAGCCCGCCAACCGCCGCCGCTAATCAACAGCTACCTCTGCCTCCCCTCCACGGCGCGCCAGCTGCTAGCTGCTGCGAGTGCGTGCGTGCGTGCGCCGGCCGCCGGCGGTTATATTATAATTACCGCCGCCGGTGAATGAATAAGTGCTTTACTATACTGTCCCGTTAAGTACCTTATTAATTACCGTATACTCGTATATTTTCTCTGCTGCTGTGTGTAAGTGTGTTCGTATACGTATGGCTGTCTGTGTACTTGTACGCTTGCTTGTATATGCAGCATGCGTCTTGCATGGACTGTGGCTTTTGGAGTTGATTTCGTCACTAGCTCGCTTCTGGGTAATAACAGCTGTTGGCTCTTTCACTACTACAATTATGGATTTTGTGAGCCACTTGAAAATGGCATCTGAGGCGTTCATACTGGGCGAACGCCTCTGTTAATGCCCATCATTAACAGAGGCAGTCATTTTTTTATTAACAGAGGCGGTTACAAAAAACGCCTCAGTAAATCGATTAACAGAGGCGGTCATGTGTAACGTGACCGTCTCAGTTAATCGGGATATTTTCAGAGGCGGTTATCCGTAACAGGTCCGCCTCAGTTAAACAACCCAGCCCGTTCAGGCCCGACTCGGCCCGATAGATAACTCGATATATATCCACACGCAGGGTTTTCACTAATCCCCTCCCTCTCCTCCCCTCCCTCTCTCCCACGCTCTGTAGCCCGCCGCGAGGATCCTCTGCAGCCGGCCCACCTCCCCCTCTCGTCCTCACCCTCCCTCTCCCTCCCAAGCGCCAGCGGCCGAGCAGATCAGGGCGGCGCGCCCCTCTACGTGCGGCGCCCCTCTCCTCCGCACCCTCCCTCTCCCTCCCAAGCGCCGGCGGCCGAGCAGATCAGGGCGGCGCGCCCCTCTCTGTACGCCGGCCGAGCAAATCCAGGACCCATGGCGCGGCAGAGCGGAGGCCGCGGCGGGGGCCCCGGCGGCGGCGGCAGCGCTCGGAGGCTGCTGCGAAGGGCGGCCACGGCAAACGGGTATAGAGAGAGAGATCATACAAAAGGAGGCGCGAGGAGGCTGCGGCCGGGGCGAGCGGACGCGCCGGCGGCGGCGGCGGCACCCGATGGGCTCGGCGGGCCCGATGGTTTTTTTTTGTTTTTTCTAACCTATTAACAGAGGCGTGCGGAAAAACGCCTCTGAAAATATGGCATTAACACTGACCCTAACTCAGAGGCGTTTGGGTCTGCATGCCTCTGAAAATAAAAAACGAACGCCTCTGAAAAGATTTTTTGTAGTAGTGTTTCCTCTTTAACTATATTCCATTCGTTTCAAATTATGGGATGTTTTAGCATTTTTTATACATATTTTTGCTATGCACCTAGAAATGTCAAAATGTAATATAATTTGAGTACTAGCGTCTAGCATGTTTATTTCAATCGTATATATAAACAACGGTTTTGTATAATCGAACAATAGAAAAGATATTTAGGTGTGGAGTGGAAAAATACCCCGTATGATATGGATAATAGCAGAAGTATAAATTGATGTTACACACGGAAATTTATTGTTTTCCTTTTTATCAAGGGAATGGCTAAGCAGGGGCGGAGCCAGCGTGGGGGCAGAGGGGCTCAAGCCCCCCTACCCCGAAGAACTTCATTGGAAGCAAAGAGGAAGAATAAGGAGAAGAGAAGGGAAAGGAGCAAGAAGAAGAGGGAGGAAGAGGAATGAGCCCCCCGGAAGAATAAGGAAAAGAGAAGGGAAAGGAGCAAGAAGAAGAGGGAGGAAGAGGAATGAGCCCCCCTACGTGATGCAGCTGGCTTCGCCACTGTGGCTAAGAGAAAAAAATAGAAGTTTGAGAAGAAATATTCGACCAATCATACTTGGGCAATCAGATCTTCAACACAGAAGTGTCATTATGTGTATTAGATTTTGTATTTTTGAGCGGATTAGATTGGTCAATCCTTGAAGCCCAGGCTCGGTGGGCGAGCGCAACAGGCAAACACGATGCAAATGGATCAACTTAGTTTCATTTTCTGCAGCAAACTTATCCTAACTACTAAACGCGCATAAAAATGAGTATATAGAGCTGCATCTTGATTTTTTTAAAAGTAACCTTTTCAATTTTAACTACAAACAGCAAAATAGAGGTTAATAATATAAAAATCATATTTATAGCTTTATCGTGAAACTAACTATTAATATGTCGCATTTTCTATTTGAAATTAGACATGTTGTTGGTCTAAGATAAAAAGTTTTACTTTAAAGAAAAAATAAAATTCTAGAGGTGTTAACCGAGCGAGGTCCTCTGGAGACGAGAATTAACTCCGCTTCGGATATTTACCATCAAGCCAATTTCTAGAGGTGTTAACTTGTAACGATGATTGGTTGCATCACATCTTGGCTAATATAGAAAAATCAAGTGGAATAAAAAAGGAGGGTTTGTTTTCATATGTTGTGTCTGGCACAAACAGAATGACCATAAACGGAAGTGTTTGGATCTGAGTGCTAATGAAGTGGGCTAACCCTTTAACCAAGATTTAATTATTTTAGCAGAAATATAGATACTAAATTACAAATATGTGCTAAAATTTAGCACTTAATTTTAGCCTGACCAAACAGTGTTAAATATATGACATTTATAGGGTGCGTGCAAATACTTCAGTGTCTGATTTAGTGTATTATTTCAAAAGGAATACGATCATGAGATATAGATCCTATTTGGATCTCTGAGCTATTTTTAACCCTTCCCAAATAGCCTAATATGAGATAAACAGAATGACTATTTCTGGACTATTTGCAAATAGCCCATCAAAAAAACTATCTCCTCCAAGAAATGCTATTTGGAGCTATTTGGATTGGGATCCACTAATTCTATCCCTCTCTTTTGCAAGAATGGCAGCTAAATGATTTGAAAAAATATTTTAAGAGCCAAATAGTTCTTGGATCCCATGGCTGCAGTCCAAACTATTGAAGGACTATTTTCTTAAATTAAAATTTAGCCATCAAAATAACCCTGGATCGACTACTTGACTGATCTCTGGCATCAACTTGATTCTGCTTGAAGAAAAGGCGAGACGCTTCATCAGATCGATACGGGTGGCCACTTCAACCAGACAACTCCGAAATCCTTGGAGGCACAGGTCCAGCACTCAAGCTAGGCGGCACGCACGCGGCTACAAGCACGGACGAGTTGATATGGCACCACTGGCGGAGCTCAGTGCATTTGAAAAGGAGGCCATGGCTCTCTTGATTTCTGAAAATTTACACTAAATGAACAAACAGTAAACCAGCTACTGTTTATTGATTTTCAAAATAAAGTATCATAGCTGGCACCCCCTGATTACTTGCTCAAGCGCCGCCACTGGTGGCAACACCTGATAAACACACCTGGCAAATCAAACTCCCAAGGCCCAGCTGCACGTGTCCATACGTACGCACGCGTCGTTGTTAATCTAAGCCTCCGCGGCGGCGTCCTTGACCGGTGGCTGCAGTGGGTTGCCGTCGGAGTCGTAGGCGACGTGGCCGGAGGACTCGAGCGGGCGGCACTTTCCGCCCATGATGATGGTCTTCTTCCACAGGGCCTCTTCCTCCCCCGCGGCCACGTCGTCGTCGTCGTTGCTCCTCCACCCGCCCGACGCCGGCGGCGAGCGCCGGTTCCACGAGACCATCTTGGCCACCGCGGCCGCCTTGACGCCGATGCCGCTGAGGCTGACGAGCAGCTGCGGCTTGCTCCTGCCGCCGCCGCTGTCCTGCTGCTCCTGCGGGGCCGGCGCCAGGGACGACCGCCGCTGCTTCCGTGGCCTGGCGTTCTTGCTGCCGGTGCAGAGGGACACGACGACCGCGGCCGCCGCGGCAACGACGACGGCGACGATGAGGAGGACGGAGGTCGCCGGCGCTCCGGCGTGGGCGAACGCGGCTGCGCGATCGGCCTGGGCTGGAGCAGAGTCCTCGGCATGGCGCCCGGCCGCTCCGCTCGTGCGCGCGCGCGAGCACCGAGCACGCACGAACACCACACACCAGCTCTGTTCTTGTGCCCGACTGAACTGTGTGGTTTTGGCCTGTGCGAGCGTGCAGTATTTGTTGGCCGCTTACAAGCATCCGAGATGAGGGTGGGAGCATGGCAACAACAGTGCGCTATCAGGTCATCAGTGCTGTGGTGCGGCTGCCTCGCCGTGCGAGACACTTCACGGCGACCGGCCGCGCCGGCCACGACGACAGGTCAGGTCGTCGCCGGAGACCAGGGCCGGCCAATTGCAGGCGCGGCCGGGTCAAGTCGGTCTGCGCCGCACGCGCACGGCGCCACGGCGCGCCCCAGTCCCACCGCCTGGTGCGGCCCAGTCACACCAACTCACCAAGGCAAGAGGGCTAGTAGACAAAGATGAAAGATACTAGCCACAGCCAGCAGGAAGGGTCGTTTAAACACACAAACCATGTCGCTTGACGAAGCATCGATGATGCTTCGTGCTTGTCCTCTCTCTCTCTATATATATTTTGGGCCATCATATAAGCATCAAACTTCTTCTAGGCCAACAAGCATAAGGGGCCGTTTAGTTCCCAAAAATTTTCACCCAAAATTTTTCACCTTCCCTTTGAACATATGTATGAAGCACTAAATGTAATTAAATAATAAAATTAATTACACAGTTAGGATGTACACGACGAGACGAATCTTTCGAGCATAATTAGTGCATGATTAGCCATAAGTGCTACAGTAACCCACATGTGCTAATGATGCGGTCGAAGGCCTCAAAAGATTCGTCTCGCGGTTTCCAAGTGAGTTCTGAAATTAGTTTTTTAATTAGTGTCCGAAAAAACCCTCCCGACATCTGGTCAAAGTGTCGATTTGACATCCAAAATTTTTTGTTTTTGGAACTAAACGGGCTCTAAGTGCATGTGTAAAAGCCTCTATTGGATATGGTGGGTGGGACAAGACAGACTATAGTGGTGTGAGTTGCATAAAACTTAAAATGACCAAGATAATAAAAAGATAAAAAAAGAAAAGATGATAATGAAATGTGCTTACTACTCTTCCTACTCCAAAAGATTATCAGATTAGGCTAGGTTGCGGATTTGTAAGTCTCGCGCGGCCCCCTTCGTATTCCGTTTGGGCCAAACAGATTTTAGGTTCAGTGGTCTAATGGGCTCTATCAGGTAGGCACTCGGAGACAAATTTTAAACGGGCCCGTACCAAATGAGTTCTCTACAGTATCCTCGCAGCGGCCCACTTCAAACTATTTACTGACAGAGACGTTAGTTTTCTATGGAGCCTCCCTTCCTTCCCAACTTTTCTGAAAGCCTTTCCTTAAAAAAACACTTTTCTGAAAGCCTTCATGCCTCAACTCTGATTCGTGGGTAAAACCTTGCGCCTTTCCTCTTTATTTTCAGAGCAATTTTCGCAGCAAAACTTCCTTGCACCATGGCCCATCTTTTCTTTGACGTGACGTCACAACATACACCCACCGCACTATCTAGCAACAGACATCTAGGAGGGCTCCGGGGAGCAGGGTTCACCAAATCGGTGGGAACCGGTCCGGTTTGACCGGTTATCGGTCAAACCGGTCCGGACCGGTTCTGGTTTCGGCCGGTACCCAACCGGCCAAAATTCAAAATTTAAATTTAAATTCAAAAAATAAAAAATTTTCAAAAAAATTCCTAAAAATACTTCAAATTGCGATGAATCTAATGGTATCAAATTTTCTCAAAAATTCGTTCATTTAGTATAGTTTGCGGGGATTTAAAGTTAAATCAAAAAAAAAAGAAAAAATAGGCCGGCCCATTAAGGCCCACCAGTCAAACCGGCCGGTAAACCAGTTGCATGGGAGCTTTTGAATTTGGATTTGAATTCAAACCGGTAAAACCGACCGGTAAAACCGGTTGCACGGGAGCTTTTGAATTTATTTGAATTTGGATTTGAATCCAACCGGTTTCCACCGGTTACCGGTCCGATAAACCGGAACCGGTGGCCGGCGGTTTGGGTTAACCGGTCGGGGAAAAAAACCTTGCTCCGGAGTACTCCGGCGCCAATACTGTAGCGCACTTTGTGGCTACTGTAGCACCCCGGAGTCGTAGCCGGCGGAGCTATGTTTTTGCAGCTTCACCAGCTCCACTCGTTTGTAGTTCACTTTGGATCTCGTTTTCCGTTCCAGTTTCTTGCTATAGTGACAAATAGTGCAACTACAGTACTGTTTCCCGTAGCATGGAGCTGGAGCCGACGAGGGCGGAGCCCTCAAAGGGGTCCCTACAATAGGGGGAGCTCTCCAGAAACGCATATTGTCGGTAACTCAGGACTAGGGTACCCCCTCTTGCCATGGCAAGACTCGTGTAGTTCTCCGTAACTGCGCCCTAAGGAGCTGAGCTGACGGATCCCTGGGTCCGGCTCCATCTCACTGGACCAACAGCCCCGGACCCGCCTCCCGGTCGGGACAGGTCCGGTGTCACCACGTGTCCTGGAGAAGAAAGCACTAAGGACCAAAACGGCCGGGGCCCCGGACCCCGTGTGGGGTCCGGGATCCCCATAGTAATCCGGATCCCTCACCGGGAGGAAACAGACACCCCGCCTGGGGGGGTCCGGAGCCGCCACGTGTCCGCAAGCACGTGCGCGGCTGCCAAGCTTCCTCTGTAAGACTTGCCCACCTACCGCATTTAATGCAGGTGGTTCAGAAGTGCTCTGCCATAGCAGAGCCCAAGGAGACTTTTGACAAGCTGTACTATTGGTCGCGTGTTACCAAGGTGCGCAGTACAGCCGCTAGCGCCACTTATGCCACGCGCGTCAGTCCGCTACGCCAGGTAGGCATGACAACTCGATGACAGAGTATCATAACGGCTACGCGGTAGACCCAACAGTCTACGCCGCAACCTACACTGTCTCAACGGGCGTCTCACCGATGGGAAAGGAGAAGACCCCCTCGGTCAGGAAGTCTACAAGACGGCGAAGCATATCCGGCAAGAGATTCTCCATCACTGTAGCACCATTAGTGCCTATTTAAGTATAGAATACCTCCTTGTTGGGCCCATCTGTCGGGGTCCAACACCCGTGTACGCGCCCTCCTTGCACTATAAAAGGGGGACGCCCGCTAGAGAATAACTCAAGCCCCGGCAGGGCAGAGGATAGACACATTCATACAAGTGCAATACACCACACAGTGGATGTAGGGTATTACGCTCCGGCGGCCCGAACCACTCTAAACTCGTGTATTCTTGCGTTCTTGCCCCCGAGCTAGATCGGCCTAATAGCTTGGCACTTCCCCGAGTACTCCCCCTCAGGGAATAGGCGGGTGCGTTCCGCCACCCGGCTGTGGGTATCCCCAAAAGCCCACGACACATATCTTCAACATCGAGTGTGGATTGGGGAAAGTCTGGTTCAGAAGTCTGCAGGGGATTCTACCAGCAAAAGGAAGACTATAAGCTGCACTGCACCAAAGATATGGATGGCGATTCAGTCAAAGAAAACCGCTGCGGCAGACAACAACGGGTGAGAGACGCTCGAGGCTTCAAACTCTTTTCACTGATCAAGACATGATCCGTGATTTGCGGTTTGTATTTCTAGGCCTGCCCCCATCACATAACAGCACCTTCTATATCTGACCTCGCTGGTACCATTGGAAAATTATTTAGGTGGAAACTCTCGTCCTCTCGGTGACCTTTTTTTAAGGTAAAACTGTAATGCTACAGTACGGAAGTTCGAAATTTTAGAAAAATCGGATGCTCCGACATATGATGCAGTATTTAAGCATCAATATTGCCACCATTGTTTCTACTTGTTTCATAATTGATGTTGCATGAAACATAATTTTAATGTTGGGGTAGGAATTTTCGATCCTAGAGTTGAAACGACACAATCATTTTTAACATATTATTTTTTATGTTACAAATTCCAATGTTGCACTAGTTAATTTTCAATGTTTTGTCGGAGCGTCCGTCCAGACGCTAGCAGCACCAAAATTAAAAGCAGAAGAATTGTCCGTTAGAGTTTCTGTTTCATTCGTTTTCTTGCTTGGCATGGCTACACCTGCATGTGTTCATGTTCATGCAGTGGCACACCATTCATGCTAAGAAAGAAAAGAAAAGAATACCATTGAAAAGCACTGCATAAATGGCCAAAAGGAAAATCACTAATTCATAAAAGGTACCAGCATATGCATTGTACTACCATTTTTTGGAAGAAAAAGCAGCATGCATGGCCGAAAAAGAAAACGAAAAGAAAAAATCGCTTGCCTGCAGGCAAAGATAAGGGACACCCCCACATCATACATGCCCCTGTCTATCCTGGATTGGAAGGATATGGTAGGGTAGGGTAGGGTAGGGTAGGGTAGGGTAGGATCACCAAATATGCTTGCTTGCTGCCACTTTCCAGTGGAAGAGGGAAAGACTGGAAGAGGTGGTTGCCCACTTGGCTTTCCCAAGCCCCAACCCAGTCCTGATGCCATTATTCAACCCAAGTACCTCTTGGATTTGGAGTGCTTGTCTCTCCCAGCCAGCCTTAAGTGCCCACAGGCCAGGCTGCATTGTGAAGCATGAACACCACACCATCCATCAGTTCGGTGCTGCTGCTGGTGGCCAGTCCCCATCATAGGCCTGCTTTCCCTTGTACCCTCTTGCAGATGCTCCAAAGCCCCTGAAATTTGCCTTGCATATATATCAGTGTGCCTGACATCACAACCAACCATTTTTCTCCCTACCGTTAACTGCAGGCTCATGCTCAGCTGCAGTAACCTGATTTCTTGATCCGTCCTTTTTCAGAGCCTTTTGCTTCAGCACCCTGGATCCATTCCTTCAGAAAAAAAAAGTATCCTGGATGCATGATTGGAATTTTAGAAAGAGGGACTCCACTTTGAGGCGACTGGAGCTGCAGATGAGGAGTCAAGCAAAAGGCAGCGCCTCTCTAATTGCCATGTCACCGACCGGCGTCTTCTTTACATGATCCAGCTCCAGAGCTGCTGAACAATGTTTTGACTAGTCACTCCCGTGCTTGTGAAGTGATCTAGGAAAAGAGGTCCCATGAAACACATCAGCTTTATACCTCTATTAATTCAAGGTGGGAAGATGATAGCTGCTTTTGTTTGCAGATCATTAAGTGAAGCTATGCCATACTTCTCTCTCCGAAAAAAAGAGACAAGCTTGATTGACGTTTGGTAGACTGTCCCATTGAGGTTTGATCACGCCTGAAAGGAAATTGTGGTTTGATCAGTTTGGGTTTAGCACCTCGATCAGCCGTTTGCATGCTAATGTTGTGAGAACCGCCCAATTTAATATTATTTTAAACGAACCGCCAGTCATTATCTTCCAGATGGGAGTTAACACGTGTTTGTCAGAGAGCGTGCCACGTGTTATCCCACATCTAGAGACACGAATAAACGACACGTCATTCGCCTAAAATAGTATCAAATCCGGTAGTCCAGGTATGTGTTTTAACATACGCCCAGAATCAGCATATACACATACCGTGTACAATCGAATACATCATCAAAGAACCACAAAGAGCAGTTTTACATTACCAGAGCTCGAAACTTAATATTACAAGTTCAACATAGGAAGGTTCAACTATTCACCATTACAAGCCTTGGGCTCACGGAAGCCATATTATTTAGAAACTTAAAGATTATTATAATTACATGCTCTCACGGAGTTCGATTACGATAAAACCTACTACGATGATGATGTCGTGCTCAAGGACACCATCCCAGCCTCAACGACCTGCTCCTCCCCCGTACCTGGTACGGCGGGGTAGAAGTGGCCGAACACCACTTCCGGTTCACCTGCAACTAGGGTTAGAACCACCCTGAGTACAAAGTTACTCGCAAGACTTACGCGATTAAATAAACAAGGATCATGCAAAGGCTCAAGTAAAAGCTTTAAGGTTAAGTAAGTATTGCATAAGCATGAGCTCTCTAAACTAACACCTAGCAAAATTAATTAATGTTGCCCGAACCCCATTAAATTTTAGTAGAACATATTAAGAATAACATAGTTATTCCCGAGTTACTAAAATTCATTCCCACATGTTCGTACTTCTACGAGGAGTTCATGGGATAAAGAGCGTGCTCATAACTGAGAGCGCGGTAATTCGAATTGATTCAAACCTTGCAAGGGAGTACTACTTTACCCACACGACGCGAGGACCATACGACTCACCCAACCGATCACGTCGGGCAAGGGGTACTCACGTCAACCGTTCCCAACAAGGCTCAACCGTTGAGGGTACGCCCAACTTGTGCGTGGAGACTTAGTTCCACCGGGGACATCTCTAAACTTTCCTACACATAGTTCCACCCGGGGACACACTGAGCCTCCCTACATAGCCCTTGGCCACGTATCTGGGACTGGGCCCCAATGATCAAGTCAAAGAAGGTAATTGGCTCATCCGTACCATTATATTGGATATGTGGTAGCACGGAAAGGTGCTCAAAACCGACGTCATCCACTCGGTCCTTAATCGATCCAAGCGGACTATGCCCATGCGATTTCATTCTCTAGGCCCTACCATTCCGCTCGAATCTCGATACTACCAAACTCTTACCACCAAGCCGAACCAGTGCAACAAGGATAACCGGTAAATGTGATACTACAAGACATTCCTTCCTAGCAAGCGATATAAGTATTCTAAGCAGAGCTAAATATCTAGTCAAGTTAAGTAATTAACTGACTAACAAGTGACAAGGACATGAGTAACAAATCAAGGAAGAACAATGCATGAAATTGGGTACAAGAATGCAATACATACATAATATACATATAACCCCAACATTACCCGGTGAGATAACTATCTAACTCAGATTAAATAGGTGCAAGGAATCATGCTTAGCTGCTTGCCTTGGTTAACTTCGGGCTCGACCACGAACTGGACTCCGGGTTCAGGCTCGACGGACTCGGCAGGCTCAATGGGTTCGTTCTCCGACGGTTCAGTCACTATAATGTATGAATGAAATGCATGCATTAGTGCGATGCTATGCTTATGCATAAAATAAACTGCATGAAATGATATGCGCGAAAAGATGTACATGAAACAACGTTTTGGATATGCAACTCTGACAAAACCGGAGGTTCCGTTTTGACAAAACCGGATGTTCCGGTTGCAAAACCGGATGTTCCGGTTTTAAGCACTTGTCAGGCCAAAACCGGAAGTTCCGGTTTCTAAAACCAGCAGTTCCGGTTTCAGCCGGACTTTGCCAAGGCGTGCGCGGCGCGGTGTGGATGCGGCCACGGCGCGCACGTCGCGCACAGCGACGGCACGGCGAGGCAGGGCTAGAGAGGGGCAGTGGGCGCGCGCACGGCGTGTCCCAGGCGGCGGCGAGTCTCACCGGCAGCGGCACGAGCGGAGGAGAGCAACGGCGGGGCGGCGCGATGACGAACGGCGGCGGCGGGCGGAGGCGCTCGCCGGCGGGCCTGCACGGCCAGAGCGAGGGCCGGATGAGGAGGGGAACGGGTCAAGGAGAGGGAGGAGATGCTCCCCAAGAGAGGAATTGGCACGGCACTCACCGGGGACGACGAATCGACGGCGCGGGCGGAGCTCGGACGGCGACGGCAATGGGGACGGGGAAGGAGCTAGGGTTTGGGTTTGAGGGGGAAGGGGCTGGTCGGACCTTAAGGCGAGGAGAGGAGTGAGGGGGCGGCACGGCAGCCGAGGATGGCCGGCGCGTGTCGCGAGGATGGCCGACGGCGGTGGCGACGTGCGGCGCGCCGCGATTCGTGCTCTGCCCACGAAGCAGAGTAAAACCGGAAGTTCCGGTTTTTGGAACCCGGAGGTTCCGGTTTTTGAAGTTTTCATCCCGAGATGTTACAAATGTCAAGTCAAATTTTCTTCGCCTGCAATGTAAACTATAGCCCAGTTCTGGATGTCAATTGTGATCGTTGCTGTCAGTTACCATCGTCCAAGCTCTGACCTCTCACCTGTAGGAAGATTGGCACCGTTGCAACGAGACGCGGCACCGACACTCAGTTACATCACAACCTCCGGAAATAATTAGAGATGAAACTAGACAATCACCATCAGCGGATCAGATTTTTTTTTGAACAATTAGGCAGGAGCACTGTCGAGGCATTTAGATGTTTACAGTTTAAACAAGTAGACAACTATTACAGAAATAACTAAAAAAACTCTTCTTCGACATTAGCAATAAAATTACTCCACGGCCGGCTGAACGCAGGCTACTCTTCTAAGTAGCACTTCCTCCATCAGCGGATCAGATTTAATTTCGTAATTACGAGCATACTCTGACAGAGAAATCATGAACTGCATCTCTGTACTGTAGGCTGTAGCAGGCAAGCAGCCCGGCATCGGAGGTTTCAGAGCTGCATCAGCGCCACTGAAGGCCCTCCGATCGGCATCAGACGGCCAACAGCTCCTCGAGGTCGAGGGCAGCCCCATCTGAAAACTATATTCTTGGCCAATTGGCACGCCGGATTAAAGACGTCTCTTCATCTACACTACACACTCGTACCACCTCTTCGTCACTGGCCAAAAAAGCTCCGACGAGCGAGGCGAGGATGCCGCCGTCCCTGCGGCCAGCAGCGCTGCTGGTCGCAGCCGTGTGGCTCGGGTCGGCCGCCTGCGCCGCGGACGACGGCGACATCACGACGCTCTTGCCGCCGGGGACCGCGTCGCCGTTCCCCTTCTGCCCGGTGCGGCCGGCCGGGGCCTCCACGGGGCCGTTCCCCTGGATGACGCCGCCGCCGCCGTCGGCGGCGATGTTCCCCCAGGATCCGGGGTTCCTCCCGTCGGTGGCGCGCCCTGTCGGCAGCAGCGCGGTGGCATGGCTGCCGCTGCTCGCCGCGGTCTCTGCTTTCTTGGTGTTTTTGCGGTGACTCGCCCACGGCCGCTGCCCTGGGTGTACACCAGTAGCTGTTCAGTTCAGATTCATGCCGCGCAGCCTGAATTTCTGGATATGATTCTAGGCCTTCGTTTCATGTAGCTCTGGACAGTCTAACAGAGAGGCCTTTTGCTCTTGTTTTTCCTTTTCCCCACCTGCAGTAGTTCTGTAGCTTCATTCATGTAATTCTGTTTCAGCAGATGCAGCTGGAATCAAATAAAATTCCTTCTTGTTGTAGGGTCTGAACTTTTAGTAGTGTTGCCGCGTACAATATCATCTTGTACCGAAGCTGTTGTTTCCCAATGAGGGAAGCTGGAAGCATGAAAGAATCAATGGGGCACCTACATAGCTTATAGATAATTCTCTTGTGGTAATTGGTAAACGTTGGACTTGCTAAGCGAATTCGATTGACCTTCTGGCTGTAAACCATTTCCGCAAAAATTATTTCTGTTCCTACTTCCGTACTAGGCTGCAAGCTGCATAAACTGAAATTAGGATGAACAACACTCGACTTAAAACGGGGGTGTCTATCCCTCATTTGGGTGAAATATCACATCTTCTCACTCGATTTTTTGTACCACTAGATTAAAATCCAACGGCTCTCCTTCATCTTCTACCTCCCTTCATCTTCTCCCCACCGCCGCCACACCACGCGCCGCCCAGCCCTGCCGCCAACCCCCGGGACGGGCGCGCTAAGGCTGCGCCGGACGGCCGCCACGCAAGCCCCTCCCGCAGCCGCCGCCACCTCCCGCAGTTGTCGCCCCCGCCCCGACCCCGCCCAACTGCCGTCCTCCGCCGCCCGGGCCGGCGGCGCCACCACCGCCGGGCTGGCCTGCCGCCGCCGGCCCTCCTTCTAAGGCCGGTGGTGA